>NC_045786.1:21447591-21766891 GCF_009873245.2 Balaenoptera musculus | reverse complement strand
TTTAATTTAGAATTTGATGCAATATAGAAAGACACACTTCTGAAATTTGCATTTGTATTATATGAAAAGAAATAGTTTGCTAAGCAAATTGAAAGTGTGAACAGAATTATTAGAATATAACTAAGAAATACATGTAATTAAAAGCTCTTTAGTAATTATTTAAAAATAAAGGATGATGATCTCCAAATTATCTATTGGTACTACTGTACCTTTAAAAAGATAATTATTTATATTAAATAAATTAATAAGATAACATCTTAGTCCCAGATATTTATTAGTTTTCTCCCCTTTCCCCATCTCCACTTGAGAACTTAGCTATAATATGACCCCAAAATTATGTTTTCGCTTTTCATTAAAGAGTAGAGAAATCAGGGAATTCCCTGGTGGTCCAGTGCTTAGGACTTCGTGCTTCCACTGCAGGGGGCGTGGGTTCGATTCCCGGTCAGGGAACTAAGATCCTGAAAGATGCATGGTGCGGCCAAAAAAAAAAAAAAGTGTAGAGAAATCATGGCTCACATTGTCGTGAAGGAGGGCTACCTGTAAACATGCAATAAATATGGTTACAGAACAACGTGTTATGGTAATAGGAAAAAGGGAGCATTTAATTCTCACTAATAAGATTTAAGTTGGATTGTAGAAATGAGTTGAATTTCAGTCACATAGATGAGAAGGAACAGTATAAACTACTGTTTAACTGTGTACTGACTACTGTGTAACAGTAACAGTAGTTCTGAGGGAACAGTATAAAAAGAAAGCATGCAGGTACATGATATATTTAGAAACTGCCAAATTGTTCACCATTGTTGGATAACAAGGTACACAAAAGTAAATCATCAGAGGAAACATTGAAAACTTCAACATGTGACATGAACCTGGTTTGAGTGCCATGCTATTAACTTCAGAATTCATTCTGAAGAAAATGAGAGCATCTGGGTATATTTAAGAAAGGACATGATATAATGAGATACGTGATTTTGAAAGAGCTTCAGGGTGAGACTTCAGAATGGCCTTAAACCTGGAGAAGATTTTGGGGTTAGAGTCAAGGACGGCGAATCAACAAAGATATCTATTGCAGACTTTGCTTGGTCAAGTTGAATGCTCTGCTTTTGGGGCTACATCCAAGAAGCCCTATGATAAAGCCATCCATCAAAACAACAATACCCAAATTTCATGTTTCCTATGTTGAGACACTGAGAAATAGTTGAGAAATTCCTGTGTAAATACAAAAGCTGCTAAAAATATAACTTATGGTCATTAAACTGAAGAATATTGTCTAAGTCCCAAAAGCATGTAAAATCAGAAGAAAAGAGGTTCGAGGGCAAACCCAAAAAAGCTTGTAGCAAATGGAAGGTAAAGAAAAGTCGGTGAAGGAACCCAAGAACAATCTCCGGAGGGAAATTAAAAGCACAAAGTGTCTGGAGTGTTACTGAAACCAAAGAAAAAGATAACTCAGGAAAAAGCAGCATTTTCAGAACTTTCAGATGCCAGAGATGAGGGTTAAGCCATTGGTATTTGATAAATATAAAGACATTCATGACCTTTGAAAGCACAATTTCAGAGGAGAGAATGAGAAGATAAAATAGACAACAGGGAGCAGAGAAATCAGGAAATAGTTGAATGATAAGCACCACAGAGAATAGGCATTTTCTTCTTAAAAATAAATGCAGAGAATGGAGGACATTTTTAGGTGATAAAGAAAAAATTAATGGAGAAGGTAAGAATAAAGATTGAAGAGATCAAAGAGACGGTTCATGTAGATGAGTCCTATGGAATGTAGGAGTAGGTGGTTTTTAAAGTTCAGGTGCAGGTGTAAATCTTGGAAAGAAAAATGGCTTCAAATTTCTTGGTGATGAGAAAAAAGACATTATTACCGAAGCTATGGAGTTTTGAAGTAATAACAAAAGAAATTGGAGGAATTCACATCAGTTGTACTTGCTTTTGTCCGTTGAAATCAAAGCTCAGTCAGTGCAAAAGAGTGAAAGTGGGGTGGTTTGGGCATGCGAGGAAGATTAGAAAGTATTCAACAGTGGAATGGGCTAGGGAATCAACTAGAGATGAAAAGAAATATTGGCTAGGAGCATCTTCAGCAAAGCTGATGCTGACTTACATGGATTTATTGTGTTTTGTTATACATATGGGTCTTTTTATAAAAGTAAGACATGTTCAACATGAAAGTGTAGTAAAGATTATAATACTAAAAATAAGTGATCTTATATCTTACTGTATCTTTTTATCTATTTATAAATTTATAAATGTGAGTGTGTGTGTGTGACTGTGTATGGTAAGGCTCATAGCAGGAAAAAGATGGAACACTATTCAGATGTGGTAATTGAGATTTTAATAAAACTTCATTTACGGAACTTCCCTGGTGGTCCAGCAATTAAGACTCCACGCTCCCAATGCAGGGGGCCCAGGTTCGATCCCTGGTCAAGGAACTGGATCCCACATGCATGCTGCAACTAAAAGATCCCGCATGCCACAACTAAGACCCAGTACAGCCAAATTAATAAATATTAAAAAAAACCCAAAAAAACCTTCATTTACAAAGATGGTTGGATAAAGAGAAATAAATAAAAATTGATGAATTGATGAAGTATCCTAGGGATGAAGTATTCTAGAGCTAACCATGGGTTAAGGGGGCGGTGGGGGGCAGGTAGGACAGCCGAGAGGGTGAGAAGAGAGAGATTAGTGAAAGGTAGTGGCCTCTGTAGCTCTAGAGAGGACCATCGAACAGGAGTTCTGGTCCTTGGAGACAGTGAGACTGGTGATCAAATCCACGGAAGCCAGTCTCGAGCAAGGCAGACATGGGTAGAGTGGATCTGGAGGGGTCAATAGACGATAACAAATGCAATATGTTTGTGATATTGGGCTTCATTTCTGGAACAGAGCTCCTAAAACTCTTTGAATTTCTTAAGTGATAAGAATGATAAAGGGGTCTTTTGTTATGTTAATGAAGTGACTTTTGGACCTTGCTAAGGATGGGGACGGGATGCCAGTGTTACCCAACCAAACTTGGGTCCTCTCACCAACGTGCAGTAAAGCCAATCTACTGACACCGCCGGATTGTGGTGAAGGAAAGTGCAGTGTTTATTGCAAGGTACCAGACAAGGAGTCTGGGACAGCTAGTACTCAAAAAAGTCCAAGCTCCCAACTGGGTTTCAGCAAAGCATTTTTAAAGGCCAGGCGAGGGGGGGTAGTCCTAGGGTATGTGATCAGCTCACACACAATTCTCTGTTGGTTGATGGTGAGGTACAGTAAAAAGGCAATAAGTTTTTGCAAATATTTCCTGATTCTGGCCAGTCTCCAGAGGGGATGCATTCACTTCTTTCATTTGGTGGAGGTCCCAGCATCTGCAAAACAACTCAGGAAATGTGCATCAGATACTATCATCTAGGTACTCTGGGGAGGAGCTACAGCAGAGGATATGGGGGAGGGGTCTGTTCTGGGAAGGCCCCCTAGGGTCCTGCTCATTACACCAGGGAAACCAGCCATGTGATTAGAGGGTTGGAATTTTCAGTCCCACCCCCTGACCTCCTGGGATCGAGAGGGGCTGGAGGTTGAATCAATCACCAATGGCCAATGATTTAATCAATCATGCCTATATAATGAAGCTTTAATAAAATCCCCAAAGTATGGGTTTTTAAGGCCTCCACAGTGTGTGAACACACGGAGGTGCGGGCAGAGGAGCATTTTGAGTGAGAGCGTAGAAGCTCCATGTGCTTTTCCGTGCAGTGCCCTGTGCATCTCCTCAATCTGGCTGTTCTTGAGTTACATTGTTTCCTGATAAACTGGTGATCTCGTAAGTAAAATGTTTTTCTGACTCTAGCAAAGTAATTGACCCCAAAGAGGAGTTGGGACACTCACTCTACAGCTGGTCAGTCAGATGCACAGGTGAAACCTGGGCTTCCAACTGGCAGGAAAGTTGGGGTGGGGGTCAGTCTTTAAAGACTGAGCCTTTAAACTGTGGAACCTGATGCTGTCTCTGGGTGGATAGTGTCAGAATTGAGTTGACTTGTAGGACAGCCAGCTAGTGTCTGAGAATTGCTTGTTGGTGTGGGAAACCCCTCTCCCCTCCACGTACACAGTGGAATTGGGTGCTCAGAACACCAATTATGTTTTTCAGGATTGGAATTCAGCATCCATTAAAACAGAAGCAAAAAAATAAATAGATGAATTTCCCCAGTGTCTTCAACTGGGGGAGAGGAGTGTAGGGAAGAGCCAGTAGGATTTCAGAGGGAGACAAGGGAATCTGGACCACTATGAGATAAGCTTGAATAACTCAGATCATAGCTCAACAATGCTCAAGAGACAAGTGTTCAAGTTCAATAAGAATAGCATTTTTTTCCCACTGTATCATTAAATGCAGGGAGTAGCCATAGCCTACTGGACCTAGAAACTCTTTGCACTGGACTGGAGAATTTCCTAGATTATTTGGAAGAAAAAGTAGAGAGAACTTTGGTTTGAGGTCATTAAAACATCACAGATAAAATGCAAGTGAGAGTCTTAAGTATTGCTGTAGATGCACTACCTTTTTTTCCATGTAGTTACTTTTCTGAATCAAAATGTCTTACAATGCAAGTGATGTTTCTTTTTCCAAAAAACTATTTTTATGTCTATGTTAACTCTTTCCATTAAAGATGCTTTCACATATAGGAAGTACTGTGGTGGAAAGGAAGTCATAAAAAAAAGAAAAACAAGAAAGGCTGAGGTTGGCATGATAATTACTAAAGCAAACTTTCAATCAAAATGCTTCTGAATATTCTTTTGGCAGATGCTTATTGATGCAAATTGAAAGGAAGATGGAGTAAGCAGATTGTCATTTAAAACTTAATTAAATTCAGATTTAAACATCAGTCCAATCTTTTAGAGTTCTCAGTAAACAGGGGACAAAACTCGGCTATAACCAATAACAAGAGGAAAAACATTAAGGAGCAGCTTAGCATATTCTTCAATTTATCACTTCCAGCCCAAATGAGAAATGAGGAAAAGGAGATATTGAATGGTTGCCTAAAGCTTCTCTGGTAGCATCTTTGAAATTGCATCAGTTATATTTATGCCAGCGCCATCCACTGCTGTAACATCCCCACAACATAACCCCACAGTTTTCAGGAAATTCTATGTTACTCGTCCATGCATCCATCAGAAATACAAAGAAGTCTTGCTAAAGGAATTCAATGCATATGGACCTTGTTGGAACTGGTATGTGTTTGTGACAGAGACCTTGCTTTGAAATCTCCTGGGAATCTTGGGGTAGATGTCATTATTCTAGTCTCTTTACATAATCAGGTTTCCTTATCCTGTTCCAAATACTGGGAAACTAGGCTGTTTAATGGTTGCCTTACAGAAAATCTTTTTTTAGTCCATTCATTATGAGCATTCTGGCATCTCTTAAAATAGCCTTAGAAGTTATCTATACCAGTCTCTATTACCCAACTTTCAAATGACTTATTCATAATAAGAATATATTGAGCATCATTCTAAACACTGCTTTATGCAAGGCAGTAGGGTTACAGAGATAAAACACAGGCTCTCCCTGTCAAGGAATTTACATTCCGGTATTAGAAACAGTTATGTAAATACATAAATGTCACACAACATACCACATGCTATATAATTCCAGCAGAGTTCAAAGTAGTCTAAGAGGGTAACAACGCAGGAAGTGTCTGACTCTATCTAGGAAAACCTGCAGAAGTTTTTAAGTGAGATGACACAAATAGAGTTCTAGAGAACCCGAGTAAAGTTTCATTTTTCGTCTCTATTTAATTCTAAGCTCATGTTTAGATTTTCTTGTATCTCTGTGTATGGGTAAAAATTCTAATTCAGAGTTTTTCAGAGCAGGTCAGAAAATTACTCTAAAAGCATTTTAATATAAATACTCACACCTAGGCATGGGTCTGCTAATAACTGAAGATGGAGACATCTTGAGAAATTTTGAAATAAAAATTGATGTTATTAAATTATATTTAACAAAGATGAATTGGATGCTTATGTGCAAAAGTCCTATATGAGGACATGTGAATGTATTTAAAGATACAAAAGCAAAGACCTTGAACTCAGGGTGCTTTACATTTGAGCAAGAGAGATGTACACACATAGGAATGAAGTCTGTATCCAAAAAAGGCTGTGAAGTCAATTATGTGCAGAACAAAAGAACTATAATTGATGATGGAAAGAGAAACAATCCTATCAAGGAGAACCTCAAAAGTTTCTTAGAGGAAGTAGGCATTTCTATTCACATAGGTTGAATTTTTTTCTCAACCACAGAGACAGAATTGCCCTGGTGATGGATTGTACTGATCGCTTGTGTCCAGGATCAACTGTGAAAGATCATGCACTTGTAAATTAAGCCTCATGGGCATGTGTGCAATCCATAAGAAATGTGATAATGTGATGCTGGAATCAACTATGACCTTGATCTCAATATCGCATGGAGTCTCTTTACACTATAATATCAAGCCACACCACTGAGTCCCAACCAGTGGGAGAGAGAGAGTGAAGATACAGCCAGGTCTCTGTGAATTATGCATAATTTGTGAATTAGTTTATCTACTCAGAAACTTCTGCTAGTCTATCGCGGCCAACAGGAGTGCATCAGCCAGTAGATACAAATTTTTTCAAGCAGACATCAAGTGAAACAAACAAAAAAATTGAGGATGACTAAAACCAGTTGGTTAAACCAGCGGTCCCCAACCTTTTTGGCACCAGGGACCGGTTTCGTGGAAGACAATTTTTCCACCGAAGGTTGTTGAGAGGGGGATGGTTCAGGCGATAATGCGAGCGATGGGGAGCGATAGGGAGCAGCAGATAAAGCTTCGCTCGCTTGCGCGCCACTCATCTCCTGCTGTGCAGCCCAGTTCCTTACAGGGTTGGGGAATCCTGGGCTAAACCAAGGAAGGTTTGAGGCATGTCTGAGATTTAGGTTCCTGCCCAAGCCTACTTACTGGCTTTGGCAGGAGATGCAGAAGCCCCATATCCTCAGACAAGCAGACTTACTAGGTCAGGCACTGGGGTCCTTATGATGCCACGGGAACTTCAAATCATCAAGGTATCCTCAACTATAAAATGGGATTGATCGGCCTGTCAAAGCTTGTGGAGTAAATTAAAAATGACTAAGCGGAGTGCTTTTTAAAAACAGCAAATAGGAAGTGCCATATAAATGCTAAATAATCATGTTAAATTTCCAGACACTACGGCAAGTGGCACTAGATAAATGCTGAGTAGATTAGGGTCTATTTGATTTGCATTTAACTTCAAGAAAATAGAGTTTTGGAAGTAATTTTGTTTTTATACACTATAGCTTCTAAAGAGCCATAAATCTTGTTTGTGTCTCTGAGGCTCTGTGAAACTCTTCATTGAAATAAAATGTATCATCTGGTTTCTGTGTTGATATTCGCCTGAGCAAAAGAGACTGAGTAGATTCTCGGGGCTACAAAAGCATAACTGATACCGTTGTACTTTTAATGCAAAATCTCACTGCCTGTTGCCATGAGAAATGAAACTGTGCTTTACTATAAGAACTTAGTAGGGTAGCTTTCTAGTGTTTGGAGTGAAAATGCACAATTGGAAAAGCTGTGAACGAAATTCCATTACTAAATATTGGCCCTAGTTTGCCACTATGGAGACAGTGAACATGTGTTTGAGTGGAAGACAATCTTTGGTCTATAATGAGTTTATGGATTTCCTTTGTATACATGTTTGAAGTAAGTACTTAACTTAGTTGCCACATAAAGGACAGTTGCCCTGGGAGTCACCTGTAACCACACTGGGAACCAGAAGTGAGATTTTGTTATAGTCAGCCTTTGCAGTGTGAGGGTTGTTTGTTTCTATAGCATAACCCTGCCTATATTGACTGAAACATCAACCATGAAACTACTCTTTTCTTCTCATTAGAAGATGAAAACACCAGATTTTAATTATCGTCTAAGGCATTATCGTCTAATTTTTTTCTTGTCCCTTTCAAGAAGATTTAAACAAGGAAAGAAAAAATGAAAGTCTGTAAATTTCTTTCAATTATTTCTCTCTTTTATGGAAATTATGCTTGCTTGCTTCTTTGCATTTCTGTAACAAGGTCTCCAATGCTTCTCTGAAGCCCATGTTTCAATTAGTGGCTTGGGTAGAACTATAGGGATTGAGGTAAAGCCTGGGCAATCCTGCCATTCACCTTTATTCTCAGAAAAATGTCAGTGCTGTGCTCATGGGCATGTGGACAAGTCAGAAATCCCGCCTTCAGGCAGAGAACTTGGGCAGGGTGGGCTTCATCAGTGTCCCCTGTGCAAAGACACAGAGTCCTGAGCTTAGAAGTGACCTGTGAATGGTTTAATGCTCTGCTGTCACCATTTTGAAATTCTTAATGATTTACAAATAAGACGCCCTGTGTTTTCAAAATGCACTAGTACCCACAAATTATGTAGCTGGGTCGTGATTTGAGGTTATACTTTCTGTTGCCTGGCACTGCATTTTATATGGAATAAAGGGCATGTTAAACTGTGACAGTTCTCTGTCTGTTTGGTGAACTGAAATTCTGGCCTTATTTTGATATAAGGAGGCAAATTATACTCTTCTCCAGGGACAGTAGGGAGCCTCATGCTGGATAGATAACCATATAAACTAATTTCATCTTTGGTATTTTCTACCTCAATGGGAGGAAAAAGAGTAGACTGTGCCTTGCATTTGGAATACCCAAGGCCTGGAAAAATAAGCACAAAGGTTTCTCAAGGACCCCAGAATCACATGATTTATTTAAGTTCTGTAGTCAGAGAGTAGAGTATCACTCCCTGCTGTTCTCAATATATCAAGCTGCCAACTCAGAAACCTCATGTTAGAGACCACAGTAATCAGTGGGGCTAATTGTCAAATAACAAAGGTGAATTCAAATAATCACTGTTAAATAAGGAAATAAGCTATGGACGTTTTACTTTTAATGTAAACAAAGCATTTAAAATGGTTCCTTCATTGTTTTCAAGTCCATGAGAGTTATTGCTCATTTTGTCACCTCAAGTTCAGGTTTTCACTGCACTAGGTAGTTCCTTCCATTAAATAAAAGATGGTCTACCCAGGTTCTGGTTGGACGTTAAATTTCACTTTGAATCATATTCATATAGATCTCTCCACGTGTAATTTACCATTACTCTGTCCCACTTCTTTCTCCCTCTCCATACCCACGCCCAGAATGTCTTATATTTCATGTGACTATGTTGCTTCCCTCACTAGACAATAAAAACATCAAAGGCTGTAGTATCTCACTCTGTATATTCCTAGTTCATTGCACAGAGTAGCCATTCAAAGAGTATTTGACTGACTGAGTGAATCCTTCCATTGTCAATGTAGGAAAACTCTGAGTTAATAGGCAGTGAAACAGATCTATGAAATTCTTGTCGGTGAAACAATATGACTCCCTTACCAAACCTTCCCTTCATTGCTTTTTATGAATATGCCATAATTCTGGAATTAAGAATAAATCCTAGTGGGTAAAAGAAAAACAAACTTAATAACTTTAAAGAAAGAAAGAGACAAATATTTTAGGCAAAAGAACAATGGACAACCCTCTGCCCATTAGCAGACCAAGCAAATATCTAAGGAATGAATGGCTGAACACCTATTGCTTTCTCTTGGATACTGCTGCAAATAATTATAATTGTGAACACATAGTGTACCATTTGGCAGAGACGTTTTAAATGTTTTCTATGTATTTTCTCAATTAATCCTTAGAACAACCCGAAGAAGTAGCTAATATAATGATCCTAATTTTACAAATAAGGAAACTGATATTGAGAAAGGTTTAGTAATTTGCCTGAGGTCATCTAGCTGATAATTGGTAGAGACAAGATTTAAAGGTAGGCAGTCCACCTCTACAGTCTGTGGTCTTAAGCTCCAGGCAATACTACTTGGGGCAGGTGGTATTGTTAAAATATTCACTGTTCTCCCTACCAGACTCATTCTGGTTTTCCCACACCATTTGCTGAAGAAACTGTCCTTTCCCCGCTGAATGGTCTTCAATCCTTGTGAAAGTCATTTTACTGTTTCTGTAAAGGTTTATTCCTGGGCTTTCTATTCTCTTCCATTGGTCTGTATGCCAGTACCACACTGTTTTAATTACTGTAGCTTCATAATAAGTTTTGAAATCAGGAAGTGTGAATCATCCAACTTTGTTGGGAAAGGCAGTCTCATGCATAGAGTCTTTTGACACCCACTTGGATGCATAAAAATAAGCCTTGAGCCTGGAACACTTCTTGATCAAGAGATAAAGAGTCCTCACAGCCTGTGTTGGACTTATCAACTTGTGTGGGAATATCTTTCCCTATTTCAGATTGAATGCTGTGCTCCATTGTTCTGCTTAAGTATGTGCATCATATGGCATTTCGCCAACATCCTGCTGTATCTGTGGGGAGGAGACAGAGTTCTTCTGCTGCAGTACAAGAAGGATGCATGCAGGCCAATTGCCTTGCATCAGCTACTGGGAGGGACCACTGGCCATGGGGAACTGATGCTCACCACTGATCTTGGTTTTTCTCTTCTCTGTGTGAGCAAAGCATTGTTCCATCCAGCGCTTGACTCATTGTGTTTCCTTAGTGACTTCGATATCAAGATGCAGTGGGCAGAAATGTCCAGACTTTTGCTCCTGATGATAAGCAACTGATGTTACTTGTGCAACATTGTTCTTCTTTTTGCAAGAACTTTTTGCCTTTTTGAGGTCCCTTGAGATTCCATATGAATTTTAGGGCGGATTTTTCTATTTCTGCAAAAAATGCCATTGGGATTTTGATACCAATTGCATTAAATGTGTAGATCTTTTGGGGGAAAGGGGGTGAGGATTGAACAGCTGATACACAGGGGATTTTTAGGGTGGTGAAACTATCCAGTATGATAATGAAATGGTCGATACATGACATCATACATCATCAAAACTCACAGAGCTTTATAGCACAAAGAGTCGACTTTAGTGTATGCAAATTAGAAAAAAATAGGAGGTTTGAGTATTCCAGGGAGGAATGCAGACTGTCACAAGAGAATCCAGCTGCATTTCAAATGTATGAAACAACCCCAGTTAAGGGCATACATGGGAAAAGGACTGACCTGAGTAACTTTGGATCTAAGTAAATTCTGTAAGATTAAAGGGCAAAGGAACCACACATAAGTGCTGTACTACAGTTGATAAAGTTGTTTCTCATGAGACTACTGGGGTATGATTACCAGTTCTGATACTGCTATACAGGTATCCCCTGCTTTTCAAAAGTTCCCTTTATGCTACTTCACTTTTAAGTAAGACCTACATTATTACCTGTTTTCACTAACCGTAAGAAATCCAAAGAGGATTTTGCTTTTATGAAAAAAGGTGAAAAGTGAAAATAGCATTCAGCATTTGTTTTGCACTAAGCTGTTACAGAGATAATTTGCACCCCAAGCAGTGGGAGGGGCACCGCCAAGCTCCTTCCCTGGGAACTACACTCAACATCTCAGCATCAAGCTGCCATAGCTTTGAACTGTCTGTTAGCATCTCTATCTCGGTTTATTTTATGCATCCATTAGCAAGATGTGTCCTAAGGTAATTGCTTCTTTGCTTTCTTACCAAAGGCTTCATAGGAATGCTCTACTTTTGGATAACAGAGAGACCTATACGTGTATACTGGGAATTAAAAAATTAAGAACAGGCATAACTCCTTTTATTGTGCTTCAGTTTATTCCTTTTTTTTTACAAATTGAAGTTTTGTGGCCACCCTGTGTTGTCAGATGATGGTTAGCGTTTTTAGCAATGAAGTATTTTTAAATTAAGGTATGCACATTGTTTTTTTTAGCCATAATGCTATTGCACACTTACTAGACTATAGTATAATGCAAACATAGATTTTATATGCACAGGGAAATAAAAAACTTCATGTGACTCACTTTATGGCAATATTCGCTTGACTGCAGGGGTCTGGAACTGAACCCAAATATCTCCATGGTATGCCTATACAGATCTTCCTTGACTTACAACGGGGTAATATCTCAATAAACCCACGGTAGGTTGAAAATATTGTAAGTCAAATATGCATTTAATACACCTAACCTACGGAATGAACATCATAGCCTAGCCCAGCCTACCTTAAACGTACTCGGACACTTACATTAGCCTACAGTTGGCAAACCATCTATCACAAAGCCTGTTTATAATAAAGTGTTGGGTATCTCATGTAATCTACAGAATACTGTAGCATCTGTGGGTATCTCATGTAATCTACTGAATACTGTACTTAAAATGTAAAACAGAATGGTTGTCTGGGTACAGAATGGTTGTAAGCGTTATCAGTTGTTTACCATTGTGATTGTGTGGCTAACTGGGAGCTGTGACTTGCCACTGCCCAGAATCAGGAGGCAGCATAAGACCTCATATTGGTAGCCCAGAAAAAGATCAAAATTCAAAATTCGATGTACATTTTCTACTGAATGCGTAACACATTTGCACCATCGTTAAGCCAAAAAATTATAATTTGAACCACTGTTAAGTGGGGGACATCTGTAAATGGATGGCAGGGGACGGGAGCCAGGTTTTTTCACTATGACAGTGGGACAAGGCTAGAATGATCCATGTTGTAATGGCTTAGAGTGGAAGACATCAGGATGTACTTATGTTTAACTTAACATATGCAGATGGTTACATGTAGAAATACTTATACATGGATTAACACACATATTTTCTTTCTCTGTCAGCTGAGAGCCTAAAAGAAATGACAGCCCAGTAGCAACAAGCATACCTCGCACCCAGATCATGGTTTCTGACTCTACAGTAGAAAGAACCAGGAGTTCTTGGAGAAATGGCCAATTTTAGCACTGAAAATATGCAAAATGATAAGGAGCATAGTATTGTGGCAGAAAGTAAGGAAATGCTTTAAACACACGCACACACACACCCCACACATTAATTGATGGCGATTTGTCAGCAGGACCCAGGAGATAACTGTAAGAGCTCCCTATGGCCAAAGCTAGAACAATTTGAATGAAAAAATAAAGTAGTATTAGATTATAACCCGAAGTATAAAGTATATATCTGTAAGTCCATACTTGACAAAAAATAGATAGATAAGTTCAGGAGAAGAGACAAATATCCCATACAGAAGAACTCCAAATAACTTACGTAGGTACGTTACCCTCAAGAATGAAGCATAAATCCTCACTCCTTACGTGTAGGCTGTGCAAATAGTGACTTCCCTTCGAAGAGTATAGTGTGGGGAGGGGGGAAATGAGTCACTTTCTCGTGGAAAAACCTGCCAAACATGACCTCAGCCAGGTGATCAAGGTCAGCATTGACAGGGACAAGTCATGTTGATAGTATGTACCCTCAAAATGATGTGATGAAAATGGTACCCCATCTTTGTGATCTTCCTCCCAGTAACCCACAGCCTGGTCTAATAGTGAGGGAAACATTGGAAAGATTCCAATAGACGGACATCTTACAAAATACTTGACCAAAGCTGACTCCTTGGAACTGTATAGGTCATCAAGCATAAGAAGAGTCTGAGATACTGTCACAGCCCAAAGGAGCCTAGAGACTTGATGACTAAATGTAATGTGGTATCCAGATGGAATCTTGGAGTGAATATTAGGTAAAAACAAAGGACATCTGAATAAACTGCGGATGTAATAATAATGTAGCAATATTGGTTTGTTTATCATAACAAATAAACCGTACTGATGTCAGATGTTAATAACAGGGGAAACTGTTTACAATATATATGGGAACTCTGTCCAATCTGAAGTTTTCTGTAAATCTAAAACTGTCCTAGAAAAATAAATCTTGTTTGAAAATTAAATTTTCTGAATATATAAAATTGTTCTAAAAATAAGGCTTATTTAAAAAATTATTTTGCACATTCCAAAGCTTTATTTTATTCACATTGTATTTAGTATGGCAAGTGAATATATGATCTGAAGTAACTTAAAACTATTGAAATCTTCCAAGATAATTCCATTTCATTTTCTCACGGCTCTCAGGGTCAGGTGTTTTCTTTGGGTCAACCTGGATGTTTTTTAAAAATTACCTTAAAAAACAGGTCAATTCTTAAAACATAGAAGTTATCAAAGTTTAACCTGTAAATTACTCTGAACCTGGCAGGAAAATATTTATGGTTTCTCCTTCTACAGATCTGCAAATGGCTTTAGTCAATTTCTAGTCTCCTGCCTCCAAACCATCCCTCCTCCTCTTTACTTTTTACCTAATTGGACAGAATCTCAAAGTTCAAGGTTTGAACTCCTGGCAACTGAAAATCTTTATCCGTGCCATTAAACACATGCCCTCTGGGAAACTCATAACAAAACATGAAAATATGACTGTTATTGTGAGGTTGTTGTTACCTCCACATCCTCTAAAGTGGCTTCACTCTCTTAACTGGCATTTCCCAGATATCAGGTGTGCCAGTTCTATTGCTGTTCCCCATCCTCCCCCTCTCCTCTGCCACTTTTTATTTCAAATTCAGGAGCTTATGAAAGTGAAGTTGTATATCAGCAGGCTCAAAAAACAGTAAAAACTACCTTTGCTCCAATGTGATTTGCTTCTGATGTGTTGGTCAAGAAGAACGTTTTCCTCTACCTATTTGATCCCTGATTATGGCTTTTATAGGAGTTGCATTTTACTCTGCAGATTATGAATGTGGTTTGATGTATTCTATTTTGCTAAGTTAATATCAGGTTTAAAAAAGGGACATTAGCTCTGATATGCCGTGTACACATACTAATCAGATAAAAGACAGTTCACCTAATGTGAAAAGTCAGGCTTATTTTTTCACTATTTTGTAACTTCTCTGAATTGATGTTCCTATTGAGAAAGTGGGAAGTAATGTAAACTTTGTGTGTTCTCTAAAATTTTATTTTTAGAGAAATTTTAGGTTTACCATGAATTTGAGAGGGAGGTGCAGAGATTTCCCATATATCCCCCAGACCCACACGTGCATAGCCTCCCCTATTATCAACGTCACTCATCAGAGTGGTGCATATTTTTTTTTTTTTTACTAAGGATGGACTTACACTGACACATCATAGTCACCCAAAGTCCATACGTTAAATTAGGGTTCATTCCTGGTGTTGTACATTCTGTGGGTTTGGACAAATGCATAATGACATATGTCCGTCATTATGTCATGCAGAGTATTTTCAGCATCCTCAAATTCTTCTGATCGCTGACTACTCATCTCTCCCTCCATCCCCACCGCCTGGAAACCATTGATCTTTTTGTGTCTCCATAGTTTTGCCTTTTCCAGAATGTCAGTTAGTTGGAATCATACAGTATGTAACCTTTTCAAATTGGCTTCTTTCGCTTAGTAACATGCATTTAAAGTTCCTCCATGTCTTTTCATGGCTTGATAGCTCTTTTCCATTGTCTGGATATATCATAATTACTTTATCCATTCACTTAACTGAAGTACATCTGTTAGCTTCCAAATTTTGACAGTTACGAATAAAGCTGCTGTAAACATCTGTGATGGGTTTTTCTGTGAACACAGTTTCCAACTCCTTTGGATAAATAACATAAAGTACAACTGCTGGATTATATGGTAAGAGTATGTTTAATTTGGTAAGAAACTGCCAAACTGTCTTCCAAAGTGACTATGCCATTTTGTATATATACCAGCAATGAATGAGAGTTCCTGTTCATCCACATCCTTACCAACATTTGGTGTTCTCAGGGTTCTAGAAATCGGCCATTCTAATAGGGGTGTAATGGTATCTCATTATTGTTTTAATTTCCCTGATGACATATGTGGAGTTTCTTTTCATATGCCCATTTGCCATCTATATATTTTTAGTGAGGTGTCTAGTAAGGTCTTTGGTCCTTTTTTTACTTGGGTTGATTGTTAACTTGTTGAGTTTTAAGAGTCGTTTGTATATTTTAGATAACAGTCCTTTATCAGATCTGCTTTTGCAAATATTTTCTCCAGCCTGTGGCTTGTCTTCTTCTTCTCTTGATAAACTCTTGCAGAAATTTTTAATTTTATTGAAGTGCACCTTATCCATTATTTCTTTTATGGATCATGTCTTTGATGTTGTATCTAAAAAGGCATCACCATACCCAAGGTCATCTAGATTTTCTCCTAGGTTATCTTCTAAAGAGTATTACAGTTTTGTGTTTTACATTTAGGGTTATTTTGAGTTAATTTTTGTGAAGAGTATAAGGTCTATATCTAGATGCTCTCTGTTTGGGGAGGTTATTCATTATTGTTTCAATATCTTTAATAAATATATGACTATTCAGATCATCTATGTCTTCTTGTGTGAGTTTTGGCAGATCGTGTCTTTCAAGGGAGTGGTCCATTTCATCTAGGTGATCAAATTTGTGGGCATAGGGTTATTTACGGCATTCCTTTATTATCCTTTTAATATGAGATCTGTAGTGCTGTGCCCTCTTTCACTTCTGATATTAGTAATTCATGCCATCTCTTCCATTTTCTTAAGTAGCCTGGCTAGAGGCTTACCAATTTTATTGATCTTTTCAAAGAACTAGCTTTTGGTTTCTTTATTTTTTGAGGATTCTATTAATATATCTTCTAGCTGAGAAATTCTTTCCTCAGCTGTGTGTAGTTTAATGAATAAGCCCATAAAGGCATTCTTTATTTCTGTTACAGGTGTTTTTACATCTAGAATTCCTTTTTGATCCTTTCATAGGATTTCCATCTCTGCTTAGAGTGCCCATCTATTCTTACACACAGTCTACTTTATCCATTAGGACCTTTAGTCTATTAATGAGAGTTGTTTTACATTCCCAGCCTAATAACTCCAGTCTCCCTGCCATATTTAAGTCTAGTTCTGATGCTTGGCCTGTCTCTTCAAATTGTGTTTCGGCCTGTTCGTATGCCTTGTAATTTTTTCTGGATAGCCAGATATGATGTACCAGGTGAAAGGAATTGCTGTAAATAGGCCGTTAGGAATGTGGGGTGAGGTATATCGGGATGAGAAGCCCTCTATAGAACCATGATCAGGTCCCAGGCTTTTAGTGAGCCTATGCCTCTGGACTGTGAACTTCTCACGTGTTTCTCTTTTTTTCTCTCCCCTTAGGTAGGACAGGATAGCTAGAGTGAGCCGGAGTTGGGTATTTCCCTTGCTCAGGTGTCAGTTATGCTCTGATAATAGCCCAGCAGGTTGGGCTCTGGTTAATTAATTTCTCCTGAGGGCAGGTCTTGTTAAGACCTGGCATATTTTAAAATGGTTCCTTTTCCTCTTCCCTGCCGTAAGCCTGAGAGAATTTTTCTCTGATATTTATTGTGGGGACCTTGTCGAGCTCCTAAAGGTAAGTCTCTCAATATTTTGGCCCCCCCTCCCCCAGTGCCTGGTTCCCCCTGGAGTTTTAACTCTCAGGCATGTCTGCACTGAGCTTCCAGCAAATTGTCATTTACAGTTGCAGTTTTCCCTCTCGTGTCAATTTCTGCTCCTGAGTCTCTGTTAGGATAAGCCAGAATAACCTGTATTCGCCTGTCCCTCCAGTCTTGGAGACAGTGGTTTGTTGTGTGTCCTCTTCTCTCCTCTCTTAGGAATCCAGGAAGCGCTGTTGATTTTTCCATCTCTTCAGCTTTTTACTTGCTGTTAGGATGTAGTGGTGACTTCCAAGGCCCTTACACGTGGCGCTGGAAGTGGAAGTTAAATTGTGTTTTTATATCAGTTTTGCTACACTGTTTTCTTGAAATTTTATTAGAAAACAGCCAGTTGAATGGAGAAACGTACTGAGATTTAGAGGCAGACCACCTGATTTGAATCCTGTCTCTACCATTTGCTAATTGAATATGCTTGGGTAACTCAGATTTCAGCTTCTTCAGTTATGAAAAATGAAATGAGAATAAAACTCATTGGTTTGGTCTGTGGATTGAATGAGATCATTTATATCCAGGTGATAGTTCTGTGCCCCTCACATAGTAGGTTCTTAACAACTATTTATTCGTTTTCATCCTTATTATATTTAGGAGGGCTCTTTTTTGATAGATGAGAAATATAGTTAAGGTATAAGAGGAAAGGGGAAAATTATAGTGTGTATCTGAAAATGGTAATTAGTGGAAACCTAAGACTAAAATCTGGGGCCCCAAAGACCTAGTCTGAGTGTTTTAATGTGTGTGTACAGTATCTAAACTGGGGGCGAGGAGGAATTGTGTGTATATTTATAGGCATACACACACACTTTCTGACTTAGAAATTGAATTTCTTGTAAACTGTATCCTAAGAAAATATGGGTAAAATAATTTCAAGGATACTTATGACTTGCTCAAAGTTGTATGGTAGACGCCATTAAGAAAAGAAGTCAGTCACTGAGAGAAAACATTCATATTATAAAGAAGCCACATTGTTTATACAAAGAAATAATTCAAATCAATAATCTAAAAAATTTTAATGGCGAAATATTTGAACACATACTTCACAACACTACTTTAAATGATGCTCAACCTTATTACTAGGGAAATGCAAAATACAACCACAGAGTAATACCACCAGACACCTGTAAGAATAATAATATCAAGTGTTAGCAAGGATGTAGAGAAACTATAATTCTCATACATTGCTGGTGTGAATGTAAAATGGTATAAGCCCTTAGGAAAACCGTTGGAAAGTTTCTAATAAATAGACATCTGTTCTGTTACCCAGCAATTATACCTCAAGTCTATATGCCTGAGAGAAATAAGTTCATATGTACACAAAAATATTTGTATAAGAATGTGCATAATGTATTTTATTTTCATGAAATAATATATCTGAGACAAACCAAGTGTTCATCACCAAGACAGCAGGAAGTACATTGTATTATACTCATAAAATGAAATATTACTCAGCAACCAAAAAGGAACAAAATATTGATACATTCAGTGACCTGGAGAGATCTCCAAAACATCATGTTGATCAAAAAGAGTGCCAACTGCATGTTTCCTCTTACGGAAAGTTCAAAAAGCAGATAAATGTAATGTATAACAGTAGAAATCATAACAGCAGTTGTTGGTGCAGAGGGATTGATTGGAAAGGGTATGAAAAAGCTCTCCATGGTGATAGAAATGTTCTGTCTCTTGATTCAGTCTGAGGTTACCTGATATATACATTTGTCAAAATTTATCAAACTGTAGTAACCTTGAGATTTGTGCAATTTACAATATATAAATTATACTTCAGTTTTTAAGAACAAAGAGTAAAACATTCCCACAATGAAAAAAGTGTACAAAATCAGGATACCATTTAAGCAAATATTTTTGAGTGCCAGGCAGTGTCAAAGTTGAATAAAAGGAACAAGGCTCTCGTTTGCATGAAACAGTGTAAGTTTAAGGTGGACATCATAGTGACTTGGCCTACAAATATTGTGAAATGACTACTACAGTAAATTTAGTTAACATCCATCATCTCATATAGATACAAAAAAAAAAAAAAAAAGTGTTTTTTTTCCTTTTGGTGAGAACTCTTACAATCTATTTGCCCTCAACAATTTTCTTGTATACCATACAGCAGTGTTAACTATAGACATTACATTGTACATTACATCCCCATTACTGAGTGATGTTATAACTGGAAATTTGCACATTTCGACCTCTATCCATTTCCCTCATTCCCCAACCCCTTTCTCTGGTAACACAAATCTGATCTCTTTGGATTTTTCAGTTTATTTTTTTAGATTTCAGATGTGAGATCATACAGTATTTGTCTTTCTCTGTCTGACTTATTTCACTTAGCATAATGCCCTCAAGTTCCATCCATGATTTTGCAAATGGTAGGATTTTGTTATTTGTTTATGGCTGAATAATATTCTATTGTATATATACCACATTATCATTATCTATTCATCCATTGATGGACACAGGTTATTTTCGTGTCTCGGCTATTGAAAATAATGCCGCCATGAACATGGTGGTGCAGATATTTCTTCGACATAGTGTTTTTGTTTCCCTCAGATAAATACCCACAAGTGGGATTACTGGATCATATTTTAGTTCTGTTTTTAACTTTTGAGGAAACCCCATTTTGTTTTCCATAATGGCTGTATCGGTTTGCATTCCCACAAGTGCACAAGAGTTCGCTTTTCTCTACGCCCTCACCAACACTTGTCATCACTTGTATTTTTCATGATAGCTATCCTGACTGGTGTGAGGTAATATCTCATTGCGGTTTTGATTTGTATTTCCCTGATGACTAGTGGAGTTGAGCATCTTTTCATGTACCTGTTGGTCATCTTTATGTCTTCTTTGTGAACATGTCTATTCAGGTCTTTTGCCCATTTTTTAATCAGGTTGTTAGTTTTTCTGCTATTGAGTTGTATGAGTTATTTTGAATATTAACCCTGTATCAGATAAATGAATTGCAGATATTTTCTCCTGTTCTGTGGGTTACCTATTCATTTTGTTGATTGTTTCTTTTGCTGTGCAGCAGCTTTTTAGTTTGATGTACACTTATTTATTTTTGCTTTTATTGTTTGTGCTTTAGGTATTGTATCCAGGTAATAGCTGCTGAGACCAATGTCAAGGAGCTTTTTCCCTATATTTTCTCCAGGGAGTTTGATGGTTTCGGGTCTTACATTTAGGTCTTTTATCCATTTTGAGTTCATTATTGTGTGAGTGGTGTAAGATAAGGGTCTAGCTTTATTCTTTTGTATACAAGTATGTATTTTTCTCAGCATCATTTGTTGAAGAGACTATTTTTTATTCATTGAGTGTTCTTGGTTCCCTTATAAAATATTAGTTGGCCATATATCCTGGGGTTTTTGTCTGGGCTCTCAATCTATTCCATTGCTCTATTGGTCAATTTTTATTCCACTATCATACTATTTTGATTATTACAGCCTTGTGGTAGAGTTTGAAACAGAAACTCTGATGCCTCCAGCTTTGTTCTTCTTTCTCAAGATTACTTTAGTTATTTAGGGTCTTTTGTGGCTCCATGCAAATTTTAGAATTTTTTTTTCTATTTCTGTGAAAAATGCCATTGGAATTTTGATAGAGATTGCATAGACTCTACAGATTTCTTTGGGTGATATAGGCATTTTACCAATATTAATTCCTCCAATTCATGGACCCTGGCTATCTTTCCATTTATTTATGTTTTCCTCGGTTTCTTTCATCAGAGTCTTGTAGTTGTCTGTGTACAGATCTTTCACCTCCTTGGTTAGATTTATTTCTGTTTTATTGTTTTTGCTGCTATTGTGAGTGAGACTGTTTTCTTTATGTCTTTTTCAGATGTTTTGTTGTTAGTGTATAGAAATGCAACTGTGTTTTGTATCCTGCAATGTTACTGAATTTGTTGATTATTCTAGCAGTTTTTTGGTGGAGTCTTTAGGATTTTCTGTAGAGTATACAATATTATCTGTACACAAAGACATTTTTAGTTCTCCCTTTCCTATTTTGGATTCCTTTTATTTGTTTTTCTTTCCTGATTGCTCTGGCTAGGATTTACAGTCCTATGTTGAATAGGAATTGTGAGAGTGGACACCCTTGTCTTGTTCCTGATCTTAGATGAAAACCTTTCAGACTTTCACCATTGATTATAGTGTTGGCTGTGGGTTTTTCATATATAGCCTTTATTGTGTTGCAGTACCTTCTATATCCAATTTGTGAAGCATTTTTATCATAAAAGGATTTTTAACTATGTCAAATGTTTTTTCTATGTCTATTGAGATAATTGTATGATTTTTATCTTCTATCCTGATGATACTGTGTATCACATTGTTTGATTTGCAGATATTGAGCCATCCTTGCACCCCAAGGATAAATCCCACTTGATCATGGTGAATGATTTTGCTAATGTGCTGTTGAATTTGGTTTGCTAATATTTTGTTGAGAATTTTGCTATCTGTATCAGAGATGTTGTTCTGTATTATTCATTTCTTGTAGTATCCTTATATGGCTTTGGTATCAGGGTAATGCTGGCCTCATAAATTAGTTCTTGTCTCTTAATGTAGGTATTTATTGCTATAAACTATTCTGTCCTCTTCAATTTTTGGAAAATTTTGAGAAAGAGTGGCATTAATTCTTCTTTAAATGTTTCACAGAATTCACCAGTGAGACCGTCTTGTCTGGGACTTTCCTGTCTTGGGAGGTTTTTGATTACAGGTTCAATCCTCTTACTTCATATTAGCCTGTTCAGATTTTCTTTCTTCATGATTCATTCTTGGTAGGTTGTATATTTCTAGGAATTTATTCATTTCATCTAGATTTTCCAGTTTGTTGGTGTGTAATTGTTCTTAGTAGTCTCATGATCCTTCATATTTCTGGGGTATCAGTTATAATTTTTTCTCTTTCATTTCTGATTTTATTTATTTGAATCCTTTCTTTTTCTGAGTTAGTCTAGCTAAAGGTTTGTTAATTTTGTTTATCTTTTCAAAAAACAGCTCAGTTTCATTGCTCATTTCTATTGATTTTCTGGTCTCTATTTCATTTCTTTCTGTTCTGATTGTTGTTATTTTCTTCCTTCTGATAACTTTGGGCTTAGTCCTTTATCTAGTTTCTTGTGGTATAAAATGAGATTGTTGATTTGAGATTGTTCTTGTTTCTTAATGTAGGTATTTATCACTATAAACTATTCTCTTAGAACTGCTTTTGCAGCATCCCATAGATTTTGATATGTTATGCTTCCATTGTCAGTTGTTTCAAGATATTTCTTGGTTTCCTTTTTGACTTATTCTTTGATCCATTGGTTGTTCAGGAGATGTTGTTTAATCCCACATATTAGTGAATTTTTCAGCTTTTCTTCTGTTATTTATTTCTACTTTCATACCACTGTGGTCAGAAAAGATATATTTGATGTAATCTCAATCTTTTAAAATTTGTTGACACTTGTTTCATGACCTGTCATGTGATCTATCCTGCAGAATGTTCCTTATGAACTTGAGAAGAATGTATATTCTGCTGTTGTTGGATGAAATGTTCTGTATATATGTCTGTTAGGTTGATTTGGTCTGAAGTATGATTCAAGTCCGATGTTTCCTTGTTTATTTTCTGTCTAAATGATCTATCTCATGTAGATGAATGAGGGGTACTATCTCATGAAAGAGGGGTACTTCACCCTCTGCCCTCCCAAAGCTGCTCCTCACAGATCAGTTAATTGGTTAATCACTTAACCTGCTTGTCGCTCAGCTCTGCCTCAGGACTTCCAAATTGGTGAGGGGAACGAGAGCCAAGTTCATCTTTCCAAATTGACAGGAGAACCAATCATAATAAAATAGTTTTTAAAACATGTTTTAAAAAAGGGGCTTCCCACAGGGAAATCAGCTCAGTGCTTTTTGATCACCTAGAGGGGTGGGATAGGGAGGGTGGGAGGGAGGGAGATGCAAGAAAGAGGGAAGAGATATGGGAACATATGTATATGTATAACTGATTCACTTTGTTATAAAGCAGAAACTAACACACCATTGTAAAGCAATTATACTCCAATAAAGATGTTAGATGCAAGAGGGAAGAGATATGGGAACATATGTATATGTATAACTGATTCACTTTGTTATAAAGCAGAAACTAACACACCACTGTAAAGCAATTATACTTCAATAAAGATGTTTATAAAAAAAAAAAGATGTTAAAATAAATAAATAAATAAAAATTAAAATTAAAAAATAAAATTAAAAAAAGGGGCTTCCCTGGTGGCGTAGTGGTTAAAAATCTGCCTGCCAATGCAGGGGACATGGGTTCGAGCCCTGGTCCCAGAAGATCCCACATGCCACAGAGCAAGTAAGCCCATGCACCACAACTACTGAGCCTGCGTACCACAACTACTGACGCCTGCATGCCTAGAGCCTGTGCTCTGCAACAAGAGAAGCCACTGCAATGAGAAGCCTGCACACCACAACGAAGTGTAGCCCCCACTCGCCGCAACTAGAGAAAGCCCGTGTGCAGCAACGAAGACTCAATGCAGCCAAAAATAAAATAAATAAATAAACTTTTAAAAAACTATATTGTTCATATAGATTTTTAAAAGCCCTTATACATGAAGACATGGCATTATCCATAGATAGTTTTCACTTATTTTTAATCAAGAACTTTATACTACTGCCCTCCGTTACTAGTTCAGAAATCTAATTTTCCTTCAGAAAATACTTCTTTTTCTTTATAAAATCCATCCAGTGTGGAGATGAGGGGCCAAAATGTCCAAAGTCCTCCATTTTCTAATAGTCTTCAGGGCACTCTCTTTGGGCTGTTTTTAAATATCAAGTCTACCTTCAAAAGACAAAGATTCAATTTCCACTTGCAGCCAAGATGGAGTAACAGGGACTGGATTATCACTTGTAGTAATCTATATAATCCTTTTATTTGTAGACCTGAATTATTGTACTGTTGTCTATTTCTCCCATCAGATCTGTTACTATTTGCTTAATATATTCAGATGCTCTGATGTTGGGTTCATATATATTTATGGTTGTTATATATTCTTGACCCCTTATCATTGTATAATGACCATCTTTGTTTCTTATTACCACTTTTGAGGTGAAGTCTATTTTTACTGATATTAGTATAGGTGCCCCTGCTCTCTTTTGGTTTCCACTTGCATGGAATATCTTTTGGCATCTCTTCACTTTGAATCTATGTGTGTTTTTAGAGCTGAGGTGAATGTCTCATATACAGCATATAGTTGGGTCTTTTTTTTTTTTTTAATCTATCCAGCCACTCAGTGCCTTTTTATTGGAGAAAACAACTTATTTATAGTAATTATTGATATGTAAGGACTTACTGATGACACCTTATTATTTCCTGGCTGTTCGTAGTTTTTTTGTTTTTGTTTTTGTTTTTAATGAAAGGTTTCTCTTTTAAATTTATTTATTTATTTATTTATTTATGGCTGTGTTGGGTCTTCGTTTCTGTGTGAGGGCTTTCTCTAGCTGTGGCAGGTGGGGGCCACTCTTCATCGCGGTGCGCGGGCCTCTCACTATCATGGACTCTCTTGTTGCGGAGCACAGGCTCCAGACGCGCAGGCTCAGTAATTGTGGCTCACGGGCCCAGTTTGCTCTGTGGCATGTGGGATCTTCCCAGACCAGGGCTCGAACCCGTGTCCCCTGCATTGGCAGGCAGATTCTCAACCGCTGCGCCACCAGGGAAGCCCTGTTCATAGTTTTATTTTTTTCTTCCTTTCTTCCCTTTTTCTTTGTAAATTCATGATGTTCCATTGTGGTATGCTTTGATTCTCTTCTCTTTACCTCTTGTTTATCTTTTATAGACTTTGTGGTTCCCATGAGGTTTATATAAAACATCTTATAGATGTAATGGTATAATTACCCTGCTAACAATTTAAATTTTATTACATACAAGATCTCTACCCTTTTACTCCCCACTTTCACATTTTTGATGACACCATTTACATGTTTTATTGTGTATCCATTAACAAATTGTTGAACTTATTGGTATTTTTAATACTTTTGCCCTTTAACCTTCATTTTAGAGTTAAATAGTAGTACATCACCATTTTACAGTATTAGGGTATTCTGAATCTGACTATATGCTTACTTTTACCAGTGTGTTATATATTTTTATATGTTTTGATGTAACTAATTAATATCCTTTTGTTTCAGCTTGAAAACTCCTTTTAGCAGTCTTTATAATACGGGTTTAATGATGATGAATTCCCTCAGCTTTTCTTTGTTAGTGAAGGCCTTCATTTCACCCTTCAACTCTGAAGGTGAATTTTGCTGGGTAAATTAATCTTGATTGGCAGTTTCTTTCTTTTAACACTTCAAATATATCAGCACATTCTCTCTTGCACTGTAAGGTCTCTGCTGAGACGTCTGCTGATAGCCTTATGGGGGTTCCATTTTATGAGAGAAATTTTTCTTCTCATGCTGCTTTTTAAATTCTCTCTTTGTATTTGGTTTTAGACAATTTTTATTATTATGCGTCTTGGAGAAGAACATTTTGGGTTGAAATTTTGAAGTGACCTATTAGCTTGAATTTGGATGTCCAAATCTCTCCTCATGGCTGGAAAGTTCTCAGCCATTATTTGGTTAAATAAGCTTTTTACTCCTTTCTCCCTGTCTTCCCCTTTTGGGGCTCCAATAATGTGTACGCTATTTCCTTTGATGGTATTCCGTATCTATCGTAGGCTTTATTTATTCCTTCTCATTCTTTTGTTGTTGTTCTTATTGTATAATCTTAATAGATCTGTCTTCAAGCTTCTAGCTCACTGATTCTCACTTCTACTTGTTCAAGTTTCATGTGAACTCTCTATTGAATTTTTCAGTTCAGTCATTGTATTCTTCATTCCAAAATTTCTGTTTGGTTCTGTTTTCTGTTTTCTGTTTTTGTTGTTGTTGTTGTTGAGATTTTCATTTTGTTCTTGTGTTGTTTTCTCCATATTGTTAAATTGTTTATCTGTGCTCTCCTTTAGCTCTCTGAGAGTCTGTAGAACAATTATTTTGAATTATTTGTTGTGCAATTTCTGGATCTCCTTTTCTTTGGAGCCAGTTACTGGAGGTCTACTATATTACTTTCATGGCATTTTGTTTCCCTGATACTTTGTGATCCCTGTAGCCTTGTGTAGCTGTCTGTACATTTGAAGAAACAGTCACCTCTTAAAGACTTTATGGGCTGATTTAAGTAAGGGAAGCCTGTCACCTGCAGATGGAGGCACAGTGGACTATGCTGTAACCGTGGATCTAGTGGCTCAGGGCGCCAGGTGCAGGGGTGTGTGGCAGCCCTGGGTCCAAGGGAGTATGATGTCTCTTTGGCTCAGCCACTAAGGTTCACAGTATCAACAGGTGTGTGGTCCTTGGCAAGCACTACGGGGGTTCTGCAGTGGCTGCAATTGCTATTGGTCTCCTAAATGGTGCCTCAAGGACTAGTAACTAAGGACCAGGGCAGGCATCAGTGGTGGCTGGAGCCAGTGGTATGCACACAGTTGGTTGCAGGGGCCAGCTGCAAGTGCCTATGTAGTAGGGGAGGTCACTTGTAGACACACTCATAGTAATGGGGGGTCAGAGAAGGTAGCAGGGGCCAGGGCCAACTATGGGCTTAGTGGCATCTGCTAAAGACATGGTTGTCAGCATGCTTTCCCTTGGCTTCACACTCTACCCTCCGGTATGCATACTGCAGCGGTGACCATTGACAGGGCTGGGGCTGGGGGACATGCATGTCCATAGCTGGAGGGGGTAGCTATAGCCAGGTACAGTGGTGTGAGCCAGTGACTGAAGGCAGGGCCTGATCTGGACCTGAAGCAGCTGCAGGGGCCCCGGGTGTGCTGTGCTCTCCTGTGGCTGCATTCTCTCCCATTTGCACGCACACTGCAAGGGAAGGTGGTGATGAGAGTTGGGCTGGGGCTTGCAGGTACAGAGCTGGAAGGCCTCTCTACAGGTATGTGCTGCGGCACTGGCCAATGTCAAGAAGGCAGGGCATGATCAGAGCTTGCAGTCAGCTGTGGGGACCTTAGATGTTGTTTTGCTCTCCTCTGGCCACACAGTCTGGGTGTGCACAGTGTAGTGAGGGCCAGTGACGGGTCAGGCCAGGGGCTATGTATAGGTGGGCGCCAGTCAGGAACAGAAGGCCCCTTGCGTGTCATACTCCCATGAGGGGGATAACACATTATATGCACTGACTAAAAGAATATAATGTCTTGTATTATTGATCCTGAAAATACTTTGTTCCAGCTTCAGTTGATGATGAGTGCTCTGATATTCTAAGAAAGCCTGTTTATTTTTTGTTTATGCCCTTTTGATTTAAACTCAGATTATGTCAGAAAAACTTGAATGGGCGTCACCACCTCGTAATCCTCTAACTAACCTTTGCTCTTTCCTCAAGCTTTGGAGGAAGCTGAAAAAGTGCCTTGTCAAGCTACTGGGCACTCTGTCACTTAGACACTTAGACCCACATTAAAACTGACATGTAGAAATGGCTTTCACTGCCAGCACTTTCTTGCCCTTTTCTCCCCCTCACTTTCCCCATCTCAGTTCCTTCCATGCAGTCTGAATCATCTCATTTATAATTAAGAGGTGAAAAGGGGAAATAAAAAAAAAACTTAGGATTTTAACACATCATTGGCATTGGATATAAGTGCCAGTGATGTACAAAAATAACTGAATGCACAGTTTCCAAACTGGTGCATGGATGTTCAGTACTTGCTGCCCATTCCTGTTCGCATTTCAGCCTTCTACATAATGACACCCCATGATAGGATCTGAAATACCAACGGTTTTTCTTGCATAGTCATTATTGGAATTCTGAAAATCTATGTATCTTCTCATGCATATTTAAATTTTTCAAATATGGTATTATGTGTTATATTCTAAAAGATAGTACATAATAAAGATTATAGAAGAGTATGATGAATTATTAACAAATATTTTGTGACAAAACTTGTTAACTATGTTTTAACTATTTATTGAATCATGCACACCCAATTTGAAAGAAAATCACACAAAAATTTGTTGGTTGATTTTATCCAAAGTGAAAAGATTGACAAAATGTAGTTCATGAGAACATGCTAATTATGTTTAGAAAAAAATCAGTATCATTATACTCTACTGCTTTGGTTGTTCCAAATTCAGAATATTTATCATGAGCTCAGATTCACCCCCATCAGAATATGTATAAGATGGGAAAAGAGAGGAAGACCTACAGGACTAGAAAGACTTCTCCCCAAACCAATACTTATAACTTTTTGACTGCCCTGGAAATTTTATAACCCAGCTAAGGGTTTTATCATTAGATTTGGAATGGGTGAAAGGTATGCTTTCCTTTTGAAGGAGGAAG
Source organism: Balaenoptera musculus (assembly GCF_009873245.2). Classification (NCBI taxonomy): domain Eukaryota; kingdom Metazoa; phylum Chordata; class Mammalia; order Artiodactyla; family Balaenopteridae; genus Balaenoptera; species Balaenoptera musculus. Next base: position 21,738,248 of record NC_045786.1, on the reverse strand, counting down.
AAAGTTATTGTGAACACAGATACATACGTTGGCCAGCAGTTTTAGAAAAAGGATGGGTCTGGAAACCAATGAGGGATAATGCCACCAGGCACGTGTTATCTTTTCTAACTGCATATTTTAAAATGGGAAATAAACTCCAGATAAATTTGTGGACCCACTGGATACATCAAGAAACAGAGTCAGGCCAGAAGCCTCTTTACCACCAACCCTCAAAAGTCCCCACCTTGACTGATAGACTTCCTGGGTTTAGTGCAGCTCGGAGTCAGGGTCTAATAACCCCAAGTATTCCTACTTCCCTTTCTGAAATGCACAGTTATCCAAGCTAAGGGCCCCCTGTCCCTTTGAGGAAGGAAAGGAGGAGGATTTTACACTTGTGTACACACTTGTGACAGGGTAAGCAGGGTGCTGCCCCAAGAGGACCTGCCATCATCCCCTCCTACAGAGATTGTCTGCAGAGCTTTCCAAGGAGGTTGCTGCTTCCCTCACCAAATATTCCTCCGTGATTTTGTGAAACGTGTCCTCTGAACACCCCCCAGGAAATGGGTGAGCAAGTCACACATTAGACATCTACTCCATCATTCCATTTCCCTAAATCATTAGATTTATTCCTCTACATTATAAGAAGGAAATTGCACACTTCAGCTTCATTTAATGTAAACCAATATGACATCCAGGTTTTAGTCAACTGTGTAAGCAAATTGTGAGGGTCTTTCCCAGTTGCACAAGCTAACATATGGAATCCAGAATGCCTGATAAGTGCACCCATGTTGATACATTTGGCCATTCCAATATTATTTTCTTCCACCCTGGGCAGTTACACTTAGATTCCATTTCTGCACATGTATATATTAATTTCTGCTGATATAAACTTACCACATTTTGCAATTTTTTCAGTGTGTAAATTGGCTCCTTCCAGGTCAGACTTGGTAATCATTTCCCTTGATTAGGTTGGATTTGACTCTAGCATGGTTCTGCAGGCCATGAGGGATAACGAGGGTGGATCATTTGGAAATAAGCTTTCACCTGCAATGTAAGGTCATTACGCTGTCCTCATGCTGGGAGAAGCTCCTTCCTCAGAAGGGGGAGGAGGAGCAGGATCTGCTGGTGAGGAAGGCTTAAAGGGATTTGTAAGGTCAAGATACCCAGATTCATCTGAATTGCCTTCATTCCAGTTCTCAGGGCTCCATCCTTTTCCTATCAGCCCCCTAATATGCACATAAGAAATTCGATAAGGATGAGAAATCAACTTGAATCATAACTTGCAGCTAAAAGAGATTAATTTATGATAATCATAGAATTCCCTTCCCCCGATTCTCTTAACTCTGCCTGGAGGTGTTCATTTTCATGCTACCATTTCCCCAATGCAATAAAAAGTAGTTAGCATAGTCCACGGTACCAATGGCAGAATTCCCATCATAACAGTCTTTTGAAACAGTCCCTTGCTTTCCAAAGTCTTCTGTTTAATAGGCATATTATTTCCAGCAACATTTGGGGCTGTGCCTTTAAAAAAAAGTACCCATTGTGGACATTATAGGTTTTGGGGATAATTAAAGTAATGAGGTACCCTGCAAGGTGGGCCGCAACCTGGGCTTGCAGGGACGTGCAGGGCAGCACGGGCCACTGAGGGAGGCGGGGCCCAAGTGGAAGCCGGGAGGGGCCAGGCGGGCGAGGCGGGCAGTGTGCGGCCCTGCCTAGCTCTCCCCCCGGACACCGCATGTTGCCCTGGGCCCCCCGGCAGTGTGGCCCGGGTGAAGAGCAGGCACCCGAGGAACAAGGCCCCTCGGCGGTCAGCGACCCCGGCCAGGCCAGGGACTCTGGAGAGGAAGCCCTGGGGGAGCCAAGAAAATCCGCACCGGACAGCCCTCAGCCCTGGTACCAAAGGCCTTCCTGGATCCAGAAAGAGCAGCTGCTGCCTCGGTCGCCCCCAGGCCTCGCTGCCGAGCAGTCCCTGGGAACCCCAGTTCCCCCCTACCCCCAGATGACCTGGGAGGTGGCCCCGTCAAGGATGACCCTCCTACCGCCCTGGGACCCCAACTATGAGGCTTAAGCAGGACCTCATCGGGTGCAGGGGCCCAGCTGTGGGTCAGGCACCTCCTTCTCAGACCAGACCTTGTGCCATCCCTCATTCTGGCCTCTGTACGAGGCAGCAGCGTGAGGCAGAGGCCTCAGGCCCGTCTAGCAGGATATCAGAGTGGAGAGCAGGTGCCCAGGGATGCAGGGTTCCCGGTGATGTGCTATGAAGATGTCTTTCTTTCTGACCCTCCGCTGCCCTGTGGGCAGCGTGTTCCCCTGTACCTGTCTCAGGGCCCTCAGCAGGTGATGGGCTCTCTGAAGCTGCTGCTCCCAGCCCCAATTATGTCCCCCTGGGTCCTCCCCACTCCATCCTCTGGCTGCTTCACCACCTGGCTCAGAGGGCCTGAGCTGATTGCCCTCACTGGCCTCCTGCAGATGAGCCAGGGGGAGCCAAGACCCAGCTCCCCAGGGGCTCCCATGCCACCTGCTGACCCTCCAGATGCTGCCTCTGACCACCCAGGTACCAGTGGTGGCCAGAGCTGTTCTCACTGCATGGACCCATCTCTCCCATGGGCCTCAGGCAACCAAGGTCCATAGCCCCTCCAGGGGCAGAGTGGGCCCCCTACCTCGCCAGGCAGGTTCTGTTGACAATAAAACAGTGTTGGTTTGTAAAGTAATGAAGTAAATGCTAGTGTTCTCTACCCAGAAGTTACCCATCTCAGTATGTTGGGTTTCAAAAGCAATTTTTTTTTTGGACACTTGGCCTAAACTTCCGAGTTTTGCCACCAAACAATAGGACATCAGCTCTGAAGAGGCTCAATCTAAATTCTTTGACTAATGTGAATATCAGAGAAAGCGTAATCTAGCATATAAATCAGTTTCTTATATCCTGATTATAATGTATTCATTAAAAATATGCTGTTATTTTAAGAACAACATCACTGGAGAAAGGGTGTTTAGGCCAGTGCGACTTGTGCCCTTGTGACCATCCTCTGGGATTATCAGAGACTTTCTTACAATGTTCCCTGAGGCTCTGAGCTTTCTGGCTGTGCCCTTTGTCTTAATCCATCAGGTTCTTTCTATGTATGGCCCATATAAGGTTTCAATAGATTATAAACAGTGCATATAAACAGTGCATTTTACTGGAAAGAAGACATTAATTTTCATCCTTGGCATTTCTAATTATCTCTGGAGTTATTCTCCATTCACATTTGACAAGGGATGTTTAAGACTGCTTTTCTGCTTCTGGTAGCAATCTCCTATATCCCATCTCTGTTTTCTTTCCAATCCTTAGGGAGAAAAAAGTTAATGTATTTCTTGTTTCTTCCTGAAAAATTGAAAAATGTAGGATTGTGTCTGTAGACTCAACTTCCTCATGGTGGTCTGTTGCAAGCAATAGAGAGTTCCCTTGCAAACAGTACTAAGGAGTTCATTATTTGTGACTTATGATCCTTACCAATGCCGCTTTTACATAGATTACTGAAGAAAATATAATATGTGGTCTACTATTTCCAAATAGTTTTATTCTGTCAACCAGGTTTTTGAACAAAAGTCAGAACCAGTCTTCTCGCTTAAATATTTTTAAAGTATATAAAAATAAAATAACATACACAAAATAATGGAATTGTTTTATTAAAAATGGAAAATATCATGTAAAACTTTGAGGTAGGATTATATGAAGAAAAATGTAGAACAGATTTGCTGTATATAAGTATTACTATTCAAGTATTCTCTAGAATTATAAAGGAACAGTTTTTAATATCTCATGATATAGGATATGATGGTCCAGGCAATACTTATGTAATCTAGTCTTAGAGATGAAATCTCATCTTGGATAAATTCATCAATACTGAGTCCTTACAAATAAGATGTTGCAAATAAAAAAATAAAACAAAAATAAAAATCCCCGGGCTTCCCTGGTGGCGCAGTGGTTGAGAATCTGCCTGCCAATGCAGGTGACACGGGTTCGAGCCCTGGTCTGGGAAGATCCCACATGCCACGGAGCAACTAGGCCCGTGAGCCACAACTACTGAGCCTGCGTGTCTGGAGCCTGTGCTCCGCAACAAGAGAGGCCACGATAGTGAGAGGCCCGCGCACCGCGATGAAGAGTGGCCCCCGCCTGCCACAACTAGAGAAAGCCCTCGCACCAAAACGAAGACCCAACACAGCCAAAACTAAATAAATAAATTAATTAAAGAAAAAAAATATTTACCAAAATTAACAACTATCCAGCTCAAGGAAAATAAATTTATTAAATAAATAAATAAATAAATAAATAAAAATCCCCACTAGTTAATTTTTCACTATCACCCGCTAGACCCTCTTTATCTTTTAAAATATCTATGGTTTAAATGAGTCTGGAATTTTAATTTTTTACAACATATTTTCTGGGTTTAATTAACATTCAGTAAAGTCTTTAATGTTTAAGAGTGGTTTGATTATGGGAAATATGTTATCGCCTTCCAAATCCAGGAACATAAAACTGTCTTTAAACACATTTAAATAAAATTTGAATACTTTAAAAATTGCAACCCAAAGTGTGTGTTTTTATGAGCCGTGAGTAATTTAAGAGGCTCAGTGGCTTTGTCTTGAACAGATGCGTGAGAACAATCTGAGAGAGTACATCTAACAGTGAGACAGCAAATGATGAAATTATGTATGTATTTATAGTACGTACATTGTTCACTAGCTCTTTATATAACTACCTTTTCACTTTGGGACTTTTTTCATGGCATATGTTGTGATCTTATCTGTTTGCTTTGCTTTTCTTTGGGGACAATGGGTTATTTAGTATCTCTTTTAAAAATGTGTTTAGGGGTGTGCATTTTAACAGCCTTGTCTAGTTGCATTATTTGCTTGATTTCCTCCCTGTAACATCTCTTCCTTATGCAGCAAACAAAGAAGATAATTTGGGGCTTGGGTATAAGAGAGAGAATCTTGTGCTACAAACGGGTATAGGACAAAGCAGGAGAAGTTTAAGTACCTTAAATGGCTTTTGCCAGAAATTCTTGCTTGTTTTCTTTTCTTTTTGGATTTATCATAAAATTAATAATATTAAGCATTTCTAGTACAAACTATAGTTTACTGCAAGCCTTTACTTTGGAGGCACAATTCTTAGTGCTTCATATACATATGCATACAGACATTATTGTATTCAATCCTCACAGTGATGTAGAAGGAGATGCTGTTGTTCTCTTTTTCACAGATGAAGAAACTGAGATGCAGAGAGGATGAGCAGTTTTTTCATAATCACATGGTCAGAGCATAAAAGAACTAAGAAAGTAGCCCAATTCTGTATGACTGAAAACCCTGTGCAATTAATGACCCTCAGAGCACATAAGCAGTAGATATAAAAATTGGTCCATATTTTGCAAGGGCTGGAGGTAGAGATGGAAACAGTGGTGACAGTAGTAACAGGAGTAATGACAATAATAATAACACTGCACAATTTGCCATTTGGGACCAGCAAAGGGCCATGAGTCCATCTAGGGACTTCGCATAAAGTGTATTTATCTTCCTTATGACCCTAAGGAATTGTGTTATTATTCCCATTTTAAGATCACAAAATTAAAGTCAGGAAAGTTAGGAATCTCACTCAAAGTTACATAGCTAGTACATTACAGATGCAGGAGTCCAGCTGAGAACTGGATTCTAAATATATTCCATACTTAATCTTCTGCCCCATTGTAAGCTGCCTTTCTTCTTTACTTGTGATTTCATCTAAGGAAATCTTCCTGTTGGAATAGTGCTGTGGTTTTTTTCCCCTAATCCGAGTATAATGTGACACATACTGCACAATGATTGGAGATATCATTATATTTACAGACCTATTCATCAATTTGTTTCTGTTAAATAAAAAACTTTCTGAAAATAGTGGAGAAGGGCTGGATGCAGGTGTGGAAATCTTCCACGTAAGCCAAAAATCTTTTAACAAATGATAATATTCTCATGGGACAAGGATAACAAATAGGCCATTACGTCACCAAAATTCTGAGACTTCTCATAATACTAACGGAAAATAGAACCAAAGAAATGTAAAGTTATTACTAAGGGCCCCATTTGAAGGCAGGAAGGATTTAATAATATGAATAGTCACATGCAGGCCAAATTATTTGGTAGCAACCTTGGAATACTGGAGCTACCAGTGCCCAGGATCTGAATCAAGACGAAACAGACCATTTTTTAAAAGATTTCTTAGAGATCTGAAGGAAAGAATCTTTGACTTGTAAAGTTCAATGTTTGGATTAAAATTTATCAGGTTGCATCTGTGAAGCTTCCCATTTTGGGTCAAAGAAAAAAGTATGTCTCTGTGTGTGTGCGTGTGTGTGTGTGCTTGTGTGTGCATGCACATACTATATTAGTCTGCTTGGGCTGCCACAACAAAATACCACCGACTAGGTGGCTTAAACAACAGAAATTTATTTCCCACAGTTCTGGAGGGTTGGAAGTCCAAGATCAAGGTGCCAGGAGGTATGTTTTGTTCCAAGGCCTTCTCTTGGCTTGCCGTAGGTGGCAGCCATCTTCCTGGAAGATGCCAGGAAGATGCCTGGAAGATGCCCTAGGAAGAGCCAAATGGCCTCTTCGTAGGGACAGGAAAGAAATGCAGTAGTCCCATCAGGAGGGTCTCACCCTTATGACCTCATCTAACCCTATTACCTCCCAAAGACCCCATCTCCAAATGCCATCATACTAAGGGTTAGGTCTTGAACACAGGCATTTGGGGGTGGGGAGGACACAAGCATTCAGTCCATAACACTCTGCCCCTGGCCTTCCAAAATTTGTATCCTTCTCATACACAAAATACATTCATTATCCCAACAAACAGCCCCAAAAGTCTTAGCTCATTCTAGTATCCATCTAAAGTCAAAGTCTCGTCTAGATATCATCTAAAATCAGATATGGAGGAGACATGAGGTGCAATTCATCCTGAGGTTAAATTCCTCTCCAGCTGTGAACCTGTGAAAGCAAACAAGTTATGTGCTTCCAAAATACAAGGGGCCATCATAGGGTAGATATTCCCATTCCAAAACAGAGAAATAGGAAAGAAGGAAGAGGTGAAGGGTCCCAAGCAAGTCCAAAATGTAGGAAGGCAAATTCCACTAGGTCTCACGGCTGGAGAATAGTCCTCTTTGCTTTCCAGGTCCAGTGGGGCAGCAGCGTCACCCCCAGGGCTCGGCTCATGTGTTTCTGTCTACACACCTGACATCAAGGTGGCTGCAGCAGACTTGGCCCTCCCCCCTGCCCCCGGGCCTGCGAACTCTGTGCTTCTGGTGGGAGTGGTAACCCACATGACTTCTCAATCACCTTTGAGATCCTTCTTCCCTTCTTGAGGGAGAGCTCACATTCACAGCTGAATAGCCCTACAATCCCACCTTGTAAAATCCACAAAGTCTGACTGCCTTCCTTCATCCTGTCCCACCTTCTTCCCCACTTTAGTTCAAACTGGCAGTGTCTCTGCTGGTATAACCCCATCTCTATTCTTGGCTTATTAAATTCATGAGTCACACCATGATCTCTTTATCAAATTATTTTCAACCACACCCTTAGTATTCTCTTCAGAACCGGCTTTCTCATTTTTTTTGGCAATATAGAGAAGCTGAAAATTTCCATATCTTCAAGTTCTGGTTCCTTTTTGCTTAACAATTCCTTCTTCAATTCATCTCTCTCCTTTCACATTTTACTATAAGTGATCAGGAGGAACGAAGCCATACTTGCAATACTTTGCATACAAATCTTAGCTAAATATCTAATTTCATCACTCACAAGTGCTACCTTCCATAAAAGACTAGAACACAGTTCGGTCAAGTTCTTTGCCACCTCATAACAAGGATCATTTTTCCTCCATGTTCCAATAACATGGTTCTCATTTGCATCTGAGTCCTCGCCCTTAACATCCGTATTTCTAGTATGCAACTCAAAATTCTCCCAGCCTCTGTTCATTATTCAATTCCACATGTTTTGGTATTCGTTACAGCAGCACCCCACTTCTCAGCACCAAAATCTGTCTTAACTCAGGCTGCTATAAAGAATACCATGGATTGAGTGGCTTAAACACAGAAATTTATGTCTGACATCTCTGAAGTCTGGAAGTCCAAGCATAGTTGAGGTCTAATGAGAGCTCTCTTCCTGGCTGTTAGAGAGCAACCTTCTCACTCTGATCTATATATACAATCTATATACATGGTAGGAAGAGAGTGTGAGCAAGCTCTCTGGTTTCTCTTTTCATAGGAGCACTAATCCAATCTTGAGTGTCCCTCCCTTTTGACCTTATCTAAATCTACTCACCTCCCAAAGGCCTCATCTCCAAATACCACCACATTGGAGGTTAGGGCTTCAACGTATGCATTTCGGGGAGACAGCAGCATTCAGTCCATAATATACAAACATACATACATATATATTTACATGTGTTGATAGGTTATACATATTCTAGCTACATATTCTGTTAACTATAGATGCAGAAATAGCATTAGTAGAATCAAGTATAAAAATAGAAGTGATGACATCTCCTTTCACTCTTTACTTATATATAGCACATAAGCTGTTTTTGAAACAGCTGGCAGAAGTGTTACTTTTTCTTCTTATTGTGAAACTTAGTTAGACTTAGCATGGTGAAATCAGTCATTTGTTCCTAATCAGCATTACAGATAGGCTGACAGCAAAAGCACCCAAAATTGAGGCTCCTGCATCTCTTTACAGGAGACTGAGCAATACCCCACAGCATTATCTTAAACTTTAAATTTGACATCCACTGGCCACTGTAGAAACAACCCTCTCAATTTTTTTTTTAAGGGTATTAGATAGTAATTCCATTTCCAGCATGTTTCTGTGGAAGTAAATTATGGATATGTAAAAATGTATCTCTCTCTATGTATATCCACTCTAGTGGTATTTACATTAGTAAAACAGTTGAGGTGTCAGATGGTAGGGAATGTTTAAATAAGCCACAGCGCAGCAACATATCAAATGCTATGGAGTCCTTAAAGTGATTTTATTTAAACAAATGAGAGACTAGAAATAAAAAAAAAAAGTCAAAAGATGAGATTAGAAAAAATGGTAAAGTGAACCCTAGTACCTAATTTCTCTTCCCACCAAAATCTCTGTGAAATGTCAGGTAATAAATTGTGTTTAAGAAAATAAAGTCATAAGCACAGAGGAAAACAAGGAAAGACCTTGGTGGAAGACGATTTCTGAGGAATTCCTAAGAACTAGAAATGGAGTGATATCAGAATCACAGAGAAGCAAGAGTGAAGGAAATAAAAATCCAAAACTCATGCAGGAAGAGGAAGAGCTTAGGAGAAGTTTCAGGGAAGCTCAAAGCTCAAAGTTACCTCGAGCAGAAGCAGGAGGGACCATGTTGAAATTTAAGGGGAACTGTAGTCTGACAATAAGCCATCGAGTTATTCAGCCTCCACCCATTTGGACTGAGCAGGGGGCAATGTGTCCACAGAGGACCAGGCACTGGCTGTGACTCAGGTGCAGAGCTAAAGCAGTGCCCAGGTCACTGCAGACCCCAAGGAGGGAGAAGGAGCTGCATGTCCAAGGCAGGCTTTCTATCAGGCTCATCAGATGCAATCTCTTGAAGTCAGAACCAACCTCAGCTAAACTTGGTGAGGTGGATCTCACAGAGAAATACAACATGGTAACCAAGAGTCAAAAAACAAATACCATTAAAGAGGGGTAACAAAATGACACCCAAGAAAATCATGCTTTTACTGCAAACTGAATACCCCACAATAAGTTTACCTGATACTCTTCTGAGATTTGTGTGAAATGTGGAAATTTAAACATGTTTACAAAATAAAAATCTCAGTTGAATTGAATTGTTGAAAAGAAACAGTAATAAAACCAATCAATGAACTAGAATATCAAATAATTTTCCTAGAATGTAGCCCATTTCCTAGAAACATAAAGTATAAGAGAAAAATAAATGATATACAGAATATATCCAGAAATTTCAACAACCATTCAGAAACAAAATATTTTGAAAAACTAAAGGTATATGTAGTTATAACTACATTTATATTTATAAAAATATAACAGAAAAGCTGGAAATATGACTGAAAAAATAGAATCTATAGAAGATTATGAAACTACTTTAAAAGCAGCAGATGAAACTCTGAGGAATAAAAAACTAAAATGTAAAATCTCAGTGGCTGGATTAAATTCCTGATAAACATATATGACAAAAGAATTAGTAAACTGAAGGATATAACCCAAAAGGAGTATGGCTAAAAAAAAAAATCTAGGAAAACAAAGAGATGGAAAAGTAAGAAAAAAAGGTTAAAACACAAAAAGAATTAAAAAAATAATATCTAATCAGTGTGCCAGAGGAAATTTAAAAGAGAAGGGGGACAAAGCAATTTCTAAAATATAGTAGCTAAGAATTTGCCTAGAATTGATGAAATTCACCAATCTTCAAATCATAGAATCCTAACAAAATCCAGGCAGGAAGGATTTGCTTTATTGTGATATTTGTTTTATTGAGGTGCTGTGGAACCAAACCCACAATATCTCCAAGGTCTGCGTATATCTTTCTATTATGAGAGTGAAACAAATTTCAACAAAAACTGAGAGGTATTTACTACCAACAGACCTTCAGCTTCAGTAAAGGGAATCATAAAGGAAACACCTTAGACACAAAGAAAATGATTTCAGGTGGAAAGTCTAAAGTAAAAAAGAATGTTGAACAAAGATGTTGAAAAATGTTTAGAGAATTCAAAATAAACATTGACTATATCAAACAGTAAATCTTTGAAAGAAAAAAATTTAAAAAGACAGGAGATAACTAAAATACCAGATCACAACATCATGTAAATTACAGAGGGGGTCGATTGGAGCTACAGCTTTCTAAAGTCCTTGAACTAGTTGAGAGGGGAGTAAAGATACCTATATAATTTAGACTATGCTAAAAATTTGTAGAAAGTCATAGCCTCCAACTTCCAGATACATAAAGGAAGGGAAATCAAAGAAGAAAATCGACATAATCAGTAAGAGAACGAGAAAGAAAAGGTGAGAAGGAAAAGAAAAATAAAGGGACAAGTAAATAGAAAACCATAGAAAAGAAAAAATATTCAGTCAGAACACAAGAAAGGAAGAACGAAAAAGGGGGGGTGGAAATCAGGACAAGTAGGAACTATTTAATACAATGGTAGAAATAAATCAGAAGTCAAATAAATGCAAATGGATTTAATGCTCTAGGGAAAAGACCAAGAATCTCTGAAAAGATTAAAAAATAGCTAATTGATATTTCCAAATATACATTGCAGGATTTGGCTTGCCAATAATTACTTGAGATTTTTTATCTATGTTCATGAATTATATTACTGGAATGTCATTTTCTTTCTTCATACATACCTTATTTTGCTAAGTTACACTAGCTACATAAAATGAGTTGAAGTCGTGGTCTCCCCTCTTTTTCCCCTACTCTTGGGTATTTACACAGTATTGGAATTATCTCTCCCTTCAGTATTTGCTAGAAGATGTCTAAAAAGTCAAATGGACCTATACTGTTTTCACTGATTTTTTTGTTTGTTTTTGAAGGGTAAATTATTATCTCCGGGTTGACCATCTTTAATCATGAGACATCTCTTCAGGTTTTCTATGTCTTCAGTATGCTTTGGTAAATTATATTTTCTAGGAAGTGGCAATTTTTGTTTATTTTCAAATTTGTCATGAGGATTTTTTTTGAATTTTCTCTTGCAATATTTAAAACTTCTATCATTAATACTAGCTATAATTAATCCTCCTTTACATTTCTAATATACTTTATCTGTGTTGTTTTTTGATCCTTGGTTTGTCATGCCAAAGAGTTACCTACTTTATTAGTCTTTGTAAAAGTTAGCTTTCATGTTGATCCTTTCTATTATATCTTTATTTTCAATGTAATTAACTTTTGCTTGTATCTTCATAATTTCGTCTCCTCCTCTCTTATTGGCTTTACTTTATTCTTTTAATGAGAGGGGAAAGAAAAACAGTAAGGATAAGGAAACATAATCTAGTCCTAGCTTTGCATTCAGAATTTCACTAGTTGTTTGGAAAGTTATGTAAATATGGACCTGGGTATTGTTATTGTTTAGGAGGTGTTGCCATTTCTTCTTCCTATGTCATCAAGTTCAGACAAGAAAAGACAAAAATTATCTGGATTAATAGTTGTCAGTTTGAAACACTAAGTTTGGAAAGCTGATTAGACTGTATATAAATTTGAAAATCAGTGTAACCTCACTTCTAGAAATGATCAATCTCAAAGTGACTTGACTGTACTTTAATATTCCTTAAAACTGAAAATAAAATGCCCTTTTACTACTAATCTCAAATTAATCATTTTATGAAGCATATATTCAAAGAATTTGTATTACTTGTCTCATACTAAGATACTACAGGGTTATGTTAACTTCACAAAGGAGTTATATAAAGTTATATAAAGGGAATAGTTTATTTCCATTCAATAAAAGAAAATTCAGTGTTGGGTTGATAAGCAAAGTTCCTGGCATGATGTTTTTGCACATTCCTTGAAAGACATTTTTTTAAAACAACATACAAATTAAATTCTTAAATTAACATTGATACCCCTTCCTTAAGGGAAGTATATTTAAAATTAAATTTGTATGTGATTACCTCAAACATAGCCTTATTAACAGCCACCTAGATGTTTGTGGGTTTTCATGCATTAAATTTTTGTTACAGATTATTCATGGTTTGTTAATTGGTGTGATACTTGATGAATATTGATGGTGCATATTGTGGAAATAATTTCCATATGAAAGGGGGTAAAAGAATTTCCTGCTCAAGCAAAACTCTGAAAATAAAAGAATTCTGAAAGGCTGAATTTAGAATATAAGTTGACCCTCTTATTTATTTAACAGTTCAGAATTCTCTATAACCAGGCATCCCAAAAGTATGTATGCCAGATTATAGCTGAATACTTTAATGACATACAAAACAAATGAGGAAATTGATTTATTGGGGCCCTGTTTAAATGTCTAATGTGGAGGTTAAATGTTTGCTTTATTTAAATGAGATGTTCAGGCTTTAGAACAATCTGCTAGATTCCACTTATACTTCTAAAATGCCATGTTCTAAGGGTGTTTATATTTGTCATTTTACAGCAGAAATGTAGATTCAGTTAATACATTTGTATAGGGAAGACCTTGATCAACTCACAGGATCTTCTTTAGCCAGCATATGTATGTTATGGTACCTGGGGTCACCAGCCAGCCACTTAAGGCAGGAAGATTATTCTTTTTTGTTTGTTTGTTTTTTTGTTTTTTTAAATTTTTTTTTAATGCTATTCTTGTCTGCTTACATTCTTTTTATGTATGTATGTATGTATGTATGGCTGTGTTGGGTCTTCGTTTCTGTGCGAGGGCTTTCTCTAGTTGTGGCAAGCGGGGGCCACTCACTATCGCGGCCTCTCTTGTTGCGGAGCACAGGCTCCAGACGCGCAGGCTCAGTAGTTGTGGCTCATGGGCCGAGTTGCTCCGCGGCATGTGGGATCTTCCCAGACCAGGGCTCGAACCCGCGTCGCCTGCATTGGCAGGCAGATTCTCAACCACTGCGCCACCAGGGAAGCCCAGGAAGATTATTCTTGACCACTTCCATCATGAAAGAGGAAGTTGTTTACTCCTACTGGAATAGTCACTTACTCTAGAAATGGATTTGCCTTACCTGCTGGAAGTGCTTCTGCCAGAATCACTATCTGTGCATTTACAGAATACCTTAATCATTGTCATAATACTCCTTGCTTCTGACAAGGCAACTCTATTTGCTGCCTAACAAACCACTTCAACACTTGGTAGTTTCACAGAAGTAATTATTTTTTAACAAAAGTATCTTTCATGATTGTGTGACTGACTGCTCAGGTGGGTAATTCTTCCATTCCATGTGATGTCAGTTGGTACTCTAGTAATGGTCTCTATAAGGCTGGAATATCTAAGCTGTCTGTCACTTAGGTAGTGGATGTTTTGAAGGCGGCGTCCGCTAAGATGGCTGGGCTTCTCTCTCTTGCCATGGAGTTGCAGAGTCTTGATTCTTTATGTGACCTTTCCGTATGCTCTCTCCATAAAGTCTAAGTTCTTAGATGGCAGCTCAAGACTCACAAAACCATAAAAAGTAAAAGTAACCAGGTTTTAAGGTTTAGACCCAGAGCTACCTCAGATTGTTCAAAGTATTTATATGCTAGCACAGTTTCAATTCTGCCTCTAGAAGGGAGGAAGGAGAAGAAAAATATTACATATTTAATCCATCACAGGGAGGAAGTCACTCAAGGTAGAACTAAGAGTATTTACCTAGATTTTAAGGAAGAACATTGTGTATGCAAGCTGGAGAGCAGGAGGTGAGGAAAAGAGTAGCATGAGATGAGGCTGACCCAGAAAAACCCATGGTCTTAGAGGATTCATTGAGTCCATGGGACTTTGTTATAAATGATATGGAAGGAGGCTATTCAAGGATTTTAGACAGAGAGGTTAAGTGAATAGATTTTCACTTTTAACAGGTCACGCTGGCTAGAATGGAAAATGGTTTGGCAGGGAGCAGGACTGGAGGTAGAAAGACCATTCAGTAAACTTCTGAGATAATATGGGAGAGGAAGGTTGATGGTTTCTTAGAATAGGTCAGAAAAGTGGAAATGGAGAAAACCATGCTGCTTCAAAAGACATTTAAGCAATATACTCAACAGGACCTTACTATTGATTAAATGTGAATATACCAATCTCTGGCTTGAATCACTATGTAGGTGATGATTGGATTAGCAAGACGGGGAACCTGCAGAAGTAGGTTTGGAGAGGAATGATCATTAGTCCTGTTTTGGCTTTTTTGAGTTTAAGTTCCTGTGAGCTATGCAGATGAAAATGTTAAGCAGTCAGTAAGCTACTTGAGTGTAGATCCCAAAAGAAAGATCTGGGGGTATAGAGTTGGTAAAATCCTGAATCATGATGGTGATTAGAGCAATGGTTGTGGGTGAGGCTACTTCCTATTGGGAGAATGTAGCAGAAGAAGAAAAGAGAGTTTACATCCTATGCCAAATGGCCTAGAATTACTAAAAGAGATGCTTTACTGTGGTAGTAGTCAACAAATCACAACTTAAAACAATGAGCTATCATTTTAAACCAAGTATCCTGGTAAAAATATAAAAAGCAGGTGATAAATAATGGTGAAGATGTTGTAGAACCACAAGCAGAGCTGATGGGAGTTTCGAATCATGTGGCCATTCTAGAAAACCATCAGGTGTATGCATACGCTACAATTTAGCAATCCCTCTCCTAAGTAGGCACCAGAGAAAATCAAAAACATGTACCAACAGGACTACTCTTAGTGTATGGGGGACTCATACAAATATTTTTGGCAGAACCCTGGTCTGTATATATAATTTGAGGAGAAAAATATATTTTAAAAATTGAGGAGCCCATGTGAGGTATAGTGGTTAATTGATTATTTAGAATAATGGGTAGAGAAGAGGTATTGAAATATTTGTTTATTGTCTAATTAGTGCATGTGAATACTCTTCATGGTGTCCAAGTACCATCTCTTCTTGGTCAGATCCAACAATAATCTCTTCATGTTCTTTATTGTCCAACATGCTGTTTCTGGCCAATTTCTTATCTCCTACCACAGAAAAAGGGGTAGCATAGTTGTTACTCACAATTCCATGGCTATTTGGAACTTTAACAAAAAATACCTTCTTTTCTGTGCAGTTACATAATTTTAATTATTTAATGCTGGATACATAATTACTTGTGACAGTACATCATTCATTCTGCTCTCCATGAATACTGAATTCCAAAGACTATCTCAAACATTATTATTCTACTTCATTGATAATGACCGCAAATGCAAGTCTTACCCAGATTATGCAGGACAATATGAATGATAATTTGTTCTCTTTTCATGTTAAATTTCACTTTTGGGATTTTATGCCGGTACCATTTTCTCAAGGAATGTCCATCCTTCATCTGTCACTGCTTAAGACCAGAGAGCATGATGCCATCAAATTAGTTGCAGGCAAGAGAAGACATAGATAGGAAGGGCCTGTTAGAATTGTGAACCAAGAGTTTAGATCTCCAAAGCTCTTGGAGGAGATGGGTCCAGCCAACCATGGAGGACTGGCTTCCATGCAGAGCCTGTGGAGGAAGTAGAGTGACCCATCTGGATGCCAGAAGTGGGGGAGGGGAGAGTTGGGTATGGCAGAGAAGATAAAGGATGGGCACCATCACCTCTGTCACCTTAGAGAATCTTCAAAAATTAGTGTGTCAGCACCATTCTGGCAACCCAATCTCGTGGAACCTGGGCCACAGGATTTGGGTAGACCTACCAACATGAGTAATGGAGCTCCGTAGGGCAACTGCCCAACCCACATGCTCACTGTCCAGGCTCAGGGCACCAACCACATGGCACTGCCAGCCTGGCCTGTCCCAGGCACCATAGAGGTACTTAGAACATTTCAAGAAAGGCTCTCCAAAGCACAGCACTGCCTAAAGCCTGGCACCCAGGAGAGAAGTCCCTGTGCCTAAGTCTAGGGTCATTATTATGTGTGAGGATGTTCACTCCAGTAGTGGTTTTAGAGGGTTACAGGTAAAATAAGGAGATTCCGTAAATGTGGTATATGCCAACAATGAAATAGAAAGTGGTCCAAATAGTAACAGATGACCATTCAGTAGCCTGGTGTATCAGACACCTCTGGGAGATTCCTCCCTATTTTGTAGGTCTCACCAAGAAGAACTCCAGGTCACTGCCATGGCAACCACTTTTGCACTTCAGAGAGATTTGCCCGGATGCAACCTGATGGTTCCTGACCTTGATCCATACAACAAAGCACTGTTTCCTTCCCTGGGGCTTCTCTGAAGCTGTGGTATGGGGTGCCTGCAGGAATACTCCAAGGTCAACCCAAATGTGTAGAAAAATTAGTGCCTGTGAGACCCCACTTGGCCAGTGAAGGACAAAAGCCAATGGATAAACACATGCTTCCTACTTTGATCCCCTGGGCAGAAAATTCTGAGATGCATTTCATACAATTTCTAAGAAGGTTCTAAGGGATCACGGGCACATCATAGGGTCAGTGGAGATGACCAAATAACAGGTTTATGTGTTGACATTCTTTCTTCATTTATTCTTTTCGTCCCTGACATCAGCACTCTGGGATCATTCTCAAATAAACCATCTGCAAAGAACATTTTCTCTCAGGCTCTCCTTCAGGAGAACCCAGGCTAAGACACATGGACAATTTTTTTAAAAAACACGATGTTGACTGAAAAGAATAAGAAAAAAAGAGTGAGATACGTAGCACTATACTGCTTATGTAAACTAAAAGTACATACATACATACCCCCCAAAACCCCATATTTTGAAGGAGATTCGTATAGATAGATAGATAGACATATATAGATATTTATATACACATGTTTAAGACATATGTTATATATTTATATTTATATAACATGTTTTATATGGTTACAATATATGTTTTATATATACATATATATGATACATGTAAAACATTAGAATGGATACTTTTGAGGAGGGGAATGAAAGGAATTGGAAAGAAAAGGAGAGGGGAGTAAAATCAAACAGAAAACAGACTCACGATGATACCAAATAAAGACTTGAAAAATTATTTACTCAACTCAGTGCCCCTGAGATCCAATTTTTTGTGGAAACAGAGAGAAAAAAGCAGAAAGATAGAAAAAGATGGACACGTCTCAAATAAAGGAAAATATTTTATGCCAAGAAATATTCTTTAGCTTCTTAATGATTGTGAGGAAGGAAATACGCTGAATGAAAATGGAAGTGACGTAAGCCTTTTTGGATGCCATTTCTAAACACTCTTCTCAGTCATCCTTCTCTCTTTACAGAAGTACCAATTCTCATGCTTGAAGTATCTTGCTAGTCTTTGGTTTACACCCTGGCCTTAGCACAAAATTGTTAAAAATGTAGAATGGGTATATTGCTGCCCTCCAAATCCAAACCATCCACTTCATCTCATTTTATTTCATCTGCTTATGTATTGTTTGCACTTGACTTGCTGAAAATATTGCTTACTGAGGTTAGGGGATAGGACAAGGAAAAGAGACTTTCTGCCCTAAAATTAGCCATGCCACTTTGCTTCCTCACACGTAAGCATTCTGAATTCTCACCCAGCCTCTCTGGGTATTTCAAGAATGACTATAATTATTTTGCCAGCATTTTTCAAATTTGCATTTGTTCTGCTTTTTTCTTAGTGTGTGAAATGTTATCAAAAAAAAGAAATCTTTAAGACAAATGTGGCCTCTGTTTCCTGCTGCACTGGTGAGATGCCCAGTTTCCAGGTGCTCTTTGGTTAAATTCCCTGGCTGAGAAGGGCATGTCTGGTGGTTGATTTGGCACAGATTCTATTTCCAAGAAAATAAAAGAAACTCTGATCAAGAAAGATAATAGGACTTCCTGTTCCCACATCTACTCAGTGAGAGACAACATAGAGGGAATATGTGTACTTTACAACAGCTGGATTGTCCTCTTGTAATTTATCCTTGCCCCAACAAATTAAAGCCTTTTTCTAGGGGAGGAGGGGGCTTCCCTCAGTCACAAGTGTGAACAGCATGAGCAGGTGAGCTGAGAGATGAAAAATCCAAACCTCGGCACGACTATTTCCCAAGACAACCTGCCCCAGGGCATAGGGCTGCTGTCAAGCCTGCAGATGCTTTTTTAGGGTGATCCCTGGCTCCAATCACTCATGTTTCTTGTCCCTAAAATTTTCGTCTCATAGCTAAAAATGTGTAAGTTTTGAAAAATTCCCTCAGCCCATTTAAAATTAGAGTTTCCCTGCTAAAAGGGAGGTGACATGCAATTTTGATAAGCTCACTTGAAGTATCTCAGGCTTGCCTCATAATTTCCCCTCGCCACCACCCCGGGAGTACTAGACAATTTACAGAGACACCTAGGAATGGCAGAAAGAACAGTAGTTTGTAGGAGAAGGGGCTGCCATAAATCTCATCTTTGCCGCTTATGAGCTGTACGAATATAGACAAATGTTTCAAATCCTATGAGGCTCACCATGGCTATAAAAGTGAAGGTCATAATATCTATGTCCCTTAACATATAGCAGACTACCAGGCACATAGTAGGTACTTGACTGTTATTTCTTTCTTCTTTCCTACTACTCTCCCTGCCCTAATACCTAGGAGTTGAAGCCTTCATTCCTATTGACTGAAAGCTTATCTAAAATATTCATACTCAGTTCTTTATCTCTTCTCTCCCTCTTAATCTTTTTTAATAAATTCTTTACTCATTACTTTTATGGGTGGGGAGGGCATGGTATATTTCAATACTAAAAGAGAATGAGTACTCAAGGTTAAGAATTTTTTTAATAGCCTATGTCTTTTAAAAATCATAGATACTCTGCAGGGGTACTGTAATAATTACAAAAGTTATTTTACAATACACAAGTTGAAGAATGTAATATTCCTTTTCTTTTTCTTTTTGTTTTCCCCTCTACCAAATGTAATCTGCTTGGAGACTCCACTCTCCCAGCTAAGAAAAAAATGCGATCTCTGTCATTATCAAGTTGCCTGCATTCCTTCCTTTTTATGAAACAAGAATTCTGGGCTTATATGGCCAGGGTAGAGCCAGGTTCTGCATCTACAGTGTTCCCCATCCCCACTGTTACTACACAAGGCACCTGCTGCAATTGTCTGCGAGGCTCTGGGGCTCTGAGTAAGCCCCTCCCCTCAGGCTGTACTGCAGAAACTCACCGCTCTTGGAGCCTCTGTGCTTCATCCATGTCTAAGTCTTGCCACCTCCTGGGGGCGCTCATAGTCCCTGCTATGCCAGGACTGACAGAACCTTGGCATGGAGGGGATGTTCTCCAATCTCTCTCTTCCTAAGGTTGACCCACATCTACAACTTACAATTTAGACTTTTCCCCCAGAACAGAAGTCTGGATGGAGATTGCCTTTTGAGTAACTCCCAGTCTGTTTTGGGCCAACCAGCAACAAGTTGGTGTTAATTCTTTAAAGGCAAAGATCTCATCACTCAAAAAACAAAACATAGCTACATTTCGGGGGTGGAAGAGAGAAATTGCCTCCCATCTCCAGCCTTTCCTACTGACCTTTTAAGCAAGGAGATAATGCAAAAATTCGTCTCCCAATGTTAGCTGACCCTTTCCTGAGCACCTCTTTAGGGTGTTGCTTTACTGGCAGAAAAATAGACCTTAATATATTATCTCTAACCATCTTATCAAACTCCTTGGTAGTATTTTTTTCTCAATATTTTAAAGTTGAGGAAATTGAAGTTCAGAGACTTTTAGTGATTTACCAGAGTTCAAAAAGCTGGTATATGATGGAGAAAACATTTAAACATAGGATTGCCTAATTTTAAAAATTGCACTCTTTCTACTGCATCATGCTATATTCCAATCAAGGAATCATGACATCCATCATCCTTTTAATGTAACATTTAATGAACACGTAGCAGTGGCAGAAAGTTATTACCTCAGGTGAGAGCCTTTTAGATTACTTTTGAATGAAACTCACAGTCAGAAGCTTGGAAATATACCCTCACTAGTTTTAGCAGACTTCACTTGAAAACAATGTGACCATATATATTAGAGGGAAGTGTAATCAAAAGAAAGAAAACTAAATAACAAATAATTTGTTTTAAAATAGTTTTTCAACATCTCCTAAGGAGTGGTTATTCATAAATAGAGAATCTATCAGACCAGGCCACACATGTATGCCACTGCCTTTTTTTTTTTTAACACCTTTATTGGAGTATAATTGCTTTACAATGGTGTGTTAGTTTCTGCTGTATAACAAAGTGAATCAGCTATATGTATACACATATCCAAATATCCCCTCCCTGTTGAGTCTCCCTCCCACCCTCCCTATCCCACCCCTCTAGTGGGACACAAAAGCAACGAGCTGATCTCCCTGTGCTATGCGGCTGCTTCCCACTAGCTAGCTATTTTACATTTGGTAGTGTATATATGTCCATGCCACTCTCTCACTTCGTCCCAGCTTACCCTTCCCCAACTGTGTCCTCAAGTCCATTCTCTATGTCTGCGTCTTTATTCCTGTCCTGCCCCTAGGTTCTTCAGAACCATTTTTTTTTTAAGATTCCATATATATGTGTTAGTATACGGTATTTGTTTTTCTCTTTCAGACTTACTTCACTCTGTATGATAGTCTCTAGGTCCATCCACCTCACTACAAATAACTCAATTTCATTTCTTTATATGGCTGAGTAATATTGCATTGTATATATGTGCCACATCTTCTTTATGCATTCATCTGTCGATGGAAACATAGGTTGCTGCCATGTCCTGGCTATTGTAAATAGAGCTGCAGTGGACGTTGTGGTACATGACGCTTTTTAAATTATGGTTTTCACAGGGTATATGCCCAGTAGTGGGATTGCTGGGTCGTATGGTAGTTCTATTTTTAGTTTTTTAAGGAACCTCCATACTGTTCTCCAGAGTGGCTGTATCAATTTACATTCCCACCAACAGTACAAGAGGATTCCCTTTTCTCCACACCCTCTACAGCATTTATTGTTTGTAGATTTTTTGGTGATGGTCATTCTAACCTGTGTGAGGAGATACCTCATTGTAGTTTTGATTTGCATTTCTCTAATGATGAGTGATGTTGAACATCCTTTCATGTGTTTGTTGGGAATCTGTATATCTTCTTTGGAGAAATGTCTCTTTACGTCTTTGGCCCATTTTTGGATTGGGTTGTTTGTTTTTTTGATATTGAGCTGCATGAGCTGCTTGTATATTTTGGAGATTAATCCTTTGTCAGTTGCTTCGTTTGCAAATATTTTCTCCCATTCTAAGGGTTGTCTTTTCGTCTTGTTTATGGTTTCCTTTGCTGTGCAAAAGCTTTTAAGTTTCATTAGGTCCCATTTGTTTATTTTTGTTTTTATTTCCATTACTCTAGGAGGTGGGTCAAAAAGGATCTTGCTGTGATGTATGTCATAGAGTGTTCTGCCTGTGTTATCCTCTAATAGTTTTCTAGTGTCTGGCCTTACATTTAGGTCTTTAATCCATTTTGAGTTTATTTTTGTGTATGGTGTTAGGGAGTGTTCTAATTTTCATTCTTTTACATGTAGCTGTCCAGTTTTCCCAGCACCACTATTGAAGAGGCTGTCTTTTCTCCATTGTATATTCTTGCCTCCTTTATAAAAGATAAGGTGACCATTTATGTGTGGTTTATCTCTGGGCTTTCTATCCTGTTCCATTGATCTATATTTCTGTTTTTGTGCCAGTGCCATACTGTCTTGATTACTGTAGTTTTGTAGTATAGTCTGAAGTCAGGGAGCCTGATTCCTCCAGCTCCATTTTTCTTTCTCAAGATTGCTTTGGCTATTCGGGGTCTTTTGTGTTTCCATGCAAATAGTGCAATTTTTTGTTCTGTTTCTATGAAAAATGCCACTGGTTGTTTGATGGGGATTGCAGTGAATCTGTAGATTACTTTGGGTAGTATAGTCATTTTCATGATGTTGATTATTCCAATCCAAGAACATGGTATATCTCTCCATCCGTTTGGATCACCTTTAATTTGGATCATCTTTAATTTCTTTCATCAGTGTCTTATACTTTTCTGCATACAGGTCTTTTGTCTCCTTAGGTAGGTTTATTCCTAGATATTTTATTCTTTTTGTTGCAATGGTAAACGGGAGTGTTTCCTTAATTTCTCTTTCAAATTGTTCATCATTAGTGTATAGGAATGCAAGAGATTTCTGTGCATTAATTTTGTATCCTGCTACTTTACCAAATTCATTGATTAGCTCTAGGAGTTTCCTGGTAGAGTCTTTAGGATTCTCTATGTATAGTATCATGTCATCTGCAAAGAGTGACACTTTTACTTCTTCTTTTCCAATTTGGATTCCTTTTATTTCTTTTTCTTCTCTGACTGCTGTGGCTAAAACTTCCAAAACTATGTTGAATAATAGTGGTGAGAGTGGGCAACCTTGTCTTGTTCCTGATCTTAGAGGAAATGGTTTCAGTTTTTCATCATTGAGAATGATGTTGGCTGTGGGTTTGTCATATATGGCCTTTATTATGTTGAGGAAAGTTCCCTCTATGCCCACTTTCTGGAGGGTTTTTATCATAAATGGGCGTTGAATTTTGTTGAAAGCTTTTTCTGCTTCTATTGAATTGATCATATGGTTTTTCTCCTTCAATTTGTTAATATGGTTTATCACATTGTTTGATGTGCGTATATTGAAGAATCCTTGCATTGCTGGGATAAATCCCGCTTGATCATGGTGTATGATCCTTTTAATGTGCTGTTGGATTCTGTTTGCGAGTATTTTGTTGAGGATTTTGGCATCTATGTTCGTCAGTGATATTGGCCTGTAGTTTTCTTTCTTTGTGACATGTTTGTCTGGTTTTGGTATCAGGGTGATGGTGGCCTCATAGAATGAGTTTGGGAGTGTTCCTCCCTCTGCTATATTTTGGAAGAGTTTAAGAAGGATAGGTGTTAGCTCTTCTCTACATGTTTGATAGAATTCACCTGTGAAGCCATCTAGTTGACTTTTGTTTTTTTTTTTTTTAAACATCTTTATTGAAGTATAATTGCCTTACAATGGTGTGTTAGCTTCTGCTTTATAACAAAGTTAATCAGTTATACATATACAATATGTTCCCATATCTCTTCCCTCTTGCATCTCCCTCCCTCCCACCCTCCCCATCCCACCCCTCTAGGTGGTCACAAAGCACCGAGCTGATCTCCCTGTGCTATGTGGCTGCTTCCCACTAGCTATCTATTTTACATTTGGTAGTGTATATATGTCCATGACACTCTCTCACCCTGTCACATCTCACCCCACCCCCTCCCCATATCCTCAAGTCCATTCTCTAGTAGGTCTGTGTCTTTATTCCCGTCTTGCCACTAGGTTCTTCATGGCCTTTTTTTTTTTTTTTTTCCTTAGATTCCGTATATATGTGTTAGCATACTGTATTTGTTTTTCTCTTTCTGACTTACTTCACTCTGTATGACAGACTCTAACTCCATCCACCTCATTACAAATACCTCCATTTCATTTCTTTTTATGGCTGAGTAATATTCCATTGTATATATGTGCCACATCTTCTTTATCCATTCATCTGTCGATGGACATTTAGGTTGCTTCCATGTCCTGGCTATTGTAAATAGAGCTGCAATGAACATTTTGGTACATGACGCTTTTTGAACTATGGTTTTCTCAGGGTATATGCCCAGTAGTGGGATTGCTGGATCGTATGGTAGTTCTATTTGTAGTTTTTTAAGGAACCTCCATACTGTTCTCCATAGTGGCTGTATCAATTTACATTCCCACCAACAGTGCAAGAGAGTTCCCTTTCATCCACACCCTGTCCAGCATTTATTGTTTCTAGATTTTTTGATGATGGCCATTCTGACCGGTGTGAGATGATATCTCATTGTAGTTTTGATTTGCATTTCTCTAATGATTAATGATGTTGAGCATTCTTTCATGTGTCTGTAGGCCATCTGTATATCTTCTTTGGAGAAATGTCTATTTAGGTCTTCTGCCCATTTTTGGATTGGGTTGTTCGTTTTTTTGTTATTGAGCTGCATGAGCTGCTTGTAAATCTTGGAGATTAATCCTTTGTCAGTTGCTTCATTTGCAAATATTTTCTCCCATTCTGAGGGTTGTCTTTTGGTCTTGTTTATGGTTTCCTTTGCTGTGCAAAAGCTTTTAAGTTTCATTAGGTCCCATTTGTTTATTTGTGTTCTTATTTCCATTTCTCTGGGAGCTGGGTCAAAAAGAATCTTGCTGTGATGTATGTCATAGAGTGTTCTGCCTATGTTTTCCTCTAAGAGTTTGATAGTGTCTGGTCTTACACTTAGGTCTTTAATCCATTTGGAGTTTATTTTTGTGCATGGTGTCAGGGAGTGTTCTAATTTCATACTTTTACATGTATCTGTCCAATTTTCCCAGCACCACTTATTGAAGAGGCTGTCTTTTCTCCACCGTATATGCTTGCCTCCTTTATCAAAGATAAGGTGACCATATGTGCGTGGGTTTATCTCTGGGCTTTCTATCCTGTTCCATTGATCTATATTTCTGTTTTTGTGCCAGTACCAAACTGTCTTGATTACTGTAGCTTTGTAATATAGTCTGAAGTCAGGGAGCCTGATTCCCCCAGCTCCATTTTTCGTTCTCAAGATTGCTTTGGCTATTCGGGGTCTTTTGTGTTTCCATGCAAATAGTGAAATTTTTTGTTCTAGTTCTATGAAAAATGCCACTGGTAGTTTGATGGGGATTGCAGTGAATCTGTAGATTACTTTGGGTAGTATAGTCATTTTCATGATGTTGATTATTCCAATCCAAGAACATGGTATATCTCTCCATCCGTTTGGATCACCTTTAATTTGGATCATCTTTAATTTCTTTCATCAGTGTCTTATAATTTTCTGCATACAGGTCTTTTGTCTCCTTAGGTAGGTTTATTCCTAGATATTTTATTCTTTTTGTTGCAATGGTAAACGGGAGTGTTTTCTTAATTTCACTTTCAGATTTTTCGTCATTAGTGTATAGAAATGCAAGAGATTTCTGTGCATTAATTTTGTATCCTGCTACTTTACCAAATTCATTGATTAGCTCTAGGAGTTTTCTGGTAGCATCTTTAGGATTCTCTATGTATAGTCTCATGTCATCTGCAAACAGTGACAGCTTTACTTCTTCTTTTCCGATTTGGATTCCTTTTATTTCTTTGTCTTCTCTGATTGCTGTGGCTAACACTTCCAAAACTATGTTGAATAGTAGTGGTGAGAGTGGGCAACCTTGTCTTGTTCCTGATCTTAGTGGAAATGGTTTCAGTTTTTCACCATTGAGGACAATGTTGGCTGTGGGTTTGTCATATATGGCCTTTATTATGTTGAGGAAAGTTCCCTCTATGCCTACTTTCTGCAGGGCTTTTATCATAAATAGGTGTTGAATTTTGTCGAAAGCTTTCTCTGCATCTATTGAGATGATCATATGGTTTTTCTCCTTCAATTTGTTAATATGGTGTATCACATTGATTGATTTACGTATATTGAAGAATCCTTGCATTCCTGGGATAAACCCCACTTGATCATGGTGTATGATCCTTTTAATGTGCTGTTGGATTCTGTTTGCGAGTATTTTGTTGAGGATTTTTGCATCTATGTTCATCAGTGATATTGGCCTGTAGTTTTCTTTCTTTGTGACATGTTTGTCTGGTTTTGGTATCAGGGTGATGGTGGCCTCATAGAATGAGTTTGGGAGTGTTCCTCCCTCTGCTATATTTTGGAAGAGTTTAAGAAGGATAGGTGTTAGCTCTTCTCTACATGTTTGATAGAATTCACCTGTGAAGCCATCTAGTTGACTTTTGTTTGTTGGAAGATTTTTAATCACAGTTTCAATTTCAGTGCTTGTTATCAGTCTGTTTATATTTTCTATGTCTTCCAGGTTCAATCTCAGATGGTTGTGCTTTTCTAAGAATTTGTCCATTTCTTCCAGGTTGTGCATTTTATTGGCATATAGTTACTTGTAGTAATCTCTCATGATCCTTTGTATTTCTGCAGTGTCTTTGTACTTCTCCTTTTTCATTTCTAATTCTGTTGATTTGAGTCTTCTCTCTTTCTTTCTTGATGAGTCTGGCTAGGCATTTATCCATTTTGTTTATCTTCTCAAACAACCAGCTTTTAGTTTTATTGATCTTGGCTATCATTTCCTTCATTTCTTTTTCATTTATTTCTGATCTGATCTTTATGATTTCTTTCCGTCTGCTAACTCTGGGGGTTTTTTGTTCTTCTTTCTCTAATTGCTTTAGATGTAAGGTTAGGTTGTTTATTTGAGATGTTTCTTGTTTCTTTTGGTAGAATTGTATTGCCATAAGCTTCCCTCTTAGAACTGCTTTTGCTGCATCCCATAGGTTTTGGATCATTGTGTTTTCACTGTCATTTTTTTCTAGGTAGTTTTTGATTTCCTCTTGGATTTTTTCAGTGATCTCTTGGTTATTTAGTAGTGTATTGTTTAGCCTCCATGTGTTTGTATTTTTTACAGTTTTTTTCCTGTAATTGATATCTAATCTCATAGCACTGTGGTCAGAAAAGATACTGGATATGATTTCAATTTTCTTAAATTTACCAAGGCTTGATTTGTGACCCAAGATGTGGTCTATCCTGGAGAATGTTCCATGAGCACTTGAGAAGAAAGTGTATTCTGTTGTTTTTGGATGGAATGTCCTATAAATATCAATTAAGTCCATCTTGTTTAATGTGTCATTTAAAGCTTGTGTTTCCTTAGTTACTTTCAATTTGGATGATCCGTCCATTGGTGAAAGTGGGGTGTTATAGTCCCCTACTATTATTTTGTTATTGTTGATTTCCCCGTTTATGGCTGTTAGCATTTGCCTTATGTATTGAGGTACCCCTGTGATGAGTGCATAAATATTTACAATTGTTATATCTTCTTCTTGGATTGATCCGTTGATCATTATATAGTGTCCTTCTTTGTCTCTTGTAATAGTCTTTATTTTAAAGTCTGTTTTGTCTGATATGAGAATTGCTACTCCAGCTTTCTTTTGATTTCCATTTGCATGGAATATCTTTTTCCATCCCCTCACCTTCCGTCTATATGTGTCCCTAGGTCTGAAGTGGGTCTCTTGAAGACAGCATATGTACGGGTGTTGTTTTTCTATCCATTCAGCCAGTCTTTGTCTTTTGGTTGGAGCATCTAATCCATTTACATTTAAGGTAATTATCGATATTTATGTTCCTTTAACCATTTTTTCAATTGTTTTGGGCTTGTTATTGTAGGTCTTTTCCTTCTCTTGTGTTCCCTTGCTACAGAAGTTCCTTTAGCATTTGTTGTAAAGCTGGTTTGGTGGTGCTGAATTCTCTTAGCTTTTGCTTGTCTGTAAAGGTTTTAATTTCTCCGTCGAATCTGAAAGAGATCCTTGCTGGGTAGAGTAATCTTGGTTGTAGGTTTTTCCCTTTCATCACTTTAAATATGTCCTGCCACAGCCTTCTGGCTTGCAGAGTTTCTGCTGAGAATTCAGCTGTTAACCTTATGGGGATTCCCTGGTATGTTATTTGTTGCTTTTCCCTTGCTGCTTTTAATATTTTTTCTTTGTATTTAATTGTTGATAGTTTGATTAATGTGTCTTGGTATGTTTCTCTTCGGGTTTATCCTGTATGGTACTCTCTGTGCTTCCTAGACTTGATTGACTATTTTCTTTCCCATATTATGGAAGTTTTCAACTCTAATCTCTTCAAATATTTCTCAGCCCCTTTATTTTCTCTTGTCCTTCTGGGACCCCTATAATTCGAATGTTGTGCATTTAATGTTGTCCCTGAGCTCTCTGAGACTGCCCTCAATTCTTTTCATTCTTTTCTCTTTATTTTGCTCTATGGTAGTTATTTTCACTATTTTATCTTCCAGGTCACTTATCCGTTCTTCTGCCTCAGTTATTATGCTATTGATTCCTTCTTGGGAATTTTAAATTTCATTAATGTGTTGTTCATCACTGTTTGTTTGCTCTTTAGTCTTCTAGGTCCTTGTTAAATGTTTCTAATATTTTC
The DNA here is from genome assembly GCF_009873245.2 of Balaenoptera musculus. NCBI lineage: Eukaryota > Metazoa > Chordata > Mammalia > Artiodactyla > Balaenopteridae > Balaenoptera > Balaenoptera musculus. Next base: position 21,709,713 of record NC_045786.1, on the reverse strand, counting down.
TCCATTCTATTTCCAAGATTTTGGATCATCTTTACTATCATCACTCTGAATTCTTTTTCAGGTAGACTGCCTATTTCCTCTTCATTTGTTTGGTCTGGTGTGTTTTTACCTTGCTCCTTCATCTGCTGTGTATTTCTCTGTCTTCTCATTTTGCTTAACGTTCTGCATTTGGGGTCTCCTTTTTGCAGGCTGCAGGTTTGTAATTCCCATTATTTTTGGTGTCTGTCCCCAGTGGGTAAGGTTGGTTCAATGGGTTGTGTGGCATTCCTGGTGGAGGGGACTGGTGCCTGTGTTTTGGTGAATGAGGCTGGATTTTATCTTTCTGGTGGGCAGGACCACATCCAGTGGTTTGTTTTGGGGTGTCTGTGAACTTATGATTTTAGGCAGCCTCTCTGCTAACGGGGTGGGTTTGTGTTCCTGTCTTGCTAGTTGTTTGGCATGGGGTGTCCATCACTGTAGCTTGCTGGTCGTTGAATGGAGCCGGGTCTTAGCGTTGAGATGGAGATCTCTGGGAGAGCTTTCGCCATTTGATATTATGTGGGGCCAGGAGATCTCTGGTGGACCAACGTACTGAACTCGGCTCTCCCACCTAAGAGGCTCAGGCCTGACACCCGTCTGGAGCACCAAGACCCTGTCAGCCACACAGCTCAGAAGAAAAGGGAGGAAAAAAAAGAAAGAAAGAATAAATAATAAAATAAAGTTATTAAAATAAAAAAATTTATTAACAATAAAAAAATTTTAGAAGGAAAGAAGAGAGCAACCAAACCAATAAACAAATCCACCAATGATAACAAGTGTTAAAAAGTATACTAAAAGAAAAAAAATAGAACCCTAGGACAAGTGGTAAAAACAAAGCTATACAGACAAAATCATACAAAGAAGCATACACATACACTCTCACAAAAAGAGAAAAATGAAAAAATACGTATATATTAAAAAAAGAGAGCAACTAAATCAATAAATAAATCTACCAGTGATAATAAAATCTAAATACTAAACCAAGATAAACATAAAACCAGAAACAAATTAGATGCAGAAAGCAAACCCCAAGTCTACAGTTGCTCCCAAAGGCCACTGCCTCAATTTTGGGATGATTCGTTGTCTATTCAGGTATTCCACAGATGCAGGGTACATCAAGTTGATTGTGGAGATTTAATCTGCTGCTCCTGAGGGTGCTGGGAGAGGTTTCCCTTTCTCTTCTTTGTTCGCACAGCTCCTGAGGGTCAGGTTTGGATTTGGCCCTGCCTCTGCGTGTAGGTCTCCTGAGGGCGTCTGTTCTTCACCCAGACAGGATGGGTTTAAAGGAGCAGCTGATTAGGGGGCTCTGGCTCACTGAGGCCGGAGGGAGGGAGGGGTACGGAATGCAGGGCGACTCTGCGGTGGCAGACGCCAGCATGACGTTGTAACAGCCTGAGGTGTGCCGTGTGTTCTCCCAGGGAAGTTGTCCCTGGATCACGGGACCCTGGCAGTGGCGGGCTGCACAGACTCCCGGGAGGGGAGGTGTGGATAGTGACCTGTGCTTGCACACAGGATTCTTGGTGGCTGCAGCAGCAGCCTTAGCATTTCATGCCCGCACCCTGAATCAATGGTCTCTTTGCCTCTTAGGCAGGTCCAGACTTTTTCCCGGACTCCCTCCCGGCTAGCTGTGGCACACTAGCCCCCTTCAGGCTGTGTTCACGCAGCCAACCCCAGTCCTCTCCCTGGGATCTGACCTCTGAAGAAGCCGGAGCCTCAGCTCCCAGCCCCCACCCACCCCGGCAGGTGAGTCAATAAGTCTCTCGGGCTGGTGAGTGTTGGTCAGCACTGATCTTCTGTGTGGGAATCTCTCTGCTTTGCCCTCTCCACCCCTGTTGCTGCACTGTCCTCTGTGGCTCCAAAACTTCCCCCATCACCCCCTGTCTCCGCCAGTGAAGGGGCTTCCTAGTGTGTGGAAACTTTTCCTCCTTCACAGCTCCCTCCCTGAGGTGCAGGTCCTGTCCCTATTCTTTTGTCTCGGTTTTTTTCTTTTTTCTTTTGCCCTACCCAGGTACATGGGGAGTTTCTTGCCTTTTGGGAAGTCTGAGGTCTTCTGCCAGCGTTCAGTAGGTGTTCTGTAGGAGTTGTTCCCCATGTAGATATATTTTTGATGTATTTGTGGAGAGAAAGATTATCTCCACGTCTTACTACTACTCCGCCATCTTGAAGGTCACTCCGCCATCTTGAAGGTCCCCCTACCATTGCCTTTTGATGGAATGGCCCACCTAGGATACTTTCTTGTACAGCTTCTTTGCTATTGTCACTTCTGACTTGGTTTGCCATGCTTTCATGTTGGTGTGTTGGTCTAATTTCTAATGAGTATACCCTCAATGATCCAGATTATCCATATAGAGTTCTGTGAGCACCCTAGGTCGCAGGACTTAAGTATCATGTATGAAGTACTAGTCAGAAAACTGGAATTAGGGTGCCTAAGTTGTAATCCTGGTTCTACTACCACGTTGTATTACACTGAATAATTACTAAATATTTCTAAGCCTCAATTTCATAATCTGTAGGGTGATGGCAATAATAACATTGACTTCATAGGATTGTTCAAGGTTGTATAGAGTGATGAATGTAATTTATGCAGGGCAGTATGATCATTGTATGTTAGCTATGGGGGTGGGGGGAAGCACATATTATTACAGCTATTCTAGTAAAGCCCTAAATTTCAGTAGAAATTTACCTGATCGGGGATGTCCTCTTCTTTGGGCTTATGCCCTCAGTTTTGGATCAGCTTTCTTTTTTCCTGGACACTGTCCTAGAAATAGCTCTCCCTTAGTGCTCAATATGGAATGTAGCTTATTGGCTTCTCAAAGATCATGTATTAAAGGAAGACTTGCTTTCACTGCAAAGCTGACATCTTGTCCCTGCTGGAGTGAGCTTTTGTGCAATACTAATCAAGGGTCATTGACTTGGTCTTTCCGGACACTCTGAATAAATAAATATTGTCTTCAAACCTTAAGATTATAAAGGGATCCCCCTCCCCCCATAAAACGAATTGTATGTCTCTCTTGAAACTGTCAAAATTTTCCTTAGTTCTTCGTTCATGCCAGAGAGGCACTGGGGCTCATTATGCAAATTTAAATGACTTATACACAACCCAAATCACCTTAGGTTATACTAATGAGTTCTAGATAAGAAAGAATGGACATAAAACTGCATCAAGGGTATTTAGGAATAACTGCCCAACTGAAGGAATAATGAGATACATTGTACGGGAAAACTATGGAGAGATTTTTAAAGTAATGTATCACACCTTCAAACATTTTGAAAAATAGGTTCACCTGCTAATGTGTAACACATCTGAACTATGTGTGTGAGCAAGAAGCCCTTCAAATATTAAGCCAGGGGGTGGTCTTGGTTAGAAGAGGGGATTTTGTCAGCACCAGTCTTGAGGGCAAGGGAGGCCCATTCTACCCCTAAACCTACAAAGTTGGTGACTAGAGATGTCAGTGAAATGATTTCACTGTACTTAACAGGGATGAGAACTGCTAAAAGCTTTGACTCTTCCCGGACCATATAACTCTTCACCAAACCTATGAGCCACCACCCCACATGGGACTTCAGACCTAAATGAAAGTATTCAGTTGTCAAAAAAGCATGAGGAGCATTGCTAAATTTACAATTAAAAAAAAAAAAAACAAAAACAGATTTTTCAGAACCCTGCCCCTTCAGGAATTCTCAGTTTGGGGATCTACTTTAATGCCCTTTTCAGAGTTTATCAGGAAGGTTTCAATTTCTAAGGGAAAAAAATCCATTTTAGATAGTTCAAGTAGAAAGACATTTATTATTGAATGAAGTTTGAGCAGAAATGGTGTTAAATCACTTAAAACTAGTTCAGAGGAGAAAGAAACAAACTCTAGGCTCTTTCCAGGAATGGCTCCCGAGGCCACACTGAGGAACTGGGTCACCAGAATCCTACTGCTTCTACCACAGTGAGACAGTCGTAGAATCAGGAAAACGTTCAGAACAACTTCTCAGTCCAGGATGACACTGCCTCGGCCACAGTCCACTCTAAATGTATGACCAAGTCCTACCTCTGTCCTCATCGGACTCCACATCAGGACTCAAAGGGGGGAATCTGATTGGCAGGACCTAAAGCACGCCTGGGAGCCCAAGCTGCAAGGAGAGTGCTAAAAATGGAGATTTTAACTTCTCAAGCTCTGTATACTAGGAGGCCATCACAGTGTATACTGAATGAATGAGCAAGTTCATAGTCTCTGCCAAACTGCCATTGAAAATCCCAGATGGTCCTGATCGTACAGAGTCGATTCCAGGAAACAAGTAAGGGAGTGAAACTCACATATCTTGAGGGAAGGAAATGGTGTTGGGAAGAAATAGGCCCATGAACATCTGAGGGGAAGGTCTCTCTCCACATGTGGACGTGTAGAGGAGTACAGAAATCATCCTTTTTGTTTGGCAATGTCTGCTTCTCTCTGAGTTTGTCCTATTACCAATTTTGTGGTGGTGTGTTTTTTTTTTTTTGGAGTGATTGTTATGGCTGAGAAAGATGAATTTAACTGTCATCCCTACCAATAGCGGCCTTCTTGGTGTGCCAGTATCGAGAAAGTTGTCTTTATAAGGGGTTCTTTCAGAGGTATTTTCAGGAAAGCGTGGTTAAGCACAGGAAGAGGGGGCAGCGGGGGGCACTGAGGATAAGCACTATAACCCTGTGACTGTTTCTACCCATTTTAATATTAAATGAAACGAATCAATGTTATAATAGAAACAGATAGCTAAAGAGCATCAAATAAGTTTGTAATTATAATAAGAAGAACTAATATTTAAAACAATAAAGCAGTAGAGAAATGTGAAGGTTTCATTCTAAGGCCAGCTCATAAGGTAAAAATTGTGTAGTCAAATTAAACCTTGAATTTCTAAATCACCTATAAAATAGTGTGTGGCATATTTGTATGCAGACCTAGAGTGGAGTTCTTATGAACCCTATGATTCACATCACTGAGCTAGCCCAGAAGAAGAAATAAAAAAAAAGGCTATAATATTCAGATGTCTGGGCATTCCAACTACCTCCCTTTGGAAAAACGAGCAAATGCTATGAAGTGAATGGGGGTTAAATGGAGAACTTTAAAAAGTTCCTGTTGAAGGGATTCCTCAGATTGTTGTTTTTTATTAAGAACATTAATTGTAATTTACGTTACTGTTATTATGATGACTAATCAATACAGAAGAGTTAAATCATAGAAAGGGCACAAAATCAGCTCTAAAATTATCATGTGCTTATGGAAATACACAACTATTTAGAATAGAGATGAAACTTTAAAAGTTTGAATATTATTCCTGATTCTATCATTAATAATAACCTTAGAACAAGACATTCCATTTTCCATTAATCTTAGTTTTTGTTCTGAGAAATAAGGTAATAGCCATAGCTTCCATTACCTAATATTAGAGTGAATTTTCTAACCTTCCTGCCTGTAAGACCTTCTCCAGTCTGGCCATTTCACCAGGCTGCTCCTCATCCTTTAGTACTTATTTTGGTCCTTACTCCTTCAGGTGATTTCCCATCTGAACTGATCCTGTAGGACAGACTATAATTACCTCTATTAAAGTTTGAACTGTTTACTTTAATTGTTCATCTTTTGTTTATCTTAAGTTTAGAAAGTTCCTTGTGATTATTAGCTGTTTCCCCACTGCTGAGTACAATGCTTGGTTAATTATAAATGCTCAGTAAGCATATGCTCAAGGAATAGAAGATAAAACAATAGAATCTTAGGAATGAAAGGGAATAATTTTTAAATTTCTGATTCAGTGTTGGCATCTCTTTATAATAGTCTTGATATATAGATTCCAGGCTTTTATATTTAATAAAATGAAAGCCTACGTTCTTATACAACTTGTATTGTTACTTTATCCTTAAATTAAATGAATAGTGCCTGCCTCTAACTTCAAAAAGTGTTTATCCAAGGTCTTACTGAGCATATTTTAGTTCTGTTCTAGTTAAGGTAGGACCTTGTCCCTGACTTCAAGAAGCTCCTAAGTTAGTAGTAAAAACAGACATGAAGACAAGTAATTATAACATTTATATTTACCAAGCATGATATCATTAAGAAGTGAAGGTCTGTGTTGTGAGACCAAGGCTTGCCTAAATATATGACTTCCAGTGACACACTGAGTGATGACTAGTACATTCTGTAGAAATTTCTACCAGATGGCATTCCAGATGTATCACAGAGGAATAAAAATCATGACAGTGCTTATTATGTGCTAGGCACTATTCTAAGAAATTTTCACTATGAAATCCATTTAATACTGACATACCACTGTGAGGTTGGTACTGGGACACAGAGAGGCTAAGTAACATGCCCAGAGTCCCACAGCTGGCGACAGTCTGGCTCCTGAGTTTGCATTCTTCACCACCACACCGCACTGCAGGAGAGAAGCGTTTTCCCATGGAAGCTTCGTAAAAGGACGGGTCATTTGCCTGAATTCTATTAGGCAAAAGCAAAGTAGAAAAACAATATCTAGAACTAAATAGATATAGACTCGTGTGTGTGTGTGTGTGTGTATGTGTGTGTATATATATACATATACATATACATATATATATATATGTATATATATATAGAGAGAGAGAGAGATTAGTGTTAGTATTATACCATTTAGTGATTAATATAAGAATTTTTCCAACAGTATAACTCCATTTATACCCCTTCCTTCCTTTATATTCTCGTTAGGATATTTTATATATATATATAATTTCTCTGGATTATTTATTGATCACAATTTTTTAAACCCCTGCCTGCTAATGCTTACATATGGTTCTTCTGTAGGTCTTTTTTTTTTTTTTTTTTTTTACAGACTGATTTTTCTCATTGTATATCTCCGTTTTCCAAAAAAAATTATGGATTATATTTGTTGAGACTCTGGGTTGTATTACCTTTCTCTGAGGAATCAAAGTTTTTATTCTTATAAGCAGTTAAATTGCTGCAAATCTGCTTGGACTGGTAGAAGCTTGGTTTTTAAACGTCGTTAAGGTGGGTCTATTTTAGTTTTGTCCTTAATCCTAGTGTAAATAGCTTAGTCCTTGAGTAGTACTCCTAAACCTTGTAGGGTTTCAATAAAAAGCCGAAAACCTTTATCAACCTCTCTCCTAACTTGATGAGACCCCAGTTCCTACTTCAGTGTAGTGGGCAGCTCTGAAATCCCCATTAGCTCCCTCAGCTTTAAATTGCTATTACCCTGAGCTCCTGGGTGCCTTGCCTCACATAGACACCATTCAAGGTTTGAAGAATTTGAAGGGAGTTTATATGCCAATTTTGGGGCTTCTCCCTCTGTGGTTTCATTCTTTTAAAGTCCCCCCCACCCCCACCTCTCAATTCCCAGCCTCTCTGCATCCTGAGACTTTATCTTCTTGTACATCAGACTAATTACACTGTTTCTTTTTGCCTGATCTTATCCATCCATGGCTGGGAGAACTAGGGGTTTCCTTCAGAGGAAAAGCTGTATTACCTCGGTCTCACCCATGTGGTTTCCTTCTGTAATGAGTTGAGCCCCCCGAGTTTCCACCTGATTTGGTCACTCTCCAGTACCTTCAGACATCTTTTTAAAGATAATTGTTATCAGCAGGAGAAGTAATCCAATACAAGCCACTCTGCAATTACTGAAAGTCAGAACCCAAAGATATATTTTAAAACATGAATTTATTTTTATCTAAAAAAAGAATTCTATTTGTAAGTAACAGAAGTAGAATGGCACAGTGGAAAGATCTGGCTCTGAATCACTGTTCAAACTTGGATGACATCTGTGACTGCAGGTGAGTTGCTTCATCTGTAAGCTTCATGTTCCTCCTCCCTAAAAATGGCCCTTTTCCTTGGAATGCTGTGATTCTCAAAAAACATTAGTTCCTTAGCTCATCCCTCAAATGAAGAAGACTGAATTTAATATGAACACTACTGGGGAGAAGAGAGCCCTAAGAGTTAGTACAGATCCCTAGAATGTCTAAAGAAACTGAGAGAGGCATGTGTACTATAAGAGTCTGATTCGTTAAGTTCTAGAAATAACACTATATAGCCTTATTTCTCATTTCTTGGTTTTGACCTTACCTCCTTCATGGGAGGGGGGAGGGGAGTGATCAAGGTAAAAGTTGCCTTCCCCAATTATTTTTTTCCCCCAATAATTTTTAACAGCAAATAAAGATGATGCTGCCCGTATATCTGCTCTCATTTTCACTAAGTCCTCTTTGAGAAATAAGTTAGAGAGATAGAAATTGGTGGTTTTTCAGGAAAGCATAAGCCACAAAGAATATTATGACAGTGAGAGGTTTAATAAAAGGGAGAATTATTTTTCTGTTTGGGTATATCATGAATGATTGTTTGATTGATTAAAGCGAATAATTATGCCATGTGACTCCTCTTTTGATCAAAAAGTTATTTTCCAACCCGTGTATTATGGTATTTTGTTAATCCTCTTCACTTGTTCCCTTGAATTAGCCATCTAGTCAACTATTAGAAAATAGTTTTAACAGCCTTTCATATACATTAATCATATTTACTGCTAGGAGAAAAGTCTACTTGTGAAATGTTGGATGGTAAAGTTTATAAACCAGAATTTGGGTTTGTGATCAAATTCACATTCCTAAAATTGAGGCCTTCCAGTCAATGATTTTATTTATTTATTTATTTTTTACCTTTAAACAAAGTAGACCTGAAAATAAAACTGAAAAATAGTGGGAACAAAGCGTGTAAGTTTCCATCGTTATATTTAGGATTTATGCTTAAGTTTGGGCAGGAAGAGGTAAGAGGACCGTGTCAGGGAGTCCTGGAGTGATGACACTCCTGCACTACAGGAGGATTTTTTCCTCCTTTTATTAATTAAAGAAAGAAAATAGCAATAGTACTTCTCAAAAATCTTTCCAGATAAATGACTATCCTAAATAAATTACAAAATATTGTGTAGAAAGGAAGGTACGTCAGGCAGAAGAAATATGCATATGGAAAAAATAGGGAGGAAGGAAAAGAATAAAGAATAGAGAACCCTGGGATGATACAACTACTGTGACACCAAGAAGGTGACATGTCATTATATCATGAGACAAGGTTATGTCAGAGAAAAACAATAGTCTTTGTTATCAGACAGCTGGGTGTGAATCTTGATTCTGCCTCATTCTTGGTGTAATTATGGAAATTATTTCCAAGTTTTAGTCTTTTCATCTATAAAAATGGAAATCATATCCAAAAGCCTAATATATTTCAAAGTTATCATTAGGGTTAAATTAGTTAACGATGTGAAAATATGTGCCACAATATCATATGGTGGAATCTTAGTGGGTAGAGTACAGATGAGTGGATCAAATCAGTGGGCCAAACTTCCAAATTCACTTTTGTTTAGACATATCTTCTTGGTACTTTTGTTTTTCTTTTTAAAGAAAAGCAGACCACCCCATAACCCCCCAAAATATTTTTGACTCCACTGTCTATATAAAAGAATTTCTTTTGTGTCCAATATGTAATTATCCTGCACAGTACAGATATATCACTAAAGTTATTTCAGCATTTTATGTTTTTCAGTAAACAAGTTCAAATTTCCATTTCTAAATTTTAAAGAGCAGGTTGAAAACCTACTGTTGCAAAAGATATTTCTGAAATTGTGTGTTCCAAAAAGGGTCAGAGCTAAAGAGATAGCTACTGCTCTTAGTGTTCAAATCCTAAATGATATTCCAGGTGGTGAAACAATACATGAGCTACTTCATCCACCCATCCCTTTGATCAAAACACCAGAAGGGTTAGCAGTAATGTTCGCTTGAGATGACCTCATGTAGCCACATGGGTCACCTTTTGTTTAGCTACATTTTACTGAACATTTATTGACCTTATCCACATTACCTTATATAATTGGCAGCAATCCTCTAAGGATGGTACTATTTTCTCTTCTTCATAAGTGAGGCAGCTGAGATTCAGTAAGTTTTCCCAAAGTCATAGGACCAGCAAGAGATAAAGGTAGATTCAGAATCAAACCTCTTGCTCATCAAAGCTCCACTGTTGCATTCATCCTCCCCAAGTGGATGATCACAGAAATCTCAATCGTTTCTCTTGGGTAAGGAGATCAGAGTAATACACACTGTATTTGGTCCAACTGTCCCACCCTGACCCTTTCAAAATTTTGTAAGTTGGAAGTATATGAAACAGAACACAGAGTCATTGGTTGAGAAAGTAAGCCACAAAGTGACAGCCTCCTGAGTGCATGAGTGACTGACTGTGTGGTCACCTGGGTACATCAAGACAGCTTCCAACTATGGTGCTTTGGCCCTGCTCATTGTTTGTGAGATAATTGTGTGTATGTACTAACGTCAGGTGTGTTTGTTTCTGCACACAGACTCCCCTGCTGCCCAACTTCTTTTCTCTAAATGCCACCTGAACAGGTTGACTAAAACCCTGAATCTCTGAGAGTTCCCCAGTGTCAGTAGTGTGAGGGTCCTCAAAGTTTGTGGTCTGTGAGTGTCTCTTGAGCACATTAACCAGATAAAGGTTTTGTCCACATCGTTAAACAAATGATTTCAAAGATGACTTTTCTCTAGGCAATTAATGGTCATAATAGATACCAGGTAAGTTTTTCAGAGGGAAGAGGAATTGCAGTCTGAATGCTGGGCAAATACTGTCTGTGTCTGTGTAAATGAATATATTCTGCCTGCGTCATGCCCTTAGCCTTTCAGCAGGTTTTCCTCCCCATTCTTTGTGACCCCATTTCCCATGTATTTCTTGAAAATTTCACGTCATGATGTGTGATTTCAAAACCAAAGTAACACTGGACACCTCTGTGTGGTTAATTGGCAGTAACTAGATTTTCATCAAAGGATGTTAGAGTAGATGAAACTAAGGAAATTGTCAATGACCTTATGAAATAACCATGAAGGAATCAGTACTGATAGTTAATGGTTTGTTTTATGTAGTGATCCAGTTTCATTCATTCATAGCTCAAATAAATATTTGCTGGGGATAAAACAGTGAATAAAACTATGCAGTTTTGCCATCTCATGCTATTACAATGCATCAGGATACAACCATTAATAATACAGCATGCTCTGATAGCCCGTAAGAGGGGCATCTAATTCAAGAAGGATAAGGGGGGCTTTGGGTGGAGCCGGTGAAAATGGACTTAAAGGATGAATAGGGGATTTACTTAGAAGGAGGCAAGGGGAAGAAACACTATGAGGAGAAGACAGTGAGTTCAGCTTTGTACATGCTATCTTTAAGGTGTCTCAGATACATACTAATAGTAGCTAACGTTTCCACGGAGTGCTGATAACATGTCAGAAAAGTTTTAAATGTTGTCTCCAGTGTTCTCAACAGCCTGAGGAGGTAGATTTTTTTTTAAATCTTCTTTTTTACAACAAGGTTAAAATAAATATTTCTGACTCATTAATGTGTTGATGGTCATTGAAGCCATGGGAGGGTTTGAGGTTGCCCAAGAGATATGGAAGGTGGAGGAAGAAAGAGAGTTCATGAACTATCCTGAGAAATATCACAAAGTAGGCAGAGAATAAACAACTGAAAAGATGGAAGAAAAGCCAGGAGAGCACCATATCATGGAAACATGGAGAAAGTTCACCTAAGGAAGGCAGGAGTGGTCCTCCCTTCCAGAGGAGAAGTCAGGGCCTATAAGTACTGAGTGTGAGGACAGGGAGGGGGCGCCATCTTGCAGGGAACCGAAGAGAGAACAGGAAGTAAGGAAGTAGGGCAATGGGGAGACTAGAATTCATTCAAACACCAGGCTGAAAGGAGAGAAGAGAGAGAAAGCACTCCAAAGTGGAACTTGAGCTTGGAGATTTTGTAGGTTTATAGACATGATACCTATAAAAAGGTACGTAGAGACTCTGAGGAGGGCGGGTGCTGAATCCATGCAGGATTATCTTGGGCTGGGAGGAGGGATGTTTCTTTCACACAGCAGGAAGGAAGGAGAGAACGTTGCCTCTGGATGTGGGTGGGTTTATATATGCTACATTCTCCACCATATTACACAATTAAACCAAGTAATGAACTAGTCACCCCAAACTACCCCAGTCCAACTGAGATTCCCAGACACACTGAGTTGTGTGTATTTGCCTCTTGTTTAGTCAGTCACATACTAGGTGGTATTTACTTTCAGTTGTAAAGACAGTTTTTAAAAATCAAGAGTGAGCATAAAATTAACATATTCCACCACTTCATTTATTCATTTTTTTTCTGATTTGGTCACCACTCTTTAACATTGGGAAATGCTGTCAGGATTTCCCATTAATCTGTTGAATTCAGAGAAGGGGAGTGGTGAAGTTTGGTGACTTCAATGTGGCTTTGAAACAAACCTGTCTACACCATCTTGGATCTTGTATTGGAATCCTTTTTTTTCAGCGTTGCTGAAGTTATTTTTGGAACATCATATGGATTTTTCATTGAAACATCTGTGTTAACTTTTATTATCCCTGGTCTGCTTTGTAATTTTGGAAACATATAAAGAACGAGCAATCCAAAGCACAGTAATATAGTGGGAAGCATCCTTCATAAGTCAATTGAGGAATTTAATAATCTCTTTAGAAATAAGCTCTGCAGCTATGAGAAAAATGTGTGGGTTAAAGGCCTTCCAATTAAGAAAGGTTTCTCTGTGGATTTATAGGCTGGTGGTTCACTCTTCCTGGTCGTGTTTCCATAGCAACTGTCAGGTAGATTTTCTGCTACTTGCTAGGAAGTTGGAAATGTTGAGTCTGGTTGAGCCTTTTCAATTCAGTGAAGCTTAAATGAAATTCTTTACAAGGAACTGGCATTTAGCCTGGGTCATTTATTCATACCTAGAAGGAAAAATCAATTATAGTAATCAAATGTGCAAATTTTTTTTATTGGGATTATTTTTGGTACATATTTTGTGCTGTAATCTATTTTTAATGCCAGGGTGCTAAAGGTTTGAAGGGCTGCAGCTGGCCTCTTCACTATCTGATGGCTTGTGGCTTTAATTACAGCCTAAGACATAGGAAGGCATGCCTTTTTCTGGTGTACTTTTGCAAGCTATAATCACCCCTGGTGATATTCAGACACAAACTAGTATCCAGGAGACTCATTAGGTGGAGACACCTATACCGCACAAAGTACAGTACACAAACTTTTATTCTTTTTTCTTGTCCTGTTGGTTATTCAAATAACAGCCAGGGAAATAAATAATTTATATGCCATTATTTAAACTTCCCGGGAGTACGGTATCTTCATTTTCCCTTCAGATTAAACCCACTTGGGTGTTGCTCACTGTGGTTTATATCAACCCACGCTGAGTGATGTCTGACAGTTCCATGTAGGATGGTGTCCTTTAATCTTTAAAAAAAAATATCAAGCATGTAGGTGGGCAAAGTGAGCACACCTGCCATTGCTCCTTACATAACACACAGGATATGCCACGGAAAGGACAGACATCTATGGGACGTCACTTAGCGTGTTCTTTTGTTAGCATATTTGCTCGCTGGCACAGAAACGGCAACTTCTACAGGAAATAAGGCACAGTCCTTATTTCACACTGAGATTCTATTTATATACCAGCTCCCCTGTGGACATTTCTTATAAGATATATTATTTACCACAATGGCTTTGGATGCATATTTCAGTTCGTTTTGTCCCATCCCTCTTCTTTTCTTTTGTATTTGTACCCCACGCCTTCAACTATTTTATTGATAATTTATATAGTTTACAGTATAGAATTTTATTGATATTCTATACTACAGTGGATTATTGGTGAAAAATACAAGTCAAACGAAGAGAGAAAAAGAGAAAGAGGAAAAAGAGTTTTTCTTTCTTTTTTTTTTTTTTTTAAATGTCTGAGCTGAAATGTCTTTTACTTACTTGCCTTGCCTTGTCTTATTTTCTTCCTTTTTGGTCTAGAAACTGTGCTTTCTTCTATTAAGCTAAATAAAAACTTTCTGAGAAGAGCAACTGGAGATGAAAGAAGCTCCCTCTTCAGTTGCTATACTAGGAAGTGGAAATGAAATCAGTCAGCTCTGCTCTCAACTTTATTTACTCTAAATGGTGGGCAATTTTCTCCTAAAAGAAATCATAGTTGGAGTTGCAGGGCTCCGTCAGAAGAAGGTGCACCTCTACCCAGGAGCCGAGAGACAGAGAAAAGTGAGGTTCTAAACGTTTGTCGGGATTTAGAGAGCTGGAGAGCCATTCTGGGTAAAATAAAGAAGTGAGAGCATCTTGCTTTGAGGGGAGTGGCAAACATTAAATTTTGGCTATCACTTTTCCAGGGGAAAAAACAAAACTATCTCTTCTGCTGGTGTTTGTATTGATACGTGGGAGCAGAGCTTTCCTCCACCACCTCCTCCTCCTTCCTGGCAGGTGAAAGAAACCAGCCCCTTTGGTCCAGCTCTCGGCCAGGCTGGGTGCCCACTCACAGGAGGAAGTACAAACAGTCGAGGAGGTCACTGGTCCATCTCACGCTACTCCTTGGCTGAGCACAGATTCAGTTCAGCAGAGGGGCCCTTCCAGACCCTGCTTGCTGTCCCGGACTTCAAAGTCCCTCTGCCCAGCCCTGGAGGCCAGGGCTCCTACTGAATGTCCGACAGCCTCCAGGCCAGCCGGAACTGTCTCATTCTAGACCTCAGATCCACTGTGACTTCACAGTGAGACAGCATCCCTGGCACGAGCTCCCTGCCTCTTAACTTCTGGCTTTTCTCTGGCTGATGGTTAGCGTCCTGCTCCGTAGTGCTGAGCCGAGCCACACAGTGGGCTCAGATAACTTCTGCCCTCCTCCTCGTCTCTCCTCATCATCCTTCTGATCTGTATCTTGCTTCCTTCCTTTATTTAGGGCTGTTCCCCCAGTCCTTCCGCTCTGGGCCTGCTCCTTCCTCACTTTCTCTGTGATGTCATGGCAGGCACAGGAGTCCTAGCAGCAGACCCTGGTCAAGTGCCCATTCTCTGCATCGCGGGTCACCGCCTCCGTCAGTGCTCCCGCTCCACCCACAACCGCTGAGGCTTTACTTAGATACCAGTGCAAATGCTAGTAAGAGTCTCTCCTGAGTCCTAGCAAGCTTCCCACAGATGTATCTCCTTTCAGAGCTCTGAAAATGATTAGCTACGAGATCTTAGGCCAGTTGTTTAACTTCTCTCAGCCTTGGTTTCAGCATCTCTGAAATGGGTACAATTGTACATAAATCATAAGGTTGCTGTGAAGATTAAATTAGTTCATGCATGTACAGTCTGTAGAAAGTGCTCCAGAAATACTCTCTTTTATTACTGTTCTTGTGGGTAATTTTTTGGTTGCAAGGAGCTCAAGCTTCTTTTAAATTTTTTTTTTAACATCTTTTTTGTAGTATAATTGCTTTACAATGGTGTGTTAGTTTCTGCTGTATAACAAAGTGAATCAGCTAAACATATGCATATATCCCCATATCTCCTCCCTCTTGTGTCTCCCTCCCGCCCTCCCTATCCCACCCCTCTAGGTGGTCACAAAGCACCGATCTGATCTCCCTGTGTTATGCAGCTGCTTCCCACTAGCTATCTATTTTACATTTGGTAGTGTATATAATCCTACAGATAGGTATTTGAATCTCATCTCTGCCATTTACTGCCTACGTGACCTCGAGTAGATGTGAAAACTTCACTGAACCTATTTCCCTTCTAGTAAAATGAGGAAAATCATCACTGCCTCCCAAAACCATTAGGGGCATTAACTGAGTGAGGGACTTGTGGCATCCAGTGCAATGCCCACCTGACAATAATAATAATAACAAATAATATCCTCTCCTTCTCCTTCAGCATGTTGATTTTCTAAAACTTTTATTAATTATTCTTTTTATTGTAACTCCCCATTGTATGCCCAAAACACTAACTCATAATCTCCCTCCATCAGAATATTACTCAGCCATTAAAAAGAATGAAATAATGCCATTTGCAGCAATATGGATGGACCTAGAGATCATCATACTAAGTGAAGTAAGTCAGACAGAGAGAGACAAATATTATATGATATTGCTTATATGCGGAATCTAAAAAAAACATGATATAAATAATGTCCCTCCATCATACTATCTCCTTTCTTAAAAATCATCTCTCTTTCTTCTCTCATTCTTAGGGAAATCTGTTTCCTCAAAGCCACAAATCTTAGAATAAAAGAAGGCAAACCCTCTACTCTCCAGCTCCGTCCCCCTCACAATGTGAAATGAATATTTTTAAGAGGCTGCTTCCAAAAGAAAAGGAGCATCTCTACTCACTGGGGTAGGATGGCAAGTGGTGAAGAGAGCATGTTTTAACCTTGGTGTGGGGAGTGGAGATGAAGAAGGGTGCCTTCTGAGTACCCCAAACCCTAAGGAGCCCACTCCTCATTCCAAGCATGAAGTTATCCTACCCGATACGGCTGTGAAGCAGTAGGGGTGTTCTGTGTCCAGTTTTTAACATCCTTATCCCAGTTTCACATTTGGATATTTTTTTATTCCATCAAGCCCAGATGTGGTCCTAATTCCCTTGTTATACTTGCCATCTCTGCAAGTGCAAAATTTTTTGAAATTATTCTTGTCAAATATGCCCCTTCCAGATTGGCTAACTTGAAGATCAGAGCTTTCTGCACAAGAAAAGACTTCCTGGCTCAATGTGTCAGTTCCTTTTCATGTAGCTGGATCTTTCAATTTGTAGCATAACCCCTGTAGCACGATAGAGAGAAGATGATATGTCTGAAACGCTGAACTGCAGTCACCCTTGTCTGCCATTATGTTTCCACAGGCATTCTATAAAAAGCTGCAAAACCTCGGGGTCTGAGATCTGACACCTGAAATGGCTGCAATCACTCAAAGGCACCCCTTTTCCTATCTCTTGCTGATTGACCCCATCCCATTGTGTCTTTCAATACACAGCCCACAACTCTATATTTAGGGCGATGACCAGACATCCATGCTGGCTCCAAACACTTCTCACTCCACTTGGATAGCTTCCCCTGTGAGTTAGATGTTAGACTCAGAAGAACGATGTTCCTGTCTCAGCTTGGCCCCCCATTGTGTGATATTATACACTTTCCAGAGCTTTCAGGTGTTTCGTGCCCTACAAAATAATAAACAATCGTGACAGCTAATATTGCTGAGTACTTGCTGTCTGCCAGATATTATTCTAAGTATTTTTCGTGTGAGTATGGGTGGGTGCACCGACTTTTTTAAACGTCACCACAATCTTATGAATGAGGTCCTTTTGCAAGAGAGGAAATTGAAGCCCAAACTCTCCCCGGTGTTACGTGGTAGAGCTGGGATTTGAACTCATACTGTCTTGCTCTAGAGCCCACATGCTTAACCACAAGTTACTTGTTTGTAATACATACAACTACAGTCCCGTCTCATTATCTGCAGTAGTTCTGTCCTATAAAGTCATCGTGAGCACTGAATTAGCAAATACCTAGCCACTGCTCCCAGGGGAAATACAGGGTTGAGTTCCTGCAAGCCCCTGCTCACAACATTTTCATCCATCAGTATATAACCCATCAATACATAACCTTGGTTTATGTGGGTTTCTGTTTAAAGACACCTCACTTTATATATATTGTTGAGTCATTATCATTGAACTCACAGCCAACAGCATTGGCTCATGCCTGAACAAGCTTATCTCACACACCTATTTTCTCTGTAAGGCACCACAGCACAGTCTTCTTATGCTTAGGAACTAGTCAGCATTTCAGTACTACTTGGGGGCCGTTTTAAACAGCAAAATCACCCATAAAAGCACAAAATTGCAAGAAAAACGTGGCATTAAATAGACCACAAAAAGCACACTGGTTTACATCATGAGAGCGGAAACAAGAAGGCAGCATGTTGCCTTGTTCAACCTCAGCTGGGAACGTACACATCAGGTGACTCAAGTGTTTTCATTGTTCTGCGCATGTTGCCAGATGACTGTGAAAGCTCTCTGAGTTACTGATTTGAGTGTTTGAATAAATTTTAGTGGGTAGGTCAATTCACAATACAGAATATGCAGTGATGAAGATTGACTGTATACAGTAATTGGGGGAGAAAAATCTCAGATCTCCAAATGAGAGTGGACTACCAGGTGGGGTTGAGAAGAATCCAGTCCAGTCCAGACAGGGGCACTTCCGTGCAAAGGCTTGGGGCTATTCCACTACCAACACAGGCTGTGTCTCTACCTGTCTCCCCAAATCAAAGAACAAAAATGAAATATTCTAGCCAACTGACTGTGTGTTGAATAAGGCTTTATCTCTCTATATCTTGACTTGATATTTCTGTATATCTTGACTCCTTCCTTTGGATTTCAGGAAGATGTTTTGATTCACAGATACCTAACTTCTGTACCTACAAATTACATTTCTCATTCTGCAATGGATTATAATGGCATCTGAGCAGTAGATATTAAAATATGTTTTCTTTGCAGAGAAGATAAGTAATTGGTGGGGTGAAACAGTGGAGATTACTTCATACCTGTCCCTACACCCCACCTCTGGGTGTGCCTCTCTCTGGAGTATATTGTAACCACATCTGGCCATGTCTGCTCAAACAGTAAATGTAAGCTGATTTATAAAACTGAGAAGTAGAGATGGATGAGCTGGGGAAAAAAAACTGGGTTTCTGGTGTGGTTCTTTATCATTGTGCTGCTTCACAATGGTATGTGGACCAGCAGCATTGGCACTACCTGGGAGCTTGTTAAAAATGAAGAAGCTTAGCCTCCCCCCAAGATCTACTGCATTTTTAAAATTTTTATTTTATATTGAGGTATATAGTTCATTAACAGTATTGGGTTAGATCAGGAAACTTGCACAAGCCTCTCAGGTGGCCTCATCCACCAGACGGCAGACAGCAGAAGCAAGAAGAACTACAATCCTACAGCCTGTGGAACAAAAACCACATTCACAGAAAGATAGACAAGATTAAAAGGCAGAGGGCCATGTACCAGATGAAGGAACAAGATAAAACCCCAGAAAAACAACTAAATGAAGTGGAAATAGGCAACCGTCCAGAAAAAGAATTCAGAATAATGATAGTGAAGATGATCCAGGACCTCAGAAAAAGAATGGAGGCAAAGGTCAAGAAGATGCAAGAAATGTTTAACAAAGATCTAGAAGAATTAAAGAACAAACAGAGATGAACAATACAATAATTGAAATGAAAACTACACTAGAAGGAATCAATAGCAGAATAACTGAGGCAGAAGAACGGATAAGTGACCTGGAACACAGAATGGTGGAATTCACTGCTGTGGAACAGACTAAAGAAAAAAGAATGAAAAGAAATGAAGACAGCCTAAGAGACCTCTGGGACAACACTAAAGGCAACAACACTCGCATTATAGGGGTCCCAGAAGGAGAAGAGAGAGAGAAAGGACCCGAGAAAATATTTGAAGAGATTATAGTCGAAAACTTCCCTAACATGGGAAAGGAAATAGCCACCCAAGTCCAGGAAGTGCAGCGACTCCCATACAGGATAAATCCAAGGAGAAACACGCCAAGACACATAGAAATCAAACTGGCAAAAATTAAGACAAAGAAAAATTATTGAAAGCAGCAGGGAAAAACAACAAATAACATACAAGGGAACTCCCATAAGGTTAACAGCTGATTTCTCAGCAGAAACTCTACAAGCCGGAAGGGAGTGGCATGATATACTTAAAGTGATGAAAGGGAAAAACCTACAACCAAGAATACTCTACCCAGCAAGGATCTCATTCATATTCGATGGAGAAATCAAAATCTTTACAGACAAGCAAAAGCTAAGAGAATTCAGCACCACCAAACCAGCTCTACAACAAATGCTAAAGGAACTTCTCTAAGTGGGAAACACAAGAGAAGAAAAGGACCTACAAATACAAACTCAAAATGATTAAGAAAATGGTAATAGGAACATACATATCGATAATTACCTTACACGTGAATGGGTTAAATGCTCCAACCAAAAGACACAGGCTTGCTGAATGGATACAAAAACAAGACCCATATATATGCTGTCTACAAGAGACCCACTTCAGACCTAAGGGCACATACAGACAAAGTGAGGGGATGGAAGAAGACATTCCATGCAAATGGAAATCAAAAGAAAGCTGGAGTAGCAATACTCATATCAGATAAAATAGACTTTAAAATAAAGAATGTTACAAGAGACAAGGAAGGACACTACATAATGATCAAGGGATCAATCCAAGAAGAAGCTATAACAATTATAAATATATATGCACCCAACATAGGAACACCTCAACACAAAAGGCAACTGCTAACAGCTATAAAAGAGGAAATTGACAGTGACACAGTAATACTGGGGGACTTTAACACTTCACTAACACCAATGGACAGATCATGCAAACAGAAAATTAATAAGGAAACACGAGCTTTAAATGATGCAATAGACCAGATAGATTTAATTGATATTTATAGGACATTCCATCCAAAAACAGCAGATTACACTTTCTTCTCAAGTGCGCACGGAACATTCTCCAGGATAGATCACATCTTGGGTCACAAATCAAGCCTCAGTAAATTTAATAAAGTTGAAATCATATCAAGCATCTTTTCTGACCACAACACTATGAGATTAGAAATGAATTACAGGGAAAAAAATGTAAAAAACACAAACACATGGAGGCTAAACAATACGTTACTAAATAACCAAGAGATCACTGAAGAAATCAAAGAGGAAATCAAAATACCTAGAGACAAATGACGATGAAAACACGACGATCCAAAACCTATGGGATACAGCAAAAGCAGTTCTAAGAGGGAAGTTTATAGCTATACAAGCCTACCTAAAGAAACAAGAAAAATCTCAAGTAAACAATCTAACCTTACACCTAAAGGAACTAGAGAAAGAAGAACAAACAAAACCCAAAGTTAGCAGAAGGAAAGAAATTATAAAGATCAGAGCAGAAATGAATGAAATAGAAACACAGAAAACAATAGCAAAGATCAATACAACTAAAAGCTGGTTCTTTGAGAAGATAAACAAAATAGATAAACCATTAGCCAGACTTATCAAGAAAAAGAGGGAGAGGACTCAAATCAGTAAAATTAGAAATGAAAAAGGAGAAGTTAGAAGAGACACCGCAGAAATACAAACCATCCTAAGAGACTACTACAAGCAACTCTATGCCAATAAAATGGACAACCTGAAAGGAATGGACAAATTCTTAGAAAGGTATACCCTCCCAAGACTGAACCAGGAAGAAATAGAAAATATGAACAGACCAATCACAAGTAATGAAATTGAAACTGTGATTAAAAATCTTCCAACAAACAAAAGTCTAGGACCAGATGACTTCACAGGTGAATGCTATCAAACATTTAGAGAAGAGCTAACACCCATCCTTCTCAAACTCTTACAAAAATTTGCAGAGGAAGGAACACTCCCAAACTCATTCTATGAGGCCACCATCACCCTGATACCAAAACCAGACAAAGATACTACAAAAAAAGAAAATTACAGACCAATATCACTGACGAATATAGATGCAAAAATCCTCAACAAAATACTAGCAAACAGAATCCAACAACACATTAAAAGGATGATACACCATGATGAAGTGGGATTTATCCCAGGGATGCAAGGATTCTTCAATATACACAAATCAATCAATGTGATACACCATATTAACAAATTGAAGAATAAAAACCATATGATCATCTCAATAGATGCAGAAAATGCTTTTGACAAAATTTAACACCCATTTATGATAAAAACTCTCCAGAAAGTGGGCATAGAGGGAACCTACCTCAACATAATAAAGGCCATATATGACAAAAGCACAGCAAACATCATTCTCAATGGTGAAAAACTGAAAGCATTTCCTCTAAGATCAGGAACGAGACAAGGATGTCCACTCTCACCACTATTATTCAACATAGTTTTGGAAGTCCTAGCCATGGCAATCAGAGAAGGAAAAGAAATAAAAGGAATACAAATTGGAAAAGAAGAAGTAAAACTGTCACTGTTTGCAGATGACATGATACTATACATAGAGAATCCTAAAAATGCCACCAGAAAACTACCAGAGCTAATCAATGAATTTGGTAAAGTTGCAGGATACACAATTAATGCACAGAAATCTCTTGCATTCCTATACACTAATGATGAAAAATCTGAAAGAGAAATTATGGAAACACTCCCATTTACCATTGCAACAAAAAGAATAAAATACCTAGGAATAAACCTACCTAGGGAGACGAAAGACCTGTATGCAGAAAACTATAAGACACTGATGAAAGAAATTAAAGATGATACCAACAGATGGAGAGATATACCATGTTGTTGGATTGGAAGAATCAATATTGTGTAAATGACTATACTACCCAAAGCAATGTACAGATTCAATGCAATCCCTATCAAATTACCGATGGCATTTTTTACGGAACTAGAACAAAAAATCTTAAAATTTGTATGGAGACACAAAAGACCCCGAATAGCCAAAGCAGTCTTGAAGGAAAAAAGTGGAGATGGAGGAATCAGACTCCCTGACCTCAGAGTATACCACAAAGCTACAGTAATCAAGACAATATGGTACTGGCGCAAAAACAGAAACATAGATCAATGGAACAAGATAGAAAGTCCAGAGATAAACCCACACACGTATGGTCAACTAATCTATGACAAAGGAGGCAAAGATATACAATGGAGAAAAGACAGTCTCTTCAATAAGTGGTGCTGGAAAAACTGGACAGCTACATGTAAAAGAATGAAATTAGAACACTCCCTAACACCATACACAAAAATAAACTCAAAATGGATTCGAGACCTAAATGTAAGACTGGACACTATAAAACTCTTAGAGGAATACATAAGAAGAGCACTCTGACATAAATCACTGCAAGATCTTTTTTGATCCACCTCCAAGAGTAATGGAAATAAAAACAAAAATAAACAAATGGGACCTAATGAGACTTAAAAGCTTTTGCACAGCAAAGGAAACCAGAAACAAGACGAAAAGACAACCCTCAAAATGGGAGAAAATATTGCAAACAAATCAACGGACAAACGATTAATCTCCAAAATATATAAACAGCTCATGCAGCTCCATATTAAAGGAACAACCCAATCCAAAAATGGGCAGTAGGCCTAAATAGATACTTCTCTGAAGAAGACATACAGATGGCCAAGAAGCACATGAAAAGCTGCTCAACATCACTAATTATTAGAGAAATGCAAATCAAAACTACAGTGAGGTATCACCTCACACCAGTTAGAATGGGCATCATCACAAAATCTACAAACAACAAATGCTGGAGAGGGTGTGGAGAAAAGGGAAACCTCTTGCACTGTTGGTGGGAATGTAAATTGATACAGCCATTATGGAGAACAGTATGGAGGTTCCTTAAAAAATTAAAAATAGAATTACCATATGATTCAGCAATCCCACTCCTGGGCATATACCCTGAGAAAACCATAATTCAAAAAGACACATGCACCCCAATGTTCATTGCAGCACTATTTACAATAGCCAGGTCATGGAAGCAACCTAAATGCCCATCTACAGACGAATGGATAAAGAAGATGTGGTACATATATACAATGGAATATTAACTCAGCCATAAAAAGGAACGAAATTGGGTCATTTGTTGAGACGTGGATGGATCTAGAGACTGTCATACAGAGTGAAGTAAGTCAGAAAGAGAAAAACAAATATCGTGTATCAACGCATATATATGGAACCTAGAAAAATGGTACAGATGAACTGGTTTGCAGGACAGAAACTGAGACACAGATGTAGAGAACAAATGTATGGACACCAATGGGGGAAAGTGGCGGGGGGGGGGGGTGGTGGTGTGATGAATTGCGAGATTGCGATTGACATGTATACACTGATGTGTATAAAATGGATGACTAATAAATACCTGCTGTATAAAAAAATAAATAAAATTAAATTCAAAAAAAAAATTTTAAATCTGCCACACAACCAGTGTGAATTGGCAGACAGATCTTAAAAATAAGCAATGGACCAAACGGTAGAGAAAAAAAAAAAAAAAAAATGTTGGGTTAGTTTCAGATGTACAGCAAAGTGATTCTGTTATACATATACATGTATCTATTCTTTTTCAAGTTCTTTTTCCATTTAGGTTATTACAGAATATTGAGCAGAGTTCCCTGTGCTATGCACTAGGTCCTTGTTGGTTATCTATTTTAAGTATAGCAGGGTGTACCTGTCAGTACCAAACTCCCAATCTATCCCTCCCCTCCACCCTTCCCCCTGGTAACCATAAGTTTGTTCTCTAAGTCTGTGAGTCTGTTTCTGTTTTGTAAATAAGTTCATTTGTATCATTTCTTTAGATTCCGCATATAAGCGATATCATATAATATTTTAACAAGATCTGTATGTGCTTCACATGTACAAGAATGTGGGAGAAGCAGCGCTTTGCAAAATCAAGCCCCGATCCTAGTTTGCTGTCTGTACAGTTGATTAAGCACCTCTTTTGTATGATCATGACTGACCACAGCTTTTGCATATTCTCATAGTAACCAAAACCTCACACAACCCCCAAACCCTCCATGCCTTTGGCAGCAGGTCAGCAGTGGCCATATGTCCTTGGCCACCTGGCCCGAGCTCCTTTTTTGCAGTTTTACATCCATTCTCACTTTCAGCAGCTGGTTGTGTTTATCATCCAGAACCAGTAACTGGACTGAAATGTTTGTAAGTTTCAAAATAGTTCACTCAGCCCTCTTGATGGAACATATGATGTTTCTCTTGTCATATATCCTAGGTGTCAAATTGTGATGTTCTTAGCTAACTCTGAGCAGAATATATAGGAGAGTTTTTAATAAATCATATGTTTTTCTTACCCAAGCTTCTGTCCGAAATTTTTGCCTCAGAGGCCCATGACTGTCAAAACTAGACCATCATTAAGTATCAGAAGATTCAGTGTAAGTTCTTAACTTTTCCAGTTAATCACTCTTTTCTCCCATTTCACATTCTATAGAATAATAAGAGGTAGTAATCACTGCTCTAGTTCACAGACTCTTGGTAAAGATCAAATTAGAAAGTAACCAAGTGCTTTCAGAAGCGTAAAATGCTTTAGAAATATAAATTATTTTCATTACTATTACTAGCAAGGATAACTCACAGTACTAAGGTTCCCAAAAATCAGCAATTTACTAATACACAGGAGAATATATATGTATATATATTAATTCTGAGGCAGAAAAAAGTTTTCGGTATAATGAGTATGACATTTCTATAATCACCACTTGGAGTGTATAGAATCAGATCACATCTTGTAGCCACTTGGATATTTGCCTTTGACAGTGACTGCTGGACGTGGAGCAGACAGGTAGACATCCTAGTTCTCTTTCTGTAGTCTGAGCTATTTAAAAATGCAGTGATAGTATTTGGACCATTGTTAATGGAAATGTCATCCTTGATATTTATAAGACTGTCCTAGAGACTGCCAACTCTTTTAAATGCCTCTTTTCAAGTAGCCCTTGAATGATTTTCACCTTAAATAGCCAGTCATGCAGTCCTGCCCTGCACACACAGCAATGCATTTTTCAAGCAAGCTTACGGAGGGCTGTAAGAGATAACCTTAACTCCTCCTCAGATGTAGAATCTGGTTGCCCCTTTGTTTCCAAAGATTAAATAAGATGTGTGTCATTTGGGAGGCCATTGTCTGAATAGCTACTGAACATTTCAACCCACAAGAACCCATATAATCATCTAACCCATATTTGTTGGTGAACAGAGGGACCCCCAGTGCCTGTGTAATTTCCTCATGGTAAGTGAGGTGTTGGGTGGGACATACTTACTGGTCTGAGCCATTAAGATTCAATGCAGTGCCTTCCTACTTCTGGAGTAGAATGGAACCAGCCCATCCGACCATGTCTGCTCCCAACACTGAATGGTTCCCCATGAAATGAAGGAGTGATGGAATGCATTTCCCTGAGCTGAGAACAGGCTAGCAAACAGTGAGTTCATCACTGGAGATAATGAAACGTAGAAGTTGTTTTTTGCTTCTTTCGTTAAAACTGAAGACATTGTGTTCTAATTAACGCCATGTGCTTCTGGGGCTCAGTGTGCCCACCCAGCATGGGATTCTTCCACCCAGGAATGCATGTGTGCACAGAAATAACATCCTGAAACTGCTCTTATCTGTTCTGCAAGAAACAGGGGGATAACGTCTTCTGACGGCATTTGTCCTCCGTTTTTCAAATTTTCCACTCGTTTTCATTCCAAGGTTCTGTTTGTTTTGTGTGTGTGTGTGTTTTAAGTTCAGTTCAAAATGAGATGTCTAGTAAGAATTTTGGAAAAACATATCCCCTTCATTTAAAAACAGTTGGCAGACAATTACACCAGAAGTAATAATATCATCGTAATAACCTCAAATTGCACTGCCTAATATTTTAGCCTGTTAAGAGCTTGGACTTCTTGCCTCAGAGTAGTTTGATGCCAGGCGCTGAGGAGTCAAGGGTGGGAAAGACCGGTTCCTGAACTAGGATGATCATAATAGCGTGAAGACAAAGGGTGGATTCAATAGGGTGATGGGCACTTTGGTAAAGGTTAGTAACAATCACTGCAGAAGCCTGGGGTTCCAACGAAGCTTCCTAGATGAGAGGTTGCCTGCATATGAAAAGGATGAGTAGGAATACATCAGATGAAGCAGGTGGGAGAGGAAATTCCAGGAAAGAGGAATTGCACAGGCAAGGGTCCAGAGGTGTGGAGAACGTCCATGTACAGTGAATGCCAAGCAGCTTGTAATTACTAGAGGACAGCAGCACTTTGGAGAATGGAGGAGAGTGTGGGTGGAGGGCAGAGCAGCAGCCAGGTAGATTTCATGGGCAGGAGTTTCAGCTTTATCTTTAGTCACTGGGCACTCTTGAAGGGGTTGGGTGTTAAAATCAGCTCTGCTCTGCCACCACTCTGAAGAGGATGAGGGTGAGGAGCCAGGACCAGAAGCAGAGCAAGAGAGAGCTGGTGGGATGGGGGAACCAGTGAGGAAACTACCCAGTCGTCCAGATAAGAGGGAATGAGAGGTTTATCTAGGAAGGTGGTAGTCAGAAAGAAGATGGAGCAGCAGGTCCAGGAAATAATCAGGAGGCAAAATCATCATGAGTTGGAAGTTTGTTGAATGTTTTTAAAGAAGTGAGAAGAGAGTTCTGAAGGAGAGGGTATAAAATGGTTATGATGTTTCAGGCTGAAGTCCTTAAATAGGTGGTTTTGCCATTTATGGGAACAAGGAGGCCAGGAAGAAAAATAGTTGGGGGTGGTTGGAAATCATAACTTCACCTGTGAAGGCTGTGAAACATCTGAATGGAGTTGGACATTTAGGAGAAGGTCTTTGTCTAAAGCTCAAGTGAAAAGCATAGACTATAATTTTAGGACATATTTTAACACATTATTGCTTGGTGACTCTCCCAATTTATTGCCTGCATGTTTCAATTCAATATTTTAAGAACCAACCTAAACTCTCCATCCTAACCAATATAATAGTGGTATGGTTTTTTCAGGAGCTGTAATTCTTGTGTTTTTTGAGGTTAATATTTTTTTTTCTTCAGTGTTTAATATTTTTTTGCAATGATGTAATTTTTAGCCATTGACTATTTATTTACTTAAAAATGTGAAACATGCTTATTTGTGACTAGACGTTATATAGAAAAGGAAAGCATTCAGCATTCAAAAGGTAATATTCATCTTCCTAAGTTTCCTATAGGGTTCCCTTAAAATAAACCCGACTCCCTTTCAGATCCAAATAACAAAAACAAAATATTATTCATCCTACACTGTAAGGTTTCATATTATTTGGAAGTGTATGTCACTTGATGGTTTTTGTGAATAGTTCAATGACTTTTTATTAAGAAAGAATCTTCCATTCCTATTTTAACATATTCTTTCAGATATCTTAGATGATTGCAAAAATATCCTGAGACATCTATGGAAACGTTTATTGTAAAATATTTCAGCTTCTGCTTATTTTTATTACAATAAAAAGAATAAGTGAATCTGTATCCATTGTTGCTATGGTAACTAACATATTTTATATATTGAGAAAGAACATGAACATTTCTAAATGCATTTTTGTCTTTCTGATATATGTCTCTGTATATATAAGACCATATACTTTGGATGACTTCAAGTCCAGGAGATTCTAGGACATGCCCTCTTGTAGCTATTCTGTACTGTCATCCCCACAAAGAGAAAGATGCCATCAGACCTGGGTCTTGGCATTTAGTTTGGTGGCCATGAACTGTACACATGGTGCAAGAAGTGAATTGATCACTGCTATTTTTAAAGAAGATTGGCAAACATTCCTAACGGTATTTATATTTCAACTGATTATTAAATTCTATAAATATCTCAATTTCTTTTAATAGACTTCAAATCTGAAAATCATTGATAATCCACCCATCTGCCTGTGTCCTATGTTGGCTATAAATTGTGTTGCATATACATTCATTTATCAACAAATATTTATGACAACTTTCTAAATTTAGAATCTATGCTAGATTAATAATCTAGAGATGGTAACAGTCACATACCAGATAATTATACAAAATAAGCAAAATGATACCTGCCAGGAGGGAAATATAAACAAAGTATCATAGGAACAGAGAAGAATCAACTAATTTAGGCTGAAGGAATCCAGCAATATTTGAAGGACAGAGGGATGGGGGGAAGTAGGAGAGAGAGAAAATGCCTGAATTAAATCTTAAAGAATGAGTTTTACACTATAGGACATTTTAACCTAAAAAATTAATGCTTATATAGACAACTGAGCTAACATTTAACAAATACAGCAAATAATATCCATTATGTACTTACAAATCTGTGTGTGTGAGAAAAAATATTCAAAGCAGTAGCATGATTAGATAATGAGAGTTCATCTACGCTGTAGTTACTGAACTTATGTTATATATCAGATACTCACTAGATTCAGATTTGACACCTAAGGGGTTCAATTTTATGAAACTTAACCTTAAAAAGGTGTGATAATCTTGAACTACAGTAAGACTTTGAAAAATATATCTAATCTTAAAGTATAATTTCACTAAAAACTTATTTTAGAGTAAATAGATTTAAATTCCCAGATTAGTTAAATTATATTAGTTTATTCCTTGAAAACAAGCAGCCACGTGATGGGTAAGCAAAATCAGACATCATAGCTTTTACAGTGATAATCAGTGTGAGGAAATAAATTTTTCTCTCCTTTTTTTTTTCCTTTCGGTATTGAAGACTCAATAGAAACATGGCAGCTACAGAGGTAAACAAGAAGTACAAGTGAACTAAAACACAAAATCAAAACAAAAACCACTGAACTGGAAGTCAGGAGACCTTGGAACCAGTCTTTTCCCTGCTTATTCACTTGCAGTGTGGTTTTGGGCTATGCCCTAGCTTCATAACATCAGGGGCTTAGACAAGGTACCAGCACTGAGCAAGGCACAGAGGAATCAGGGATGGGTAAGATGCAGTACCTGACCTGAGACACTTACATCCTAGTGTTGAGATACCAGAAAGATTCAGTAGTGCAGTGAGGTTGCTGTGGAACACAGAAAGGGAGCTCAGCCTATGGTTTCTACGACTCCACTTCCAGTCACCAGTTAAGGCTATATAGGCAATAGGATAATTTGACCTAGAACCCATGCATTCATTCTAGACTCATATGCAAAGCCAAAAATCAAACCAAAAAAAGTAGAATAATATGGAAAGTTACCCTTACCTGTTGAAATATATATTTATAATATTTAAAAGGGTATGACGGAAATACACAGAAACACCAATAGAAAAAAGTTGAAAGTATAAAACATTCCCAAAATGGTGGGGTCTTTTTTTGAATTTTATTTTATTTATTTTTTTATACAGCAGGTTCTTATTAGTCATCCATTTTATACACATCAGTGTATACATGTCAATCCCAATCGCCCAGTTCATCACACCACCCCCACCCGCTGATGCCTTCCCCCCTTGGTGTCCATATGTTTGTTCTCTGCATCTGTGTCTCTATTTCTGCCCTGCAAACCGGTTCATCTGTATCTTTTTTCTAGGTTCCACATATATGCGTTAATATGCGATATTTGTTTTTCTCCTTCTGACTTACTTCACGCTGTATGACAGTCTCTAGATCCATCCACGTCTCTACAAATGACCCAATTTCATTACTTTTTATGGCTGAGTAATGTTCTATTGTATATATGTACCACATCTTCTTTATCCATTCGTCTGTTGATGGGCATTTAGGTTGCTTCCATGACCTGGCTATTGTAAATAGTGCTGCAGTGAACGTTGAGGTGCGTGTGTCTTTTTGAATTATGGTTTTCTCTGGGTATATGCCCAGTAGTGGGATTGCTGGATCATATGGTAATTCTATTTTTAGTTTTTTAAAGAACCTCCATACTGTTCTCCATAGTGGCTGTAACAATTTACATTCCCACCAACAGTGCAAGAGGGTTCCCTTTTCTCCACACCCTCTCCAGCATTTGTTGTTTGTAGATTTTGTGATGATGCCCATTCTAACTGGTGTGAAGTGATACCTCATTGTAGTTTTGATTTGCATCCCAAAATGGTGTTTTTATTGTAAGCAAAAGTTAGCATTTCAAGTCAATAAGAACTGGAATATTATATAAAAAATATTGTGAACCAACCAGCTAACCACTTACTGTAATTAAACATTTAAATATAAAATATGAAAACAACAAATTCCAGGAAAACAACAGGCAAAAACATAATATGAAAGAAAAAAGACATTCTAAAATGACATCTAAGATGAAAACAAATGAAAAACATTGACAGATGAAATACTTGAGTCCATGAAAATTTTAAAAACTTCTGTAACATAAGAAGTCATAAAATTGAAAAGGATTCCACAAACTGAGAAAATAATTGGAAATGTATGTTAGGAAAAGGTTTAAAGCCCTTAATAATTTTTAAATGTATACTACTTTCTCACCTATTAATTTAGCAATTATAAAAATTACTAATGCCCAGCATTGATTTGCCCATGAAAAAAATGACCATTGAATAGATTACTCCAGGAAGTAAAAGTTTGTAAAAAACTTTTTTAGACTAATTTTTGATTATGAATGGACTGTCTTTAAAATATGAAAAAATGTTGATGTAGCAGTTCTAGTTCTAGGAACATATTCTAATTAAATAGGTAAATAATCATAGATGTGTACAAAGATGCAGTAACTAAGGTTTTCAAGAAAGCACTATTAGTAAAGGTGAAAAAACACCATTAACCAAAATGTGTGAAACACATGACATTTTAAAAACTATAGTAAATGTGTATTTGTCATTATGGAATAATATTTTATTTATTATATAGTTATTTAAATATTAATAATATCATCATGGAAATATTTTCATCAAAAAGTTTTAGTGAACTCACCAAGCCCAAGAAGTATAATGTGCCTGTATTTTTGAATTACCTAAATTATCTGCTCCTCTAAGGTAACTATCATTGACATTGCCTATATGGCATTTTGCTTTTTTAAATGCATTTTGCATATAAAACTGAATTGAAATATAGAGTCCAAAGACAGGGTGAAAAAGAGAAAGGAAAGGATTTGAACATGTGGCATGCTGGAAAATAAAGATTTAGCAATGAGTCAAGAGTGTCTTAGAAGAGGAGAATTCAGCTTGGAAGAGATTGTTATAGAACAGGCATCAGAGGCTGGAGTCAGTAATAAGTTGCACCTAAAGAATTAGAATACATTTGCACGTGGTCTAAGAAAACATGGCACAAGTAGGCAAAGAACAGACCAAGGAGAATAACACATTCATTATGAATCTATGACTTCCGGATTGGAAAGGCAGTCATGAGATAGAAAAGCTAATAAGAAGAACAAAGATGGGTTCTCGGGCAGAGAGGAAACAGACTTTTTGAGGAACTGAAAATGGGTACTTGCTGAGCCTCTGAAATAGAGGTGAGCAAACTATGACCTATCTTTTTTTTCGTACAACCAATGAGCAAATAATTTTTAAAGACTGAAAAATATCAAAAGAATTTTATTTCTTCATATAACATGAAAACATGAGATTCAAATTTCCGTGTAGATAAAGTTTTGTGGGGACACTGCCATGCTCATTTGTTTATGCAGTGCCACGGATGCTTTCACACCACAAAGCAGAGTTGAGTACTCATAGCACGTGGACCATAAGACTTAAAATACTGACTTCCTAGCTCCCTGCAGAGAGTTTTCTGACCTCTGATCTAAAGACTAAAGGAAACATGAATGAACAGGCAAGTATTTAGGAAGGAAATTACATGAGGATTGCTTGCTTGAAGTCAAGAGTAAAGGAGATTCTGGAACATTAAATCATTGTTATTCATAGTTTAGAACAGGGGTCCCCAACCCTTGGACCGAGGACCGCTACCGGTCCGCGGCCTGTTAGGAACCGGGACACACAGCAGGAGGTGAGTGGCAGGCAAGTGAGTAAAGCTTCATCTGCTGCTCCCCATTGCTCCCCATTGCTCACATTACTGCCTGAGGCATCCCCTCCCTCCCCACCCCGTCCGTGGAAAAATTGTCTTCTATGAAACCAGCCCCTGGTGCCAAAAATGTTGGGGACCGCTGGTTTAGAAGATACAGAAGATTGGAATCTTGGTTCACACCCAGCCTGATCACCAGTTAGCGCCTCACCAGCACCTGATGCCACAAATAATCCCACATTGTCTCAAGGGTCTGTTGGCTCCACCCCTCCATAAAACTCTAATATAATCAAGTGTCTTTGGGTTTCAAGAATCAGAAGTTGTCCCTAACTAGTTCTAATGAGAAGTCAAATTTTTTAGAACATCATACAGTGGGCTTAAGGAAGTGAAGTTTAACTGGATCATACAGGAACTAGAAAACCACTGGATTCTTAGGGTCCCACTTTCTCCATCCATTTCCCTTAGGGTCTCTGTCGTCCTTCTCTTCCTCCTCTCACTGAAGACTGTCTTTCCCTGCTTAATCTCTAACATTCACATGGATTAAGGTGACAGCCAACTCATTATCTCCATCATAACCTCTCCGCCTTAAAATCCTGCGCGCGCACACGCACACACACACACACACACACACACACACACACACACACACACACACACACACACACACACACACACACACCCTGCACCAGAACTGGACAGGTCCTGCAACCCTCCTCTTTCACATTACTGGGGAGAGAATGAGATTCTTCACCTCAGCCAGGTGATTGATTACATTGGCAAAGGTGTATGCCCCTGATCCAATCAACTGTACTGTGGTGGGTGAGTTACATAGCCTACTTCATACTTACTAGGGCCTTACTTTAGGTGGAGGATGATAATTAAGGGGAGAAAATGGTAATGCGTGTGCTACATATTTATAGAGAGGGAGACACCTTTCCTCTTCTAAAAAGCCTTCGCTTACTATGCAATCTGATTTAGATGCCTTTTCTCTGCACTTCTAGAGCATCTTGTTTCTACCTCAATGCTGGGCAAATTCACTAAGGATGAAATTGCATCTTTATTATTTGGGTCTTTCCCACATTTCTAATACATAATATGTGTTCAACAAATGCACATTGAAAGGATTCATTAGTATACAAATGAATAACAAGCACTTGTGGGATCAAACACAGGCAAGGTTGATTGGGTAGATGAAAGATTAGCCTTATGTATGCGAAAATTAAATTAAATATATTGGTTGTGAGCCCTGAGCCCTTTGTAGATCCTAGATTATATATATAATCCCAATTTTATAAAAGAAAACAATTAGTGAAGATAAAAGATAGGATAATTTAATTTACAAAAACTATCAGAAGTATAAAGCTAATTCACCATTTAAAATTCAATGTAATTTACCATAACAACAGACTTAAGGGAAAAAAAACATCATCTCAATAACTTCCAAAAATCTCTCAGAAAACCAGAAATAGAAGGGAATTTCCTTCACCTGATAAAGGGCATCTATTTAAAAAAAATCTATAGCTAACATATGCTTAATGGGGAAATACTCAACAATTTCCCCTAAGATCAGGAACAGGACAAAAACTCCTTATAACACTCCTATTATACATCAAACTGGGAGTCCTAGACAGTGTAATAAGGCATACTAAAAACTTCTAAAAGAATCTACAAAGCACTCAGAACTAATAAGTTATTTTAGAAAAGTCACAGGACACAAGGTCAGTATACAAAAATAAATAGTATTTCTGTACACTAGTATTGAAAAATTGGAATTCAATAATTTTAAAGTAACATTTACAATAGCACCAAAACAAAGCAATACTTAGGTATAAATCTAAAAAGTACGTGTACGATCTATATGCTGAAAAGTACAAAACACCAATTAAAGACATCAAAGAAGATCTAAATAATTGCAGAGACACTCCTTGTTGAAGGAATAGAAGACTCAATATTGTTAAAATGTCAATTCTTACCAGACTGAGGACTAGGTTTAACTCAACACCAGTCAAAATCCCATTAGGGTTTTTGTGTGTGTGTGTGTGAATACCACCAGCTAATTCTAAAATTTATGTAGAAATGCAAAGGAATTAAAATAGTGAAAACAATTTCTGAAAAAGAACTTGTCTCCAGAATACATGAGGAACTCTCAAAATTCAATAAGAAAACATCAAACAAAAATACCAGTTTAAAAAAAATGGGTAAAATATTTGAACAGACACTTCACCAACAAAGATATACAGATGGCAAATGAGCTCATAAACAGATGCTCAAAATCATTAATCATTTGGGAAATGCATATTAAAACCACAGTGAGATACCATTATAAACATGTTAGAATGGCTTTTATCGAGAAACACTGACAATACCAAATGCTGACAAAGATTTGGAGCAAGGGGAACTCTCATACACTGCTGGTGGAAATGCCAAACGGTACAGCCGCTTTAGAAAATGGCTTGACAATTTCTCATAAAGCTAAACATACATTTATTCTATGATTCAGTGATCCTACTCCTCAAAATTTACCCTAGCAAAATAAAAACTTACATTCCCACATACACACAAAAGTGAGTCAGCGGAGGTCAGTATCACTCAGAGCATCATAATTCGTCAATGTTTAAATCTGATCAGAGTAAATAAAGAAAATATATAAAGATGTAGATAAATTGATAGGAAAAATATTTGACTGCAAAATTTCCCTAAAAATAAATCTGTGTGAGACCTAAAGGATGGGAAGAATGGGGACTTATTGTTTAATAGGTACAGAGTTTCAGTTTTATATAATGACATGAATTATAGAGATGGATGGTAGTGATGGTTGTACAACATTATGAATGCATATCATACCACAGAGCTGTATATTTAAAAATAGTTAAGATGGTAAGTTTTATGTTATTTGTATTTTACCACAATAAAAAATTAAAAACAATATGCAAAGACACTAATAATAAAATGTTAAAATCTCAAAAAATTTTTAAAAATAAAAATAAACGTATGAATTTATCTTTACTCAGTGTAGTAGGAAACAAAGTTAAACTGCTTTAGCCCAGTCATTTAGATACATGTCATTGGTAGAACAGATTAAAACTAAATTAAAAATGCCTGATCTTTCACATCCGTTATGTCATGAAATTGTGAGGGTAGTCTCCTGCATGTTTCAAGAACAAATAGACCAAGAGTTTGGTCATTGTTGGAGAAATGTGCACTGATTGAGACATTTTTGTCCCTACCAATAATATAATGCATAATTTTAAAGAATTTATAAATGCTGTGACCTGTACCCAGATAGTTTTTTGCAGAACTAGGTATGTTCCACCTGCTAGTCACCTCAGGAGGTTACTACAATGGTTTGCTTTACTACTTATGTGTCACTAGGGTTGACAAGGCTAATATTCCACCATGGGTTCTTTCCCTGACCTCGAGAGATTATAAAATGACATTCAGCAGATTTCACACATTTAAATATGCTGGTACTGTTAATGTCATTTTCTTTTCCAGTCACACAGCTGACTGGATAAAAATTCCCAAGACCCTACTCAGGTTCCTATAAAGCAGTGAAATGGGAATTTGTGCTCTCCCGCCTCCCCCCCGCCCCCGTCTAATGCTCTTCTCCTCTTTAATGGTGAAACTACCCTGTGTGCTGTTTCTCTATTTATAGCCCAGACAATTCAGCTGCAGGCAGGTGGTTCTATTGAAAGATAAACAGACTTTTAACAACCCCCCACTGGTTCATAAATGGTCAACTGTGCTGACATAGCAGGCTGCAGGTGACTAAACCCATCCAGGAATGTTGGTCATTTACTACAGCGCTTGGGACCCTGCAGTGTCTTTAGCCAAAGAACAGCTGATACTCTCAGCATTTTTCTCTCTTAACAAAAAATCAAAATCAATGGTCATACAAACTGGTTAAAAGTATCAGGTGCATTTTCATCTAATACACCAAAATCCAAAAATAACCTCATTACTGTCTTTGCCAAAGTGCTTATTGATTGTTGAGGATCTTTTAGAGGATTTTGTTGAACATTCTTGCCTTTGAAAATGTGATTTGGTCCAGCTGGAGTGGCCTCAGGCACCTCAGAGACACATCCTTCCTCCCTTCTCCCATTGCTCCTTTTTCTGTCTTTCCACACCCCTGGGGTGAGATCTTGCACATTCTTACATGAAAGGAGTGGATAAAGAATGACAAGAATTCCTCTTTCAGCAGTGCATTTCTGCATACCCTTTTTCAATTTCCCATTCCCACCATGGTCTCATTGCATCTTTATGCCATCCAGTTAATGAACTCATGTTGGATCTTCTTACCTCCTAGCTATTTAAGTCTCCCACTGTAGTATGAGCTATTCTTGTGGTCATAAACTCATTCTCATATAAACATATAATATTATATTAGTTTCAGGTGTACAGCTTATGACTCAATAGTTGTATATATTGAGCAGTGATCACCACAATAAATCTAGTTAACATCCGTCACCATAGATAATTACAAAACAATTTTTTTGGTGTGATGAGAACTTTTCAGATCTATTCTCTTAGCAACTTTCACGTTAAAAATACAGTATTAACTATAGTCACTATGCTGTACATTACATCCCTGAGTTATTTTATAACTGGAAGTTTGTACCTTTTGACCACCTTTGCCCATTTCACACCCACCACCCACCCCCTACCTCTGGCAACCACCAATGTGTCAGTCTGTTCTCTTTATCTATGTGCTTGTTGTGTTTTTTTTTTTTTAGATTCCACATGTAAGTGAGACCAAATGGTATTTGTCTTTCTCTTTCTAACTTATTTCACTTAGCTAATGCCCTTAAGGTCCATCCATATTGATGCAAAAGGCAAGATTTCATTCTTTCCTATGGCTGAGTAATAGTCCATTGATTACATATACCACAGTTAGGTTGTTTCTGTCTTGGCTATTGTAAATAATGGTGAACAAATATGTGGGTGCAAATATCTTTTCAAGTTAGTGTTTTTGTCTTCTTCAGATCAGTACCCAGAAGGGGAATTGCTGCATCACATGGTAGTGCTAGTTTTAATTTTTTTGAGGAGCCTCCATATAGTTTTCCACAGTGACTGTACCAATTTACATTCCCACCAACGGTGCATGAGGGTTCCCTTTTCTCCACATCCTTGCCAACACTTGTTATTTCTTGTCTTTTTGATAATAGCCTTTCAAATGCATGATCAAATGCACTTCTCAGAGTGTTACTACTGAGAAAATTTCCCCTAATCACTGTTCTTTAGGGAAACCCCTGCATTGTTCTTTAGTGGAATAGGAGCTCTTTATAGGCTTGCATTAACAAACAAGTTGATCTACCCATCAGCTGGGCATGGTGTGAACTGAGATGAGATATTGGTTTGACATAGGTAGATGAATGGAGTCTGAACTCCTTGTTCCTGTAACTTATTTATTTTCTCAAAACCTGCTTGGAATCAATTCTGAATAAACCATTTTTGTTGTTCAGCAAATCACTGCTGTGTCCATTTGACCTTATGACTTAGTGGTTATGAAAATACCAGCTCATGATGGATACCTCTAGTCACATAATCAATTAATATTGCCTGGTTAAGTGTTCTTTATCTAAACCAATAGTATGCTGATAGTTTCCTTTCAAATGGCATGACCTGACTTCAGAATCCTTTAGTTCTACATGGCCACTCTCCTATCCACATCTTTATCTACTCCATTAGTGCAATATTGTAATTTATAAGAAATATATACTTGGTCATTCAGATGACCAAAATGTGTTTCTTATATGTATTTGATCTTTCTCTATGGTTCCTGGGACACAGCTCCCAACATCTTTGGAATTTCCGGAGCATAAGAGCAATGGGAACATCTTTTGTCACAATATTTGGTCTCAGTTCCTCAGAGCCATAGTGGTGAATTGAGTGCCTTGTTATTCATAACAAGCCCCTTTCCACCACAACTGGGTTTGAGTAATAAATTGTCTTTTTGAAAGTACCTATGGATGGGGGCTGGTTTCCCAAGAAACCAACCATGAATAGAGAGTTGGATTTTCAGTCCCACCCCCTGATTTCTGGGGAGGGAAGAGGTGCAAGAGATGAGTCAATCACCATTGGCCAGTGGTTTAATCAACCATGCCTATGTAATGCAGCTTCTATAAAAACCCAGAAGGACAGGGTTCAGAGAGCTTTTGGGTTGGTGAACCTATAGAGATTTGGGGAGAATTGTACACCAGGAAAGGACATGTAAACTACATGCTTTTCCACATACCCTGCCCTGTGCCTCTCTTCCATCTGTCTGTTCCTGACTTATATCCCTTTATAATAAACTAGTGATCTAGTAAGTCAAATGTTTCTCTGGGTTCTGTGAACCGCTCTATCAAATTAATCAAACCCAAGGAGGGGATCATGGGAACCTCTAAGCTATACCCAGTCTGTCAAGAATATAGGCAATGACCTGGGATTGCTATTAACGTCTGAAGGGAAGAGGGAAAGGCAGTTCTGTGGAATTGAACCCTTAATCTGTGGAATCTGATACTATCTGGATAGAAAGTAGTGTCAGAATTGAGTTGAATTCTCAGACACCCTGCTATTGTCTAAGAACTGCTTGTTGGTGGTGAAGAAAACCTACCCCTTACCCCTAACACGTTGAAATTGGTTTCATAATTACCTTTTTTTAAAATTTTATTTATTTATTTATTTATTTATTTTTGGCTGTGTTGGGTCTTCGTTTCTGTGCAAGGGCTTTCTCTAGTTGCAGCGAGCGGGGGCCTCTCACTATCGTGGCCTCTCTTGTTGTGGAGCACAGGCTCCAGACGCACAGGCTCAGTAGTTGTGGCTCACGGGCCTAGCTGCTCCGCAGCATGTGGGATCTTCCCAGACCAGGGCTCGAACCCGTGTCCCCTGCATTAGCAGGCAGATTCTCAACAACTGCGCCACCAGGGAAGCCCCTTAATTACCTTTTAATTAGCCAAAATTATCCAGAGAAACAGACAATAGGATGAACTGATGGATGGATGGATGGATGGATAGATAGATAGATAGATAGAAATATAGACAGATAATTTTAAGGAATTGGCTCATGCACACAATTGTGGAGGCTGGCAAGTCCAAAATTTGTGGGGTAGGGCAGCCAGCAGGCTAGGAATTCAAGAAGAATATCTATGTTTCAGTCCTGAGGCAGAATTTCTTCTACTTCAGGAAATCTGTCTTTGCTCTTAATGCCTTCAACTGATTGGATGAGGTCCACCCATATTATGAAGGGTAATCTGCTTTACTTAGTCAACTGATTGTTAATTATTGATTTAATCTGAAAATACCTTTATAGCCAGGTCTATGCTAGTGTTTAACCAAAAAAAAGGGCACTATGGCCTAGCCATGTTGACATACACAATTAACCATCACATCTGCTCTATATACCTACACCATCTTTACATCTACCAGCTTACATAGGCTAAGCAGGAGAACTGCTTGTATCTGGTATCACAGCCTCAAATTGCTTCAGTATTCTCTCTTGCTCTCAGTTCTTCTCAAAATGGATGGACTTCTGAGTTACTCAGTGAATGAATCAGAAAAGAAATACTAAATATGTTATGTGCTGCCTCCAAAATCATAAGGGACTTGTCAAATGTTGTGCCTCTTTCTTAGTGATAGAGGCTAAAAGGTAGAATAGCATGTCATTCACCTTGGGGGATGTTATGTTGCAGACCAATGGGTTCCTAAAAACTCAACCCTGTGAGCAAGGGTTCTTAATAATTTTGGTATTTTTCTCCCACTCTCTGGTGCCTGTGTGTATCACCAGGGCATCCAGAGTACTTGCCAATTTCTCCTGCCTAGGATTGATTGATAGGGTATCATCAGTATTGTAGACCAATGTAACAAAGGAATGTCAAGTAGATCAAGTTCCCTTTGAACTATATTGTACCAAAGAGTAGGAGACATAATTTAGCCCTGGGTCAAGATTGTAAACCTGTACTATTATTCATCCTAGTTGAATGTGAAATGCTCTTGATCCTCCTCATCACAAGGATGGAAAATAATGCATTTTCAGGATGAATAAATAGCCACACACCAAGTTCCAAATGCTGTATTTATCCATCCTAGTAAAAATACAACATTTGACATGGCAGCTTTGATTGGTTAAGCATAACTGATTAATGTTATGCAATCTATTGTAACCCAATGGTTTATAAAGGGGCAATACCAGTGAATTATTTTTTTATGATGGGGAACAACACTCCTACGTACTTTGACTATAAGAGCAATACTAATCAGTACCATCCCACCTGATTTGTGCTATTGCTTGTGATTTACTTTCTTGGCTGGTGTGAAGTGGGATCTTCAAGAGCTTCTACTTGACTTGCCAACCATAATGGCTGGGCAAGTAATCTGTGTCAAGAATCTGCCTGTAGTTAGGTGAATTCATACTAATTATTCAATCAGAGACTGGGGCAACAACTACAGGGTAGGTCTGGGGAGCTATTAAACTAGAAGTCAGAAAAATGATTTCTCTAAAGAGCCAGAGTAAATATTTTAGGTTTTGCAGATTGTGTGGTATCTATCGCAACTACTCAAAGGTGCTGTGAGAACACAAAAGCAGACATAGACATTAAAAAATAAATGTGTCTGTGTTCCAATAAATCTTCGCTTCATAAATTGATGATGGGAAGAATTTGGCTGTGGGTCACAGTTTGCTGATTTCTGCATTAGACCCATATGAAATGAACTGGGTCAGCACTCTATGTATTATTACCTGACCTCTTTAGAGTCTCACTCTAAGAGGAGGACCATGATGACATTTTGTTTCCTTTGGTATCAGTGTCAGTTCAGATCATCTATCCAACAGGACTCAGAAGATCTTGGTATTCCCCTTTCCTGAGTATACACTGTTAAATGGACTTGGAGAACTGAGGGATGAGCACTTGTACTGTGTATACTTTCTGTGACATTTCAGGGCCCTTCTGTTGGGGTCACAGGTTCACTTTCAATAGATGTGCTCTGGGTCTGAGAATTTGCTCAGGTCTGCAATGGGAGGAAAGTATCATGATTTTCCATTGCAACATTTGACATCTGTCTTCTGTTTCCTTGCTCTTGATTTCTTGTCATTATTATAAAATCAAGCTGTACCCTTGCTGCTGGCCCATCTATCTCACACCACAGATCTCTGCAAGTCAAGACCCACCGGTTGTCATTCTGGTTTTGCTGGATGTTACAGTGATTATATCCATCTCACTTCCGATGATTAAATGATGTCATTTGGGCTTGAATATTCTAGAATCCTCTTATCTCAAAGACACTAGGAAGCCCAGTTTCAAAGCAGCTTCTTCCACTGTCAAGACTGACTTACAGACAGTAGTCACCATTAAACTTTCTCCACATGTAAAATGAGATTGAAAACCAGAAGAGGTATGTCACCAGCTGATGTTTGTTGTACAAAGACAAGATTAAAACACTTGATTGCCTGTGAAGAAAGTGATTCATTGTCCATTACAAAATGAGTTGGGAGCACTTCTAATCCATGTCTGGGATAACGAAGAGAAAGGCTCTTAATATATGCCTCCCCACTGAAACTGTGAGGAAGTTACTTCTTACTATTTCTCTTCATTTGCTAGCTGAAGTATCACATTTTCTTTCCCAAGTAGCATCTAACTGGTAGCATATATGGTGATAAAATTGGTTAGGTATGGAGTGTGAAGGCAATTTTAATACTGAATTTATTTAGTCCAGAACATTTCTTTTTGTACATCTAAGTGTATCTTAAACAAATCAGTTCCATCTGATTAAACTCACTTTACATGATTAATGTACTGTGGACACTCTTTCACCTCTGGTGCTTTTCCCAAAGATCACAGGAAGAGCATTTAGATGTTCATTTTGCGTGTCACCCTGATGTGCACAAAATCCAATAGATTCAAAAGGAAACATTGCATTAAATTAATTCGGCTTCAGGTTCAAAGGCTCATCATGTATGATAAACAAAACCAAAGGAAATGATGAGATGCAATGTCACATTTCATTTAATATCTAAATCCACTCACAACAAGGTAGTATCTAATTCACTGTAGCCTCACTACATATGGCACAGCTCCTTAGGGAAA
Source organism: Balaenoptera musculus (assembly GCF_009873245.2). NCBI lineage: Eukaryota > Metazoa > Chordata > Mammalia > Artiodactyla > Balaenopteridae > Balaenoptera > Balaenoptera musculus. The sequence continues at coordinate 21,667,342 of NC_045786.1, read as the reverse complement.
GAAAAAAGCTCTGAGAACTTGGAGTTGGCAAATATAATGTGAAGTTATAAATGATTTAGAGCAGCAGTTCTCAACCTTGGTTGCACTTTAGAATTACCAGGGGAGCTAGTAAAATTCCCAATTCTCTGGTTTCACCTCAGGCTAATTAATTCAGGATTTCTGTAGTTAAGACCTAGCCATCAATATTTTTTAAAGCTCCCCAGATAATCTCAATGTGTGAGTAAGCCCGAGATCCTCTGATTTAGAGAGTGGTTCTCAAAGGTTGACATGGTTCGAATCACCTAGAAGACTTGTTAATACTCAGATTACTGGACCACACCTCGACAGTTTCTCAAACAGTAGGTCTAGAATTTGCATTTCCAACAAGTTCCCAGTTGATGGTCTTTCTGTTAGTCTGGGGACCACACTTCGAGAACCACAATTAGGAAGACCCCAGTGGGTCTCAGATAAGACGTAAATCCTGTGAGATTACCAATGATATGGTCATAGAAAGATACATCTAAGTACTTCTGTGTGGGGGCAGGGGAGGACCCCTACTACATGTGAGTTCTGTAGGAGTAGGATAAACTATTCCAAATAAATAAAGGCCCTATTTTAGAGACCTGAAGTTCTATAGAAGGAAAAATTCAACTAGCATGAGAACTTAAATATGAGTGTGGGGCTGGGGAGGAGAGAGGAATATGTTTGTGATTTGAAATATTTAGGCCAAATAAGGAAGGGGGAAATATCTAAATCTAGATTTAAATCTTCATTAGTTCGGCAGACTCAAGAATAAGTTATTTTACAGGTGACTTTTATTATCAGCATTAAGGGAACAGAACTAGAAAATATGACTAATAATGATGATGATGGTTATAAATTTGTATTGATTTTGGAGTATATGTCACATGATGTCTTTGACTATTCATAGTTTCATGTTCTACAAATTTGAAATATTTCTTGAAGTATAACTAGGCTCAAACAGAAGAGGATCTGTTTCAATTTCTTCTCCTGCCCTGGGCTGATGCCAAGATTACATAACATTATCAGTATGGTGTCTATGTATATACTGACATGGAAAAGAGTCCAAGATATTTTGTTAACAAATAAGTTGTATACAACCTTGTATATTACATAGATATGAAATTGAAAGCATATACCCTAAATATTTACCTGTGTTCCTTTGTGGGGAAGAATTTTAGGAGAACATCAGTTTCTATTCTTTTCCATTTTGCAATTTTTATATTATTTACTAATAATACTTTACATTGCAAAAATTTAAAAAAAAACTTTCAAGAATATATTTTGAAAATTGATCTAAATGAAGGATAAGGACAAACTAAGAACACAGTTGCCAAAACAAACTACATTTCCTAGCCGCTTTTGAAAGGAATTATAATCATGTGCATAGACTCTGAAGAAATGTAAGCACATGTCATGTCCTTACACGTGACACATGAGAATATTTAAAGGGACAGGGGCATGTCTTCCTCACCTCTTTCCCTCATTCCTCCCTCCCTCCCTCTTTCTTTCCTTCCTTTTTTAATTGACTATATTTTTAGAGCAGTTTTAAGTTCACAGCAAAATTGAGAGTATAGAGATTTCCCATATACCCTCTGCCCACGCACATGCATACCCTCCCCAACTATCAACATCCCCAATCAGAGTGGTATATTTGTAAGAATTGATGAACCTATGTTGACATATCATAATCACCCAAAGTCCATAGTTTACATTGCAGTTTACTTTTGTTGCTGTACATTCTACTGGTTTGAACACATGTATAATAACATATACCCAACATTATAGTACCATATAGAGTATTTTCACTGCCCTAAAAATCTGCTGTGTTCCGCTTTTTTATCCCTCTGCCCAACCCTCACCCTCTGACAACCAATGATTTAGTCTAAATTTTAGAGTACAAGCTCAAACTGCTTGCCGTACAACAGGCCAGTAAATGGAGAGACAGGTTGTTGGGGGTAAAGCATAGGGACTTTAGCCAGCAAACGTAGAAGACGGTGGACTTCTGCCCCAAAGAACCATCTTGCCTGAGTTAGAGTTCAGCCTTCTTTTATACTAAAAGGGGAGAGACTAGAGTCAAACACTTCCTGGTTTCGGTTAGCCTCCAGAGGGGATGTGTTAATTTCTTCCTCCCTGCAGTCATTCACAGGTGGACCTGGTCAGGATGTTTCCTGTGAGCTTAACAAAGGTATTTTAGCTTATTGCTTATTACCTGGGAGGCAGGTTCCCAGAGATGGGCCATTATGTATAATTTATGCATAATTTAAGCTTATAGGTCATATCCCTTTAGTGATTAACTTGTGATAGAATACAAAAGGTTCCCCCCTATTACACTTCCCCACTGTCAATGACCATTCCACAGTCTTGTGAGAAAAGGGATGAAAACCACTCTGGCTGGCTACTTCCTTCCTTTCCTGCTGAAAGGAGGTGACGAATATTCCTTAGAATCTTTAGTCAGTCCTTTTTTATCTACAACTATATGAATCCGATGAAACCTCTTTGCACTTTGTTGTCTAATTTGTAATTGAACTTGGAGTTTTGGTTCCAGTTCCCAATACATATACTAAATTCCTGTGCTATTTATTTGGACAAAATTACACAAACTGTTTGACCCTTCTGCAGCTACAATGGAATTCCCATCTACTTCAGTTGGATGGGCAGACCTGTTGGAGGCAAAGTCATGAACAGAGGTTAGAATAGAGCCCAAAGTTTTAATGTAATTGGCAACCGCTAGGTCTTTCAGCATTTATAGATTCTCCTGCAAGGCCTTATCCCAAATTAAATTAGTCGCTTGACATATTTTAACGACATTCCCTTTTAATGTATGATCCATTTTCTGGGATTTTCCTGTTAATTGTGGTCTCCAGGATGAATGTAGTTTTAATGCCTTAATCTAAATCAGGGGATAATTTTCCTAAGGAGGGCTTTAACCCTGTCAGAGAGTTTCTCACCAGGTGAGATCTCTTTCCCCCCATCCTGAGAAAGTAACCACACAGACACTAGTAGGTTATCTGAAATTTCTTGCAGTTTGAGGCATTTGAGTAAAGTCTATTTTTCAGTCCTTGGTGGGGCAGATTCCTTTGTGTTGAGTCCCCACCTGGGGAGGTCTGACAGCAGTCTTTGGGTTATTTTTAAGACCTTGGGGGAAAGAGCTCTGTCTCCTTTTCTAGGGTTTTTACGAGTGCCATCTGTAGGCTTAGAGCATGTTCTGGTGGGACTCTGATGTCAAGCTATTCTGGTGTTAAATTTCAGGGTGAGGTCTATGGGAAAGTTAATCAGCTCATTCCCCACGATCAGTTTCACCCAGGGCTCCTATGGGGAATTGGTCACCTCAAGTCCAAGGCAGCCCCTGGGCCTCTTCAGAGTGTTCCTCTTTCTACCATATGAGAGGCTCTCGTCTTTTATTGTTCTGTTTTAGCCAAGGGCAATCTGTTTTCCAATGTTTCTCCTCCTTACAGTAAGTGCATTGTTCCTTCCCCAATGGGGGCTTACCACTATTCCCGTTACTCACCTTCCGGGAAGCCAGTGCCGCTGCCAAAAAAGTGGCATTTCCTTTTGCATCTTCTTCTGTTGTTGTTCCTATTAGACACATTAAAAGCAACATCTACCAATTGATAAGGGTGCATTCCAAATATACCATCTACTTTTTGCAATGTTCTCCTGATGTCTGAGGCACTTTGCCCAAAAAGGTCAAATTTACCATTCTAATATTTTCATGGGCCTCAGGATCTGCATTAGTGTGATGTCTGTAAGCCTGATAAATCCTTTCCAAAAATTCAGAGAGGTCTTCATTTGTTTTGCTGAATTTCTTGAATTTTGTTCAATCTCTTTTGCCTTGGTTTCCCTTTTCAAGGCCCTGCCAAGATGCACTAATGAGTAGTGCTTTAATAAGGGCCTTCTTCCCTCCCAGGGTCCCCATTTGGTTCAGCTGTGGGTGCTGCCAAGTGGGCTTCCAGTGTAGAGGATCCTCCCTATAAGGAGGGTTGAGATCTTTCCAACTAAACAAGTATGAGAAACCCTGCAGGCCGGTTGTTTGCGTTTAGGCCCCCACGACATAATGTCATAAGGGAAATAGCCCTGTCCCAGAAGTGGCTCCTGACCCAAACTGGGTGCCCTGTCGGGTCTTAGATGGCGATACCAGACCAAGTCCCTGTGCCCCAGAAACTAACACAGGATTTTCTAATTGATCCCTATAAGGAGGGGAAGTCTTGAGCCCCAGTGTCAGGAACTGAAACTGGATAGGAATGGAAGGTGGTGGAAGGGGGGGATATATTGGCATAACCATCTAAGGAGTCTGGGACAGCCAGCTCAGCCAGAGGAGTGAAGATTTGAAGCAACATATCCTCACTCTTATTCCCTTCCTTTTCTTATTTTCCCTGATAATAGTACAAATGCTTGCACAATAGACGATTTCATCATTTTTCCCTGCTTCTTCACAAAATAGCTATGGAGTCATTCAAAAGCCACTGTAAAACCATACACAGCAATTGACTAACCATTAAAAGGATGCCTTTCTGCTCTGACATCAACCAACTGGGATTACAATGCAATTGAACAGAAACTTGATTACTGCTGTTAACAAACAATTTAAGATTATTACTAAAATTATGACTGGTATCATTTTCCAGGACATACCAGAATTTTAGGAGTTCCATATAATTTCTAGAATATATATATATTAATAACATTTACCCATATCATAAATATAAGAAGATTTTTATCACCACTCATTTGACAATGCCTTCCATGCAATCTAACACAGCAAATAAGCCCAATTAGTTTAATATTCCTCTCTCTGAGATGGAGAGAAACAAATAATTTGAGGTGTTCCAGGGACCCTCCAGAAAACTCCAAAGTAAGCCAGAGGTCAAATGAACCCCACTTAAAACTTTATCTTTGGGAAATTTGTCAAAAATATCAAAAAGTTTTAACCAGTGATAATAAAAGTTCTCAGTTAATAAAAGATCGCAATGGCAAATACAGATCACTTAAAGAAACTCACCATTACCAGAAGCAGTTCAATAATTTAAGAAAATGTTGTTCTCTTAGAGAACCAAATTCAGGTTTTGTACCACTTTACCTTTAAAATTTGTTTTCTTCATTAAGTTCAATCTTATCTTAGAACTTGAAACTAAGTTATGGAGAGACTATTCTAGATAGACATTCCCAGAACATTATTCCCATAGAGTTTACCCAAAACTCTTCATTTACCTCTACTACATTTACCTCTATTTTATTTATTTAAAAGCTTTGTCACATTGTTCTTTTTCTTGCTCACAAACTTTGTGACAGGAATAATAAGATCTTATTTTATTTTAGTAAACCTAGGTACAATAAAAGTAGTATACTTGGACTTCCCTGGTGGTGCAGTGGTTAAGAATCCACCTGCCAATGCAGGGGATATGGGTTCGAGCCCTGGTCTGGGAAGATCCCACATGCCGCAAAGCAGCTAAGCCCACACGCCACAACTACAGAGCCTGCGAGCCACAACTACTGAACCCACGTGCCACAATTACTGAAGCCCGCATGCCTAGAGCCCGTGCTCCATAACAAAGACATGCCACTGCAATGAGAAGCCTTCACATGAAAATGAAGAGAAGCCCCCTCTCACCACAACTAGAGAAAGCCCATGCACAGCAACAAAGACCCAACAGTGAAGACCCAATGCAGCCAAAAATAAATAAATTTATTTTTTAAAAAGTAGTATACTTAATGTTGATGACTCTAAAGACATACCTATATCAAACCAACAAGCTTAAGCTAACTTTAACACCAGATATTAATTCAATACTGAATATTTCCCAAATCACGTGAACCTGAAACTCATTCTAGCCAGTTTCTTTTATATTTGAGTATTTATATAAGCACTTAATTTCCTTTAAGCCAATTAAACAGAGCTCTTTTTCAGATTGATTTTGGCAATACCACACATCTGTAACGCATGTACAAACACACAAACACAGGGACCTCATAGTTCCCATTCCAAAATGTTAGCCATGAATCAGGTACAACAATGTAAAACCCATCAGTTACAAAAGAGGTTGGATTCAAATTGAGTTTCTAGCAGATGGGACAAATCAAGGTCACCTGTCTAGATGACTAAACACTTTTTACTAATATTTATGGAGAAAGTACTTCTCTTTCTATCTGAAGCTTTTGGTGATTTTAGGACCCAAGTGGAACCTTTCTATTCTTCCTTGGAATGTCCCACTCTTGGACAAGAACAGACAGCTTTTTTCCAGTTCCTTTCCTCCATTTGACATACATAAATGTCTTAAGTATCACAGAACTGATTTGGCTGTAAATGGAGAAACAGTAACCTAACAAAATGAAACAAAGAACTCAAAAAACAAACAGAAAATCATAAATAAACCCTCAAGTTTGGTCTTGGAGTTTTACATATACCAACGACACAGGAGACCATAAATGACATAATTAACACAGCAAGGGTAGCAGTATGTGGTGCACAGGGTCCCAAGGTAACCCTGCCTAACCCCCTTTGGAGACCCTAACAGGTACTGTGGCCACACATTGTTACAATAAAATACCATCCTCTCACCCATGGGTTCATAGCTGTAATCAGATTCCTTATCCAAAAATGCACCTCAGAGGACCTTCTGTAGGGATAATTGAAACATTCCCCATTTTTAAAGATAGAAATTCAAGACGAACAAAACACAAACAGCACACACAAATGCTAGCATACAAAGAAATAAACGAACTGGTTCACAAATCAGGTAAAAGTCCAACAACTCTTTCCTCTCTCTAATAGGGTACCCCACTCAAATACAAAGCAAATTGGCGTATTCCAGAGAAAAAGCCCCAAACAGAGAGGAAATAAAGTTTCTGGCTGTACACACCAGAGTGACTTACCTTACTGTATGGAGCCTGTCGGCTCCCAAATGCCAATTCCTTGCTCCAGCCGCCAAGCTCCGGGGCAGCCGGTGCCACTTCAAGGAACTCTGAAGGGCAGCTCCTCAGGACAAGTGGTCCCAGGAACTGCTAGGGCCTTACCTGAAAATTCTTCAACTAAAAGAGGAGGGACTAAAGTCAAACACTTCCTGGTTCCCATCAGCCTCTGGAGGGGATGTGTTCATTTCTTCCTCCCTGTAGTCCTTCACAGGTGGGCCTGGATGTTTCCTGTGAGCATAACAAAGGTATTTTAGCTTAATGCTCATTACCTGGGAGGCAGGGTTCCCAGAGATGGGCCATTATGTATAATTTAAGCTTATAGGCAACATCCCTTTTGTGATTAACTTGTAATAGAAAACAAAATGTTCTTCCCTGTTACATAATGTTACCTGTTGGTTTTTTAAAGATATTCTTTATCAAGTTGAGTAAGTTCCCTCTAATCCAGTTTACTGGGAGTTTTTACTATGGATAGGTGTTAGGATTTTGTCAATTGCTTTTTCTGAATTTCTTGATATGATCATGTGATTTTTCTTCTTTATCCCATTGATGTGATGGGGTACATTAATGTTTAACCAGCCTTACATGCCTGGAATAGGTCTCACTTGGTCCTAATATATGATTCTTTGTACATGTTGTTAGATTCCATTTGCTAATATTTTTTAAAGGATTTTTTTCATCTGTGTTCATGAGAGATATTTGTAGTTTTCTTTTATTGTAATGTCTTTGCCTGGTTTTGGTATCAGAGTGATGCTGACCTCATAGAACAAGTTAGGGAGTATTCCCTCTGCTCCTCTCTTCTGAAAGAGATTGTAGAAAATTGATATAATTTCTTTCTCAAATGGTTGGTAAAATTCAACAGTGAACCCATCTGGAACTGGTGATCTCTCTTTCAGAAGGTTATTGCTTATTGATTCATCTTCTGTCATTGATCTTGGACTATTCAGATATTCTTCTTGTGTGAGTTTTGATAGATTGTGTCTTTCAAGGAATTGATACATTTCATCTAGGTTATCAAATTTGTGGGCATAGAATTGTTCATAGTATTCCTTTATTATCCTTTTAAAGTCCACAAGATCTGTACTGATGTACCCTGTTTTATTTCTGTTATTAGTAATTTGTGTCCTCTCTTTTTTTCTCTTAAGTAGCCTGGCTAGAAGCTTATCAATTTTATTGATCTTTCAACAAACAATGATGGTTTTATTGATTTTTCTTTATCAATTTCCTGCTTTCAATTTCATTGATTCCTACTCTATTTCTTATTGTTTCTTTTCTTCTTTTTCTTACTTTGGATTTAATGTGCTCTTTTTCTAGTTTCCTAAGGCAGAAATTTAGATGATTGATTTTAGATAATCTGTTCTAATATATACATTCAAAGCTATAAATTTCCCTTTTAGCACTGCTTTTACTGCATCTCACAAATTTTGACAAGTTGTGTTTTTGTTTTCATTTAGTTCAAAATATTTTTGAACTTTCATTGAAATTTTTCTTTGAATTATGTGTTATTTAGAAGTGTGATGTTATTCTCCATGTATTTGGGGGCTTTCTAGTTATCTTTCCACTATAGATTTCTAGTTTGAATCCATGGTGCTCTGAGAACAGACATTGTATGATTTCTAATCTTTTCAATTTTTTAAGGTGTGTTTTATGGCTCAGAATGTGGTCTATCTTGGGGAATGTTTCATGTGAACTTGAGAAGAATGTGCAGGCATACCTTAGAGATATTGCAAGTTTGGTTCCAGGCCACCACAATAAAGCAAAAATTGCAATATCAATAAAGCAAGTCACATAAATTTTTGGCTTCCCAGTACATATGAATTTATATTTATACTATACTGTAGTCTATTAAGTATGCCATAGCATTATGTCTAAAACAAAGGTACATATCTTAATTTAAAAAATACTTTATTGCTAAAAAATGCTAACCATCATCTGAACCTTCAGAAAGTCATAGTCTTTTTACCATAGTGACATCAAAGATCACTGATCACAGATCACCGTAACAAATGTAATAATAAAGAAAAAGTTTGAAGTGTTGTGAGAATTACCAAAATGTGACACAGAGACATGAAGCGAGCAAATGCTGTTGGAAATATGTCATCATTTTTCCAAACTGTTCAACGCAGGGTTGCCACAAACCTTTGATTTGTAATAAATGCAAAGTGCAGTAAAGTGAAGCACAATAAAACAAAGTATGCCTACATGTTCTGCTGTTTGTGGATGATGTAGTCTGTCAATGTCAGTTATATCCATTTGATTGGTGGTGTTGTTGAGTTCAACTTTGTCCTTACTGATTCTGTGCCTGCTGGATCTGTCCATTTCTGAGAGAGGTGTGGTGAAATCTCCAAAATGATAGAGGATTTATCTATTTCTCTTTGCACGTCTATCAGTTTTTGCCTTGTGTGCACACTTTGTTGCCAGGCACATAGATATTAAAGATTGTTATGTCTTCCTTGAGTATTGACCTCTTTATCATGATGTAATGCCCCTCTTAATCCTTGATAACTTTTCTTGCCTTGAAGTCTGCTCTCTCTCTAATTAATATAGCTACTACTCCTGCTTTTAAAATTAGTATTATCATGGTAATTTTTCTTCATCCACTTATTTTTAATCTATATGTGTTTTTATATTTAAGGTGGGTTTTTTGAAAACAACATGTATTTGGATCTTGTTCATTGATCCACCCTGACAATCTCTGTCTTTTCATTCATACATTTGGACCATTAACATTTAAAGTGACTATATATTGATATAGTTAGATTAATATATATGATATTGTTACTGTTTTCTATTGATTGCCCTTGTCTTTTGTTTCTATTTTTGTCTTCCACTTTTTTCTGCCTTTTTTGTTTTTAATTGAGCATTTCATATGATTTTACTTTCTCTCCTTTCTTAGCATATAAGCACTTTGGTTTTTTTTTTTTTACTTTTTTCAGTGGTTGCATAAGAGTCTGCAATATACATTTACAGCCAATCCAAGTCTACTTTCAGATAACTCTATACCATGTCATGGGCAGCATGAGTACCTTATAATAAAATAATCATCCAAATTCCTCCCTCTTGTCCTCTGTATCATTACTGTCACTCATTGTACAACTATAAAATATACATTACATATTTATATGTATATAGAAATATATGTATATATATAAAATATACATATACACAAGCATACATTTTTGGTATTATTTTGAACACGCTGTTTTCTGTTATGTCAATTAAGAATAAACAAAATATAAAAATGTTTTTTTTTTTTACTTTCACTTATTCCTTCTTTGATATTTTTCCTTACTTTATGTAGATCCAAATTTCTGACCTATATTGTTTTTCCTGTCTCTAAAGAACTTCTTTTAACATTTCTTTCAAAGCAGGTGTACTGGCAACAAATTTTCTCAATTTTTGCATGTGAAAGTCTTTATTTCTACTTCACTTTTGAAGGATAATTTTACAGGCTAAGAATTCTAAGTTGGGGTTTTTTTCTTGCAATCAATGCTTTAAGTATTTTACTCCATTCCCATCTTGCTTGCATGGTTCCAAGGACAAGTTGAATGTAATTCTTATCTTTGTTCCTCTGTACGTAAGGTGCTTTTATCCTCTGGCTTCTTTCAGTACTTTTTCCTTATCTTTGATTTTCTGTAGTTTGAATATGATACACCTTGGTGTAGTTTTTGGCAGTTATCCTGCTTAGTGTTCTCTGAACTTCCTGGGTCTGTCGTTTGACTTCTGACATTAATTTGGGGAAATTCTCAGTCATTATTGTTTCAAATATTTCTTCTGTTCATTTCTCTCTTCTCCTTCTGGTATTCCCATTATCTGTATGTTACATTTTATGTAGGTGTCCCACAGTCCTCAGATAGTCTGTCCTTTTCAATCTTTGTTCTCTTTGCTTTTTCATTTGGAGGATCCTATTGACATATTCTCTAACTCAGACATTCTGTTCTCAGACATGTCCAGTCTACTAATGAGCCCATCAAAGGCATTCTTCGTTTACTACAATGCTCTTTTATCTCTGCGTTTGGTTCTTTCTTAGGATTTCTATCTCTCCACTTACATTGCCCATCTGTTCTTGCATACTGTCTACTTTATCCATTATGGCCTTTAGTATATTAATCAGAGTTGTTTTAAATTCATAGTCTGATCATTCCAGTCTCCCTGCCATGTCTAGTTCTGATGCTTGCTCTATCTCTTCAGTTTGTGTTTTTTGCCTTTGGTATGTCTTGTAATTTTTTCTTGGTGGTTGGATGTAGTGCACCAGGTAAAAGGAACTGTTGTAAATAGACCTTCAGTAATGTTGTGTTGAAGTGTGGGTGGAGGGGAAGTGTTCTATAGCTTATGATTAGGTATTTGCTCCTTCCTTCTTCCAAGAATGCAGATATGGTGCCTGGAGCATGAGTAGCTAACTGAGACCATGAAGCAAAAGCCATAGAGATGATAGTGGAAATATAAAAGATAGAAAGAAGCTTGTTCCCAGTATCATGGGGTGTTCTAACCCTGCATTTCCTGAATCCAGACTTCTAGAACATGAAAGGAAAATAAACCTTATTTGCTTTTAGCCACTATTTTTCTTCAGGCTCTACATCACTCAGAACTGAACCGTATCCTAAATATTACATTGATGAGGAAGAAGGTCTATATTTCAAATCTTGGTTTCTAGGAGATGTTGATGGTGTGAACATAATATATAAAGTTATCACAACTAAGGTATGGCTTCAGGAGGAGAAAATAGACATTCTATGGTAATTTCTGAAGTCCTGGCAGAACTTTGAGGATTTTATTATTACTTATAGGAAAGAAAATTCCTGCTGATACCATGACAGGGTAAGTTGGAAAGACTTCTTTTGAAGCTGTCTTCTAGATGCAGGAACTGAATCACACCTCTCTGTTCATTAAACAAGTTGTATTAACTTCCTAAGAGACCAGAAAATTAATACAGAATGGAGGAAACTACCTCCCAGTGGAAAGACACTTAATTAGTAGAAGTTTAAAAGTTACTGGCTTTAGTTTTTTAATTTAGAGCTTTTCTGAACCGCCATTACACCATCTTAACAAGAATATACAGAAAATCAATAAACTGTAAAGTTCAGTGTAGTGTAATATGACTAAACTTGAAAATATTGTGCAATATGGTATTATCGTGAGCTAATCCTACCAGATTTTTTTCTTGTTACTACAATCCCTTTTAATGCATTGTAGTCCTCAGATAATGTACCTTTTATTTTAAAGTTAAGTCATTTCTGTACAGTGGGGAGTGATCCCTTGAGGAAACTTGATCTCAAGTCATTTTTTTTTTTAAAGCAAAATGAATGTCAGGTAAAGTTTCTAGATAACCCCTGAAAATTCAGAACTCATCCACAGTAAATTCTCAGTGTGTAAAATCAAGAATTAGTGAAAGCATAAAACAATAAATAGAATAGGGTTCTTTTCAGATTAACAGTTTACACAATGCTAGTGCAATTCTGAAGTACAGCAATGTGTATATTTCCCATTTCTTTGAAATAAAAAGAGGTCTGCTCTTAAATTTGGGGGGAAGGCTTCTTTTTATTCTGTGAATTTGGGAGTTGTCAAATTTAACTGGCTTCTAAAATCAGCATGTTCTCCATTTAACTCATGAATGACTCTTGGAATAACTAGACATTCAAATATTCTCATTCCAAACCATTTCCTTCTTGCTTCCCATATTATCAACACAATCCCCTTCCAAAATATTAAGAAAGTTTTGAACTACTCTATTTAAAATGCTCAACTTTTTTTTGCAAATTAGCCAAGCTGCTAGTAGTCCAGTGTATCTTAGGTTTGCGCCGGGCTACTCCACATTATGTCCCTGGATATGAGGTGGGGCAGAGAAGCCAGAGTTCCCTAGACTCACCTACTAGGATGAGTCAGGAACTAAATTAGCTGTTCCTCATTTTGGAACTGGCAGCAGAGAAGCCAGGAGGGCAAAATACATAATGCATGGTGGACAGTTGCCTCAGGACGTGGTCATCATTGGTGTCTTTAAGTCAGGCAAGCAGAAACATATGGAAGCTGAGTTATAGCAAAGAAAACCAGAAGAGTAAGTGTGCATAATACCAAGTGTGCACTTATTTCGAATCATGATCGTTGCTGGAAGCATTCAGATGTCTGGCTCATCATGTGTTTGAGGGCTGGGGTAGTTTTTCAGGGCCTGGAAAGTAGACTGGAAAGAACAAAATTGCCAAGGCATAGGAGACAGGAGTTCTTAGGCAGGCTATCAGACCCATACTCTGTAACAAGGACAAGGACAGATCCTCATTCGAACTCAAGTGGTTCAAGTTGAAGAATTCTGCTCCCGAAACCCCAACATCACAATTGAGTTTAGCTTTGGCTGGGAAGCAGTGAAGGACCTATATGGAAACTGAATCATGAGACATAGAAATAAATATAGGTATTAATGGATTTAAAAACAAGAAAAAGAAGGGAAAAGTAGAAAGGAGAAGAGAAGGAAGAGGACAGATTGGGAGGAGAGAAACAGAAACAGAAGGAGAAATGTTTAATGATCCTTAATTCTGTGCAAGGAACTGTTGTTGGCATTTTATCTGTATTCACTCGTTGAACCCTTACAGCCCCATTCTAGTGGATTGAGTGGTGGCCCCCAAAAAGATATATCATGTCCTAATCCCCAGAACCTGTGAACGTTACCCTATTTGGAAAAATGGTCTTTGCAGATGTAATTAAGGATCCTGAGATGAGATCATCCTGGATTGTCCAGTGGGCCCTCAATCCAATGACAATTGTCCTTTTTAGAGACATACAGAGGAGGCATTGTAACAATGGAGGCAGACTGGAGTGATGCAGCCACCAACCAAGGAATGCCAGTAACCCCCAGAAGCTGCAAGTGTCAAGGAACAGAATCTCCCTTAGAGTGTCTGGAGGAAGTGTCTCTTCTGACACCTGAATTTTGGACTTCTGGCTTTCAGAACTGTGAGAAATTAAATTTCTGTTGTTTGAAGTCACCACGTTTATGGTGATTTCTTATGGCAGCCATAGGAAACTAATACACCCATGAAGTAGGTGCCATCATTATTCACATTCTACAGATGAGTAAGCTAAGCCTCAGAAAGGTTGAGAGAGATCCCCAAGGTTGCCTCGTTATCGGTGGCAGGGCAAGGATTGGAATCCGAACCATCTGGCTTCATAGCCCACACCTTCACCCCTACGCATCATCATCGATTCAATTACTCTGTATATGATTATAATATATCAGGAGGCTGGAGCTGCTCTCGAGAAAGCTCAGAAAATAGTGCAGGCTGGAACTTGTGACTTGTCAGTGACTTTAGCTGTGGTGTACTAGGGAGATAGGAGATGAGAAAATGCTGTAGGAGTGCACACAACCACTCCAGTAATTAAACTTCTGTTAGAAGCTCTTATATTATCCTATCTGGCTAACATACTCCACAAAGATGATGCCAGTAAGCATGATTTTAGGAATGTAATATAAAGCCAGAAAATGATTTTAAAAATATGAATCTATTAGAAAGTTTATAAAATACCATAAAAATAATGTAGTTATAGAGATTTATCATTTCCTTTGTCAAAAATACAGCATGTCTGAATATTACTGAATCAACTCAGGAAGGGATGAAAATAATCTATGTTATTTCATTTCCAAAATAGAAGTCAAGATTAGAAATAAGATGTTTCAGTAGAACTTGGCCTTGGGTTTATGAGGCATTGAGAACACAAACTTCAAACTGTGTATCCAGCATTCAGGAGTCATGAACTGAAGTGCAGAGTGAAGTCATGAAATTCACTTGTAACTTAGTTCTTATCAGGGGGTTACCCAGACCCTTGAGATTTTTATTCTTCCTCTAACTTCTTCTCCAACATGTCCTGGGCCACCTAACTTAACTCCTAATCTCTTGAAATTCTTATATGCGAGCTGGGGAGTGACAGTGGTTCCTGGTGAATACTTAACTACCAGGCTATCCACAAAAATGTCTAATGTATAGCATTTGTCAGTGTCCATGGTGTAAGTACTCCCACCATGGACAGTTTCAAGCTACCAAAATGCCGTTACTGGATCTGGAGTAGGAAAGGGATACACAGTCACACACCACTAAGTTGTATTTCCATCATCCAGATACAGTAGACATAAATCATTTCAAGCACAGAGATAATATTAAAAGGTAGTAAAATCATTCAGAAATGATGGTTTGAATATTTATGACTTCTGTTTTAAATATAATTTATTTAACTTTGCTTATGTAATTTAAATTTTAATAGTACCTATGTTTAATAAGAAGCTCAAAAAATTCCTGAAAATTTAGCAATTGACTCTCATGCTCAATAAAAGGTGGCTCCAGAACCTATTACTAAACTCAGGTTTGGCTGCTCATCACTCAGGAATCAATACTGAGAGACAAGCGTTGGGTAAAAGGAAAGATAGCTTTATTGACAAAACTGGCAATGCTGGGGATAAGATGGACTCATGTCCCGAAGAACCAACTCCCAGTTGCTGATCAGGGGGCAAGAACTTTTAAAGGGGAATTTCAGGGGTGCATGAAATTGGTCATGCAGTGGTGCGATCAGCGTCATCTTGATTGTTTTAAGGACAGTTCATCTTCAGTTCCAGGGTTGGTTTGTTTCCACTTCCTTGAAACCAGTTTTTGGAATTGTGCAAGAGAGAGCAGCTTATGTCATGGCTACAGTCTGGTCATCATGTAGTTAACTTCTTCCACCTGATGGGGGTTTCAGTATCTATAAGACAGCTCACAGGATATGGCTCAGAATATTATCTATAGCCTTTGTGGAAGAACTAAATGTCCTTGATTTTGTTTAGTGGCTGAACTATTATTATTTTGTCTTGCTTGACTGTTTTCCTTTGCTTCTGCATTTTCTCACTACTCTGATTAAAATTATTCTTTGGAACTTAGGGAAGGCCTAAAGTTTCTCTACAAACAAGAGGCAGGTGGAGGACATGGGGGGTTCTGTCCCAGGAAGACCCCATAGGGTCTTTCTCAGTTACACACCCACTGGGGGTAGGATGTGTTTCCTGATCATCTCTGCCTTTTAATTTTTATTTTTGCCTGGTTACTTAAGATTTCGGATTCATTTACCGCCCCATGCCTGCTGTCCCTTTGTAACCTCACTCAGTGTCCATTCTGAACATAACTTTAATTCTTTCTTCTCTAAAATATGATTAATGCAGTGCTATGTAATAGGTGTTTATGGATATTTTGGAATGATGGGGCTTTTTTATGCTAAAATACTTTACACAACTAAAAATTGAATATTAGACTATCTTTATTCTTAAAAGTTATGTGGTCACCCTGATCCTTGGAATTTTTCTGTACTTATCTCCACAGACTTTGACTTTCTTCCTCATTCACAGGCCACTTCCCTCTTTCTTCTCCTGTTTATTCCAAATAAAAAATCCTATTAATTTGTTGTACAAAGTATATTTATTTGCACTCTTCCCCCAGTCACCTTTGAAATCATGCCCCGCAAGCCTCAGCATTTCATATCTAAAGTAGGTGCTCAAGGTATTTTTTAGCATATAAATGGTTCTCAATCTGAGAGGAATTCTAGAGCTATTTGGTAAATTAATACTGCCACATCAACCAGCAAGGATAAGGACAACTTCATTATCAGAAACTATGACTAGGAAGTCCATTAGAAACCTTGATGGATGCAAGGTTTTAAGATAGTCAGAGTTATCAGATGCCAGGGCAAATCAGAAGAAGGAAGGCATGGCAGGAGGAGGTTGAATTCATGTAAGCATTGACATCCAGGAGTCCACGGGGTGACCTCAAAATGTAGACAAGTTTCTCACTTAGGAAAGCACTTACAATATGCCTTCTGTTAAAACAGAAATCATCACAAAACAAAGGCAACCCAAGCCATCAGATAACCAAAAACAAGACCCTAGAAAAAGAGAAATCTGTAGCTTTTGAAAACAGAAATATAATTTGTCTCTACCCATTCTTTACACAATTCTAGAAGC
The DNA here is from genome assembly GCF_009873245.2 of Balaenoptera musculus. NCBI lineage: Eukaryota > Metazoa > Chordata > Mammalia > Artiodactyla > Balaenopteridae > Balaenoptera > Balaenoptera musculus. The sequence continues at coordinate 21,650,472 of NC_045786.1, read as the reverse complement.
CAAGGCAATGTTATTGTTATCTTCATTTTACTTGTACTGCTCAACACAGATTGTTATTTAATAATGCTGGCCTTTAATTTATAGATAGAGTAGTTAAATCACACATACAGACCAGCTGTGGACACTGCAAAGCTGCTGTCTTGTCCAGCTTTGGTGATACATTGAAGTGTCAATGATGGGAATGGCAACCCCAGGCGTGCTGCCATTCATCATATTAAAACATTATAAAACCAAAGATTAGCAACATATGTCATTTCTGTTGCCTTTACTATTATGTATAACTATGTCTCTGTGACATAAATGATAGCAATACCTCTGATGTCAGAGAGCATAAGAAACTTAGAACAATTCTACACTATATTAAAGTAGGCCATCACTTATATTTCAACCCAAATTCCTGTTTTCCATATTATAATTTCAACCATGCTTATCTTATGTCATTTAGATAGCACCAATTTTATATAAAAATAAATTAGTAGTCCTTAAGATGGGTGTGTACATTTCTGTAATCACAAAGACTATTACAGAATATAAGCATACTTCCTGACTTCTGTGAAAATAATCCTGTCTTATTGTATTTCATATAATAGAAGAACACACTATATTAGACATGGCATAATAGGCATATTTGTTTGAAATCCATTTCAGGTAAAATTCCTATTTTACCAAGCTTGGATGGATATCAAAATTGCTACAGTGTAGTCAAACATCATCAAAATAAAAATTTATTTCTAATGCGTACACAAGGGAGACTCTATTGAGTCTTTTCTTATATGTTTATATAAAGCAGATGTTTAATGAACATTCTTTTTAACACCTCTCCACCTCTCTTTGGCTCTTTATGCCGAGAGGAGCATATTGTGGACTTACAAACTATGTGTCCTAGGAGTAAAAATATACTTGTGCCTGTGTGGATCTCATTTTCTCTACTTGTAGTTGAATGTGGTATGAGAGAGTCTTGAGGAAATTTAATATTATCTAAAATGTACTCTTGGTAATTGTTCTTTTATAATGTGCCCATTATTTGAATTTGTTCTTATAAAGCAGGGATTTCATATTTGACCCTAGGTTGTGAGTTTTTGAGGGCAGGAATACATCCTATTTCCCTTTGTATCCAAGCAAATCTAGACATTTAATAGATGTTCATTAATGTTTGTTGAATGAGCAGGATTGCAGTGAGTCTGAGCTTGAGCCTCAATGCTAAAGCTATTTAGTAGAAAACTGAAAAATCTGGTAGACGTACAAGGTCAAAGGCAAAGAACTTTGGAGGAAGGAAAGAAAAGAGGGAGGGAGAGAAGGATGGAGGAAAGAGAAGAGAGATAAAGAAAATAAATATGTGTATTTTCTTCCTACTAAATGACAGTTTGGAAAAAAATCAAAATGTAGAGAATTTTTTATATCTCATAGTGAGAACACATACAAGTTTATACATAGAATAATGTAGGAAAAGAGAATCTTCAGCTTGTTCTCTGCTTAATGACCAGAGATTTGTAAATACGTTAATTAAACAGAATTTTCATTGCATCATATGACATATGTCACCTCTTTAGAAGTCTGATACTGTTGATTTTCCCTCTGACACAATGCCTACAGTTTAGGTCACTAAAATAAAATTCAATGGCACTTAAAGAATCAAGTCTAAATAAATTATCATGCATTCTCAAAAACATGGATAATTAAGCATAGGATTTTTAAATTCCCAAATATATTGCACACCTTAAATGTAAGCAAACGTGTTTTATATCTTTAATCACATAGTGCTGATTTTTTTTAATTGAAATTATTGTTGATTATGAGGTAGATTCAGTAATAAATGATAGACTGTCAGTCTCTTGAGACTTCAATTAAATATCACTTTTCATCCATATTGTTTAATTCATTCAATAAACATATATTGAAGTGCAAGTTCCAGGCAGTGAGCTCAGCATAAGAGTTACAAAGATGTATGATGTGGTTCCTGCCTTGGATGACCCTGCAGTCTAATGAGGAAAACAAAGAAGCAAAAGACAGAGCTCACAGCCTGAAGGAGTCAGGGAACATTTCTTGGGAAGAGATGATGTTGGAATGACCACGTATGTGTGTGGAGGGGAGCAGTAGTGGTTAAAGCCCAGTGGGTAAGCTATCACGAAGGATTTTGCACATTATGCTGTGAAGTTATAACCATTGGTCATGTTTCAGGAGGGAATTACTTTTTCTCATTTGCTCTTTAAAAAGAGGACCATGGTGCTATTATGGAGTATGGATTTGAGGTGAGCAAAAACAGAGTCAGGTTAGGAAACCATTGTATCATCTGAGTGAAAATCATGGGGCTCTGAATCAAATCAGTAACAACAGGCACAGAAAGAAGAGGAGGTATATGGCAGCCATGGAGGTGCCACTTGTGTTTGCCTTTAAGAGAGAACTTGATTGCACATCAGCTGTAAGATGTGCAATTAGCCAACTTCCTCTAGTTGCAGTGTCTCTGAGATCTGCTGCAGCATTTGAATGGAGACCATCCTGAGTAGCCCCAGCCGGTGACCAGCATGGCTACGGCACTAGGATTTGGCCATTTCTGCCCATCATGAGACTCTTCTAATGGTCAGTCCCTAGTGCTGAGTTCCCTGCTGGGTTGACTTTAATTTTGTAAGATCTGCCATGTTGTCTGAAACTTCCTGCCCAATCCTGTTTCCCCTGCCCTTTCCTTTCGTGATGTCTGATCTGCAGCACAATCCAATGGCTCTTCCCTTCCAATTCTGCTTCCTTCCCTCTTTGTCTTTCCTAGATGTTGCCCCTGAATAAACTGCTAACACTCAGGTCTCCAGCTCAGCATCTACTTCTAGAAAAATGCAGTTGCCATGGGGTATTTGAGAAATAACTGGAAGATAGAATTGACAGGAACTTTCATTGATTGGTCATAAAATAAGTCAGAAGGATGATTCAAAGACAAACTCAGGATCTTTGCTTGGATGGCACTTCAGTTCACTGAAACATGGTTACAGGAAGATAAGCAGGTCTGGATGTGGTAGGGTTTAGAGATGGTGAAATTGAGATTCCTTTGGGACATGCAATAGTTTGGCCACATAAGTAATTATATAGGTTTAGAGCTCAGAAAAGAGCTCCTAAGTCTGTCTGTCTGCATTAAGGATGCATATCTTGTAGTCATAGGATTTTGTTTACCAACACTGATTGATTAATGAAGATACAACTCTAGAATGCAGTAGTTGTACAATTCCAACATTAATTTGAGTAGTTGTGATGAAAATTTGTAATTATATTGTATCACACATACACACACAGAGAAATCTATGACTTCTACAAAAGAGAGAATTATGTAGTAGTTAGCACACAGGATTTTCTACTCATTGATTGTATGAATTAGGGTAAATATTTTCATGACTCTTTTTAATTGTAAAATAGGATCAAAATAGTACTAACTTCATAGGTTCCTAAGAAGCTTGAATGAGAAAACAGATTATAAGCCCTTAAAATAGCTTATCTAAGCTCCCATAGTGCTAGCATGGTAATTTATGTAGTTCACATGTAATATACACTTGTTAAGACAGTTAATGAGGTATGAGTGAAAAGAAAAATAAGTATTTCTGAATTCTGTGGACACAATACCCTAATTAACAAGAACTGACTTGTTAAAGTCAAAGTCTTACCTAGTTCATTTCCAAGCCAGTTTCTGCCATATCCTCTTCTGGTTTTCTAGAATTCATAGCAAGAAATGGTTCAAGGTGCTAAATCTCCCCACCTCTGCCTAAAAACGTTATTGTCAGAGAACCCATCTGCGCCCTCCCAAACAAACCCCTTAGAAATGTTAAGGTCATGCACTCCATCAGTAATCTTAGGCTTCAAAGGAAATAAAAAGTTATACTTTTTAAAAAGATTAGTGGTGACATTCTTATAGAAATAATGAGTGAGTCACTATCAGCTCAAACACCTATAAGTTTTTACTTCTGTCACAATTAGTTAACTGAACTGTACCTATGAGTATTTTTGCAAATCAGCACCAATTATAAGGTCTTAATTTTCCTTCTAGGTCCTGTATTAGGGATTGTAATTTGAATGCCAAGAAGGCTTGTGCATTTGCCTCTTTGTCCTTCTCTTAAAAATCCAGTCTAATCACTGATGCTGTCAAGATTATATCTGTGTTTTAAAATTGAGATATAATTGACATATAACATTATATTAGTTTTGAGTGTACAATATAATGATTCAATATATGTATATACTGTCAATCCATCACCACACATAGTTACAATTTTTTCCTTCTAATAAGAACTTTTAAGATTTACTCTCTCAGCAACTTTCATTTTGCAATAGAGTATTATTAACTATAGTCACCATCCTGTACATTACATCCCCAGAACTTATTTATCTTATAAGTGGAAGTTTGGACCTTTTGATCACCTGCACCCAGCTCTGATAACCACCAATCTTTTCTTCATGTCCATGAGTTCATATTTTGTTTTTTCGATTCCATATTTAAGTGAGACCACATGGTATTTGTCTTTATCTGTTTGACATTTCTCTTAGCATAGTACCATCAAGTTCTGTCCATGTTGTAAATGCCAGGATTTTTTATGGCTGAATAATATTTCATTATAGATAGACAGACAGATAGATAACACTTTCTTTATCTATTCATCCATCAATAGACACTTAGGTTGCTTCCATATCTTGGCTATTGTAAATAATGCTACAGTGAATATGGGGGAAGAAGTATCTTTTTAAGTTATTGTTTTTGTTTCCTTTGGATAAGTATCCAGAAGTAGAATTGCTGGATCATATGGTGCTTCTGTTTTAATTTTTTGAGGAACCTCCATATCGTTTTCCATAGTGGCTACACAAATTTATATTCCTACCAGCAGTGCACAAGGGCTCCCTTTTCTCCATATCCCCCTCAACACTTGTCATTAGTTGTCTTTTTGATAATAACCGTTCTGACAGGTGTGATAGCTTATTGTGATTTTGATATGCATTTTCCTGAAGATTAGTGATGTTGAGCACTTTTTCATGTACGTGTTCACCATCTGTATGTCTTCTTTGGAAATATGTCTATTCAGCTCCTCTGCCCATTTTTAAATTGGATTCTTGGCTTTTTTGCTGCTGAGTTGTATGAGTCCTATATATATTTTGGATATTAATCCCTTATCAGATAGATGATTGGCAAATATCTTCTCCCATTCAGTAGGTTGCTTTTTCATTTTGTTGATGGTTTCCTTTGCTGTGTAGAAGCTTTTTAGTTTGGTGTAGTCACATTTATTTGCTTTTCCTTTTGTTGTCTTTGCTTTTGTTGTCAAGTCCAAAAAATCATTGCTATTCTGATGTCAAGGTAGTCACTGCCTTGGTTTTCTCCAAGGATTTTTATGGTTTCAGGTCTTATATTCAAGTCTTTAATCCATACTGAATTAACTTTTGTTCATTAGTGTAAAATAGTGGTTCAGTTTTCCCAAAACAATGTGTTGAGGAGACTTGTCCTTTCCCCATGGTATATTCTTGGTTTCTTTGTCATAAATTAATTGACCATAAATGCTTGGGTTTATTTCTGGGCTCTCTATTCTGTTCCGTTGATCTAAGTCTCTGTCTTCATGCCAATACCATATTGTTTTGATAACTATAGCTTGGTAATACAGTTTGAATTCAGGAAGCTTTATGCCTCCAGCTTTGTTCTTCTTTCTCAAAATTGCTTTAACTCTTTGGGGTCTTTTGTGGTTCCATACAAATGTTAGGATTGCTTGTTCTATTTCTGTGAAAACTATTGTTGATATTTTGATGGGGATTGCATTGAATCTGCACATTGCTTTGGGTAGTTTGGACACTTTAACAATATTGATTCTTCCAGTCCATGAGCATGAAATATTTTTTCATTTACTTGAGTCTTCAATTTCTTTAATCAATGTCTTATAGTTTCAGTGTACAGATCTTTCACTTCTCTGGTTAAATTTATTCCTAGCTATTTTATTATTTTGATGCAATTGTAAATGGGATAGTTTTCTTAATTTCTCTTTCTAATAGTTTGTTATTAGTGTATAGTAATACAACTGATTTTTGTATATTTATCTTGTATCCTGAAACTTTACTGAATTACTAGTCTAACATTTTTTAAAATTTATTTATTTTGTTTATTTTTGGTCTTCGTTGCTGTGCACGGGCTTTTTCTCTAGTTGCGGCAAGCGGGGGCTACTCTTCATTGTGGGGTGTGGGCTTCTCATTGCAGTGGCTTCTCTTGTTGCGGAGCACAGACTCTAGGCATGCAGGCTTCAGTAGTTGTGGCTCATGGGCTCTAGAGTGCAGGCTCAGTAGTTGTGGCACACAGGCTTAGTTGCTCCATGGCATGTGGGATCTTCCTGGGCCAGGGCTCAAACCCATGTCCCCTACATTGGCAGGCGGATTCGTAACCACTGTGCCACCAGGGAAGCCCTAGTCTAACATTTTCTGGTAGAGCCTTTAGATTTTATATATATAATAGCATGTCATCTGCCAGTATAAAGACAGTTTTACTTCTTCCTTCCCAATTTGGATGTCTTTTATTTCTTTTTCTTGCCTAATTGCTTTGGCTAGGACTTCCAATACTGAATAAAAGTGGCAAGAGTCAGCACCTTTAACCTGTTACTGATCTTAGAGGAAAAGCTTTCAGCTTTCACTATTGAATATGATGCTAGCTATGGGCTTGTCATATATGGCCTTTACTATGTTGAGGCATGTTCCCCCTATACCCTCTATATCCTCTTTGTTGAGAGTTTTTTATCATAAATGACTATTGTAAGATAATGTTTTCTAAACCCTCTGTTAGAACACATGACCTGATAACAGTATTTTGTTCCATTTAAAATGCCTATTGATAGTCTAGAAAAAGCAGTGAGTATGCTAACATGTTGGAGTTTTGTGAAATTCCAATTTTTAATAAATTAATAAAATAGGATATTTGAATTGAAGCCTATTCCAGTAATTCTAGAGTAAATGGTTGTCCTAAGTATGGGGTCGATTCACTATCAATGATCCTACAATATTAAATCATTTTATGTAAATGAACTTAGAGCCTGAGTAAAAAAAATTCATGTTGTCAGAGCCCAGTGAATAATATATAAAGACACTAGTAGCAGAAAATAAGGGCTATAATGTTGTTCATGTTGCATATTCTCTTCAAGGTAGCCCAAGTTTATTCATATTCCAATGCTGGCTGATTATTTTTTTAGTGTATATATAATTTAGACTGTAACTTAGCATTAACCTCTGCATTGCTTTGTTCAAAGTAGGAGCATTACAAGTTCAAATGCAAAGTTATTATATATTCTGAATGAAATGCTGTATCTGTTTAGCAATTCAGTTTATAGGATATTAACTACAAGTAGTATATTCTGTGTTAGAGTGTTTCCCTCTAGCATTCAGAGGCATTAAGTTCATTCTACATGTAATTTCAGATCAATGCAGCTGCTTAATTAGCAACTAGTTGAACTAGTAGAATTGCAAAGCAATTCCATTTTGATAGTTTTAACAACTATAATAATATTTCCTACATGATTGGCTCATAGAAATGACAACTGATAGTATCTGGCTTAACTTTCCACCCAATGCAAAAATTCATTGGCAATTGGCCATTCAGCTTTCACCTAACCTCAGTGATGGGGACTTCACTATCTGATGAGGTCGTAGATTTTATGGTTTGACAGCTCCATGTTCTGGACAGTCCTACAGCGTTTAAATATTCACAGTTCAGCAAATTTCTTGGCCATTAACTCTTATGGCAGAGATAAAATAATTGATAGTATTAAAATGACAATAATTTATATTAACTTAATTCCCTTTACATGTAGAGTGAATTTTATAAGAGAGAACATAAGCTGTATAAACAAAGGTTACCCTGTTTGTCTCATTCAGAAAGAAAAGGCCCCAGTAATTGCCCCAAGTATTAAAACCAACAGGCACTGCCTTCTCTACCCTATTTCAATGGCCTATGCTTAAATCTCAGTACTTCCAGCCTTTAGCTACTTGCCTCACCCCAAAATCCTTGTCCCCAGCTTGGTGACATAACCTCTTTTGGATTGTTCTTATTTCAGGATTTGAATTTACCATTCTCGACATTATAATGTATTCTGGTTTTAATCGACCCAGCTCCTGGTTCTGCATGAGAGACTTAGGTCTTTTTCTGACCACCCTTGTAGGTAGCCTATTAATGACTTTACAGACGGAGAAAAACTTTAAAGAAATATCCAGCAAGCATATTGAAGGCAACAAAGGAAAAAGATAGAAAGGGTACATCAGCTGACTAGTCCCATGGACTGTGCGTGGTGAGAGAGAGCCAATCTTACTGTTTTCATTTAAATTTGCCTCTTTTCTCTTTAAATGAGCCAACTTTAGATTGGAATTATGTAAAAGAAAGAAGTGGAAGGTGATATGTGTTTCTCATGGTAATTCGATGTCCTTAATCTTTCTTAGCTGGAACTTCAGTCTCAGAAATAAAGATCAAGTACACAGCACCTTCCAACAAGTCCCACTGAGGCATGGGTGGCCCTGGAGCAGGTGGATGTCTCAGGAGATCATTATCTGGCTGTAAGTACTTGAAGAAGAATGTCTGTGGCAGAGATCTAAGAAGCTCACAAAATTGAAAGCAAAGTGTTTGGATCTCTATTTGAAAATTTTTGACAAATGCTGCAAGGTGCAGAGGCAAGAATTACAAAGATCCCATTTCTCAGCTTCCCTTGCTCCCCTGCAGAGCTCTCATTGATTTCAAAGACACGTCAGGCTTGGATCAGCTCTGTGGGGCCTGGACCCAGGCGAGGAATGGGCCAAAGATAGGAAGAAAGAAAGGCTGAATAGGGGAAAAGGAAAGTTCTGTGGATGAATTTTAGTACAAAAGAGTACCCCCTTCTTCTGACCCACATGAATGCTCATACAGGTGATATAAGCATCCATCATGTATTTATAAAACATGTTTCTAACAGAAATTATATCATATACAAATTCAGGTACACATGATTATGTAACACATACAGAATAGATAAGATACATATGTTCTTTATTCAGAAAAAAATTAACCTGAGAGAAACTTGGATAGGGGCAGTAAGGTTACTAGAGAATGCCACCATAAATCCTCGTTTGGTTTTTTTCTTTCTTACCAATTAATCATTGATTACTGTTTTTCATCAGAGAGATCATAGCGAGAGATACTATTTTATTCAAGTCAATTTAGAGCCTGGGTAATGAAAGCTCAGAAAGAGAGAGATTTTTCTGGGAAAAATGTATTCATATGAAGACTTTGGAAAATAGGTATATCTCTATTTCTTCTGTAGGTCTTAAGTTTTGAGTTTTTTACATTTAGGTTTTGTATCCATGTGGCATTTATTCTTGTATATGCTGTGGCATGGGAATCTTTTTTTAAGTATTTTTATATAGATGACATTTTATCCCAAATCATTTATGAAATAATTTCCTTTTCCCAGTAATGCACAGTAGTACCTATATCATATTCAGTTACCATATAAGCTTGGGTCCATTTTTCCACCAAGTGTCATTTGTCTGTTTGTCCACTCCTATGCAAATACCAAACTATCTTAATTTTTATAGCATTAAAATAAATGTTGATACATGGTAGTAAAACACACACACTCTCTCTCTCTCTCTCTCTCTCACACACACACACACACACACACACACACACACACACACACACACACCTTTCTCTTCTTCAAAATTGGCTGGTATTTTGTCAAGTAAATTTAGGATCAGTTGGTCGAATTCTACTAAAACTCTTTAAGGATTTTACCTTAGATTACATTTAAATTATAGAATAATTTGGAATGAGTTTACATCTACACACTATTTAGTTTTCCTACCTATTAATATAGAATCAGAGAGACTTTTCATAGGTTCCAAGCAACACATCTCCTCTGCTACTGATGTCTGCATCAGTGCACTCTTTGTGCTACTGTCAATAAGCAATCCGTGTTTCCATCTAAAGCCAATCCTGCTGGTTTTTCACTCTCTTTTGCTTCATCAAACACATCTCTAGTAATTCTGTCCTTTTCCCTTACATCTCTACCAGATTATTCCCTCCAGTGTACAAATATGATGCTATTTCTGGCATCTTAAAAAGTACCTTCTCTTGACCTCATTTCTCCCTCCGCCTACCCATTTTCCCTATGCCACAAAATTATTCAAAAGCATTTTTATCCCAATTCCTCTCCTTCTAATCTCCCTTAAACTCCTTTGAATCAAGACTTCTTACCAACCCACTAAAACTGATCTTGTCAGTATAATACAATGACCTCCACAATGCTACATCCAGTTGGAGTTCTGTTTTTCAAGGAAACAGTCCAATTCACCTGACTTTCAAATGTATTGGCAAATAATTATTTATTACATGATAGCATAATCGTTTTAATGTTCCCAACATCTGTAGAGAGTGGTTTTGTCCTTTATTTCCACTCTTCTTGGGTTTTTTTTTTCCTTTTTTTCAAAGAACTAGTATTTTGTTGTTGTTGTTGATTTCTTTTATCAGTTTCTGTCCTTCAATATTTTTGTTTGTTCGTTTTGCTTTCTCTGGACTCACTTCGCTATTCTTTTTCTACCTTGTTGAGTGTGAGACTTAGATTGGTCATTTTTAATCTTTCTTTTTTCTAATGAAAATATTTCTATTTCTAAAAGTTGTACGTGGGACATTTTATTACTGTTAATTTCAAAATATATTCTAATTTTCAGTGTGATTTTTTTTTCTACAACTCATGAGTTACTTAGACATGTGTCTCAATTTCCAAACATAATTTTTTGTTATCCTTTAGATCTCTACTTAATTGCATTGAGGTCAGAAGATATGCTCTATCTTATTTAATTCCTTTAAAATTTATTGAGACGTGCTTTATAACCCAGCATATGACCAAATTCCTTACATCATTTATGTGAACTTGAAAGGGATGTGTATTCTGCAGTTTTTATGTACATAACTCCATTTAGTCACCAGATCAAGTTTGATAATTATGATGTTCAAATTTTCTATATTCTTGCTTATTTTTGTCTACTGTTCTGTCAATTACTAAGAGAGTTGTATTAAAACTTCCACTTGTGACTGTGAATTTCTCTTTTTATCTTTGTCGTCTTGTCTATTTTCGTTTTACATATTTCGAGTCTGTGTATTAGATGCCTACAAATTTTATAGTTTTCTGGTAAATCAAACTTTTTATTGCTATGAACTAATCCTTTTATGCCTAATAATGCCTTTGCCTACAACTAGTTTCTTTTGGAAAAAATTAATCTATTATGTCTTTCTCCATCCTTTTAATTTAGCCTTTCTGTATATTTTACATATGTCTCTGGTAAGGAGCATGTAGTCAGATTTTCTTTATTTTCACTTTGTTTTTCAGCCTGAAGAATTAATTTCAATTCTTTCAGTGCTCAATTCATTTCCATTTAATATAATTACTGATATATTTGGATTTATTTGTGCTTGTTTTTCTTTCCCCCACCTGTTCAATGTTTCCTCTTTTATTTTCCTTTTTTTTTTACCTTCTTTATAATCTATTGAGCACTTTTTTCTGTTTTTAGTATCTACTACATTGGAATTTTACACTTCCTTTTTAAAGAACTAACTTTTTCAGTTCATTTAGTGTTATAGACAGAGTTCTAAGATGACCCCAATGACTTATGCCTTTGTGTAATGCTCTCCCCTTCAGGGTGAGCAGGATTTGTGAATATGATGGGGCATCATTCCCATGATTATGGTACTTCATATGGCAATAGAGATTTTGCAGATGTCATGAGGGTCCCAAATCATCTGACTTTGAGTTGCTCAAAAGGGAAATTATCTTGGAGGGGAAGGAGGTGCTGATGTAATGAGGTGAGCTCTTAAAAGAGAAAAGAAACAGCAACAAAGAAAAACATGTGTTAATAGGAAAAGGATTTAAAAGGCAGATTACTGGCTGACCTCACAACAGCAACAATGAAAATCAGTTTATTGGATTCATGTCTTCAATGTGCTGAAAAAAAGTCCATCTAGAATTCTATACTAGACAAAAATACCTTTCAAGAATGAGAAAATGATAAAGAAAAGAGATTTTCCAGGCAAACAAAAAGTGAGTTTTTCACTAAATGAAGTCATGAAAAAAATTCTATAGTATAAATACAGATCAGAAGTGATATGTTCCAGGTGAATAGTATGAGGTGTAAGAAGGAATAAAGAACAAAGAAAATGGTAAGCTTGCAAGTAACTCTCAATAAGCATTGGTGGTATAAACCATGAAAACCACATCTTATGGCACACTAAAAATGTAACAAAACAGACTTAAAATTTATTAAAAGTTTAAAAAGTATTAAAGTTGCATTATCTCATTGAGGGTAAATATATTAATCTTAAAATAGGAAAAAATAAATGTGCATTAAACTTTTTAATATAATCAGTTAATATATTGGTGTTTTTTCCCTGCATAACAAATTAGCAGGAACTTAAGACCTTAAAACAAGACAAATTAATTATTTCACAGTTTCCATAGGTCAGAAGTCCAGCAGGTGTTAACTGGGTCCTCTTCTCAGGCTGAAATCTAAGTTTTGGCCCGGGCTGCAAGATGTGAGGCTCAGGGTCCTCTTTCAAGCTTGCTGTCTTTGGAAGAATTCAGTTCTTGTGGATGTAGGACTGAGCACTCAGCTCCTAGAGACCACCTGCCATTCCCTGACATAACACATTCATGCCAAGCCAGGCTGCCTAATAGTCCCATTACTATTTAGCTACTAAAAGAATTGTAAACAAATGTAAAATAAACAAGCAAAGAGTGGGGAAATTTAAATGATTTTTAAAACATTTTATTAACCCAATTAATAAGAAATGTAAATGAATTGTTCAAATTTCTAGAAAACCCAATTCACAAAATTGGCACACAAAAATAGAAAATCTGAGTAGATGTGTATCTGTATTAAAGATAGTAAATCTGTAATTAAAATCCTTCACAAATTCAGATTTTTTAACCAGTGAATTCTTTCAAACACTGAAGGGAGAAGTTACGCTAAAGTCTTCCAGAGACTGTAAAGAGAAAGTAGCATCTTGATTTCATTTTATGAGACCAGTAGAACTCTACTGGATTCTATGGCACACTGAATTCTTGACTGGGTCACTGATGTGCCTTGTTGATTTGAGTGTCGGCAGCTAATAGATCTTAGTTGAGTCCCTCTATAGGAATTCCTAGCGGCCAAAGAGAGCTACATTCCCCAAGGGCTCACCCCTCCAGGCAACTTCATGCAAAGACTGGGTTATTGAGGGGTATAGGTGCCCAGGCCCCAGACCTTAAGGAAGAATAATGCTGACGGGCCATTCTGGCCCATGAACCCCTCTGGGCTGCCTGAGGCCTCTGTCATAGTGTACTCTATAACACAGTAAAATCCTCCTTTTCCCCACTCCTATTTCCTCACTCTCCCATAGGAGTTGTTTGTCTGCATGCAAATCTCTGTTTCAGAACCCTTTTCCTGGGGAATCCAATCTAAAACAATAATTTCAATATCAAAACCTTAAAATGACAGTATAAGAAAGGAATCACAAGCCATTACCTCTCATAAGCGTGAATGTAAAAATCTTAAATAAAATATTAGAAAATAGATTCCCACAACATGTAATGGGGATAATACACCTTGACAAAGCTGAGCTTCAGAAATTCACAGTTAGGTGTTTAATATTTGAAAACAATTGATGTAATTCACTACCTTGACAGGAGAAAAATTATATGATTGTTTCAATAAATGAAGAACAATAAATAAAGAAAAAGCCTTTGACGAAATTCAGCATTTATTTAGACCAAAATCCTCTTAGCAAACCAGTAATAGAAGCAGAGTTCCTTAATCTGATGGGTAGAACCTAGAAAATTCCTATAGCAAACATATGATTAATAGTGAAATATTAATTGTGGTTGGGAATGAGACAAGGCAGCCTTTATAACCAGTTTCATCCATCATTATAGTCTGGGCCCTAGCAAGTGTAATAAGACAAGAAAGAGAAATTAAAAATATAAGAACAGGGGGAAAAAGGTAATATAATATCATTTCTTGCACATCATAAAATTGTATGTATAAAAAAATACAAAAATCTACAGATGATGTGTTAGGATTAATAAGTGAAATTGGCAAGTGTATCAGATATGAGGACTGTATACAAAAATTAATAGTATTTTTATATAGAGGCAAAACAAAACAATTTTTTAAAGATTCAATTTATAACAACTACAAAAACATTAAATAAACATGTGCAAGAATTCTCCACTAAAATTGGAAAACATTGCTGAGTACAATTAAAGAAAATCTAAATAAGTACCTTCTGTACCTTCTTTGTGAATTGGCAGACTAAATATCTCAAATTCTTCCCAAATTTATCTATAGATTTAATGCAATCCCAATAACTCCCAGAGTATTTCTTTCATTTATCTTTCTTCTTTCTTTTTTCATATGGAAATTGATAAGCATATTCTAAAATTTATGTAGAAGTGCAAACAGCCAAGAATTTCTAAGACAATCTTGAAGAAGAAAGACAAATAGAAAAGTGTTATGCTAACAGCTGCCAATACTTATTTTTAACTACAGTATTTAAATTACAGTGTACTACTGGGGCAAGGACACATACCTAGACACATGAAACAGAACAGAGTTCACAAGCTGAGGCATACATATAGTCAATTAATTTATGGCAAATTGTCACTGTAGTGTGGCAGGGGAAGGATAATCTTTACAATAAGTGTATGGGTCAATTGGATATTTCCCATCTGGGAAAAATATTATAAGCCCTACCTCCTATCATAAACAAAAAATCAGTTCCACATAGATTATACATCTAAATATGAAAGAAAATATTACCATTCTAGAAGAAAATATGGGAGATTCTCTTCATGATCCTGAGGTTGGCAAAGATTTCTTAAGACAGGATACATAAACATGAATCATGAGGGGAAAAGATTGATAAAAACGGATTGTATTAAAATTAATAGTTTCTCAAGATGGCAGAGGAGTAAGACGTGGAGATCACCTTCCTCCCCACAAATATATCAAAAATACATCTACATGTGGAACAACTCCTAGAGAACACCTACTGAACGCTGGCAGAAGACCTCAGACTTCCCCAAAGTCAAGAAACTTCCCACGTACCTGGGTAGAGCAAAAGAAAAAAAGAAAAACAGAGACAAAAGAATAGGGATGGGACCTGCACCTCTGGGAGAGAGCTCTGAAGGAGGAAAAGTTTCCTCACACTAGGAAGTCCCTTCATTGGTGGAGACAGGGGGTGGGCAGTGGGGGAAGCTTCGGAGCCATGGAGGAGAGCACAGCAACAGGGATGCAGAGGGCAAAGCTGAGAGATTCCTGCAGAGAGGATGAGTGCTGACCAGCACTCACCAGCCTGAGAGGCTTGTCTGCTCACCCACCAGGGCAGGTGGGGGCTGGGAGCTGAGGCTCGGGCTTCAGAGGTCAGATCCCAGGGAGAGGACAGGGGTTGGCTGCGTGAACACAGCCTGAAGGGGACTAGTGTGCCACAGCAAACCAGCAGGGAGTCCAGGAAAAAGTCTGGAACTGCCTAAGAGTCAAGAGACCATTGTTCGGGGTGCATGAGGAGAGGAGATTCAGAGTACTGCTTCAACGAGATCCAGAGATGGGCACAAGCCACAGCTATCAGCGCGGACACCAGAGACGGGCATGAAACTCTAAGGCTGCTGCTGCAGCCACCAAGAATCCTGTGTGCAAGCCCAAGTCACTATCCACAGCTCCCCTCCTGGGAGCCTGTGCAGCCCGCCACTGCCAGGGTCCCGTGATCCAGGGACAACTTCCCTGGGAGAACACAGGGTGCGCCTCAGGCTGGTGCAATGTCATGCCAGCCTCTGCTACCGCAGGCTCACCCCGCATTCCGTACCCCTCCCTTCCCACAGCCTGAATGAGCTGGAGCCCCCAAATCTACTGCTCCTTTAACCCCCTCCTGTCTGGGTGAAGAACAGATGCCAGAGGGTGAAACACGCAGAGGCGGGGCCAAATCCAAAGCTGAACCCCAGGAGCTGTGCGAACAAAGAAGAGAAAGGGAAATCTCTCCCAGCAGCCTCAGGAGCAGCAGATTAAATCCCCACTATCAACTTGATGCACCCTGTGTCTGTGGAATACCTGAATAGACAACGCATCATCCCCAAACTGAGGCAGTGGACTTTCAGAGCAACTGTAGACTTGGGGTTTGCTTTCTGAGTCTAATTTGTCTCCAGTTTTATGTTTATCTTAGTTTAGTATTTAGAGCTTATTATCACTGGTAGATTTGTTTATTGATGTGGTTGCTCTCTTCGTTTTTTCTTATATATATGTATTTTTCCTTTTTCTCTTTTTATGAGTGTGTATGTGTATGCTTCTTTGTGTGATTTTGTCTGTATAGGTTTGCTTTTATCATTTGTCCCAGCATTCTGTCTGTCTGTTTTTTGTTTTTTTTTTAGTATAGTTTTTAGTGCTACTTATCATTGGTGGATTTATTGGTTTGGGTGCTCTCTTATTCTTTTTTTTTAAATTATTTATTTATTTATTAAACAATTTTTTTATTATTTATTTTAATAACTTTATTTCATTCTCTTTTCTTTCTTTTTTTTTCATTTCTCCCTTTTCTTCTGAGCTGTGTGGTTGACAGGGTCGTGGTGCTCCGGCAGAGTGTCAGGCCTGAGCCTCTGAGGTAGGAGAGCCAAGTTCAGGACATTGGTCCACCAGAGACCTCCCGGCCCCTCGTAATATCAATTGGGAAGAGCTCTCCCAGAGATCTCTTTCTCAATGCTAAGACCCAGCTCCACTCAATGACCAGCAATGTCCAGTACTGGACACCCCATGCCAAACAACTAGCAAGAAAGGAACACAACCCCACCCATTAGCAGAGAGGATGCCTACAATCATAATAACTTCACAGACACCCCAAGACACATCACCAGATGCGGACCTGCCCAGCAGAATAACAAGATCCAGCTTCATCCACCAGAACACTGGCACCAGTCCCCTCCAACAGGAAGCCTACACAACCCACTGAAACCTTACCCACTGGGGGCAGACACCAAAATCAATGGGAACTATGAACCGGCAGCCTGTGAAAAGGAGACCCCAAACAGAGTAAGTTAAGCAAAATGAGAAGACAGAGAAATACACAGCAGATGAAGGAGCAAGGTAAAAACCCACCAGACCAAACAAATGAAGAGGAAATAGGCAGTCTACCTGAAAAAGAATTCAGAGTAATGATAGTAAAAATGATCCAAAATCTTGGAAATAGAATGGAGAAAATACAGGAAACATTTAACGAGAACCTAGAAGAACTACAGAGCAAACAAACAATGATGAACAGCACAATAAGTAAAATTCAGAATTCTCTAGAAGGACTCAATAGCAGAATAATTGAGGCATTAGAACGGATAAGTGACCTGGAAGATAAAATAGTGGAAATAATTACCACAGAGCAGAATAAAGAAAAAAGAATGAAAAGAATTGAGGACAGTCTCAGAGACCACTGGGACAACATTAAACGCACCGACATTCGAATTATAAGGGTCCCAGAAGAAGAAGAGATAAAGAAAGGGGCTGAGAAAATATTAGAAGAGATTATAGTTGAAAACTTCCCTAATATGGGAAAGGAAATATTCAATCAAGTCCAGGAAGCACAGAGAGTCCCATACAGGATAAATCCAAGGAGAAACACGCCAAGACACATATTAATGAAACATTCAAAAATTAAATACAAAGAAAAAATATTAAAAGCAACAAGGGAAAGCAACACATAACATATAAGGGAATCCCCATAAGGTTTACAGCTGATCTTTTAGCAGAAACTCTGCAAGCCAGAAGGGAGTGGCAGGACATATTTAAAGTGATGAAAGGGAAGAAGCTACAACCAAGATGACTCTACCAGCAAGGATCTCATTCAGATTCAACGGAGAAATTAAAACCTTTACAGACAAGCAAAAACTAAGAGAATTCAGCACCACCAAGTCAGCTTTACAAAAAATGCTAAAGGAACTTCTCTAGGCAGGAAACAGAAGAGAAGGAAAAGACCTATGATAACAAACCCAAAACAATTGAAAAAATGGTAAAAGGAACATACATATCGATCCTTCCCTTAAATGTAAATGGATCAAATGCTGCAACCAAAAGACATAGACTGGCTGAATGGACACAAAAACAAGACCCGTATATATGATGTCTACAAGAGACCCACTTCTGACCTAGGGATACATACAGGCTGGAGGAGATGGAAATAGATATTCCATGCAAATGGAAATCA
Source organism: Balaenoptera musculus (assembly GCF_009873245.2). Taxonomy (NCBI): domain Eukaryota; kingdom Metazoa; phylum Chordata; class Mammalia; order Artiodactyla; family Balaenopteridae; genus Balaenoptera; species Balaenoptera musculus. The sequence goes on along the minus strand of NC_045786.1, from coordinate 21,632,249 downwards.
AAAGAAAGCTCTAGTAGCAATTCTCATATCAGACAAAATACACTTTAAAATAAAGACTATTACTAGAGACAAAGAAGGACACTACATAATGATCAAGGGATCAATCCAAGAAGAATATGTAACAATTGTAAATATTTATGCACCCAACATAGGAGTACCTCAATACATAAGGCAAATGCTAACAGCCATAAAAGGGGAAATCGACAGTAGCACCATAATAGTAGGGGACTTTTAACACCCATCTTTGCCAATGGACAGATCATCCAAATTGAAAATAATTAAGGAAACACAAGCTTTAAATGGCACATTAAACAAGATGGACTTAATTGATATTTATAAGACTTTCCATCCAAAAACAACAGAATACACTTTCTTCTCAAGTGCTCATGGAACATTCTCCAGGATAGATCATATCTTGGGTCACAAATCAAGCCTTGTTAAATTTAAGAATATTGAAATCCTATCAAGTATCTTTTCTGATGACAATACTATGAGACTATATATCAATTACAGGAAAAAAACTGTAAAAAATACACAGACACATGGAGGCTAGACAATATGCTACTAAATAAGCAAGAGATCACTGAAGAAATCAAAGAGGAAATCAAAAAATACCTAGAAACAAATGACAATGTAAACATGATGACCCAAAACCTAAGGGATGCAGCAAAAGCAGTTCTAAGAGGGAAGTTTGTAGCAATACAATCCTACCTCAAGAAACAAGAAACATCTCAAATAAACAACCTAACTTTACACCTAAAGCAACTAGAGGAAGAAGAAAAAAGAAACCCAAAGTTAGCAAAGGAAATAAATCATAAAGATCAGAACAGAAATAAATGAAAAAGAAATGAAGAAAACGATAGCCAAGATCAATAAAACTAAAAGCTGGTTCTTTGAGAAGACAAACAAAATTGATAAACCATTAGACAGACTCATCAAGAAAAAAAGAGAGAAGACTCAAATCAACAGAATTAGAAATGAAAAAGGAGAAGTAACAACTGACACTGCAGAAATACAAAAGATCATGAGAGATTACTACAAGCAACTATATGCCAATAAAATGCACAACCTGGTAGAAATGGACCATTTCTTAGAAAAGCACAACCTTCTGAGACTGAACCAGGAAGAAATAGAAAATATAAACAGACTGATCATAAGCACTGAAATTGAAACTGTGATTAAAAATCTTTCAGCAAACAAAAGCCTGGGACCAGATGGCTTCACAGGAGAATTCTAACAAACATTTGGAGAAGAGCTAACACCTATCCTTCTCAAACTCTTCCAGAATATAGCAGAGGGAGGAACACTCCCAAACTCATTCTACAAGACCACCATCACCCTGATACCAAAACCAGACAAAGATGTCACAAAAAAAGAAAACTACAGACCAATATCACTGATGAATATAGATGCAAAAATCCTCAACAAAATACTAGCAAACAGAATCCAACAGCACATTAAAAGGATCATATACCATGATCAAGTGAGGTTTATCGCAGGAATGCAAGGATTCTTCAGTATACGCAAATCAATGAATAGGATACACCATATTAACAAATTGAAGGATAAAAACTATATGATCATCTCAATTGATGGAGAAAACTCTTTCGACAAAATTCGACACCATTTATGTTAAAACCTCTCCAGAAAGTAGGCATAGAGGGAACCTACCTCATCATAATAAAGGCCATATATGACAAACCCACAGCCAACATCATTCCCAATGGTGAAAACCTGAAACCATTTCCTCTAAGATCAGGAACAAGACAAGGTTGCCCACTCTCACCACTATTACTCAACATAGTTTTGGAAGTTTTAGCCACAGAAATCAGACAAGAAAAAGAAATAAAAGGAATCCTAATCGGAAAAGAAGAAGTAAAACTGTCACTCTTTGCAGATGACATGATACTATACATAGAGAGTCTTAAAGATGCCGCCCGAAAACTACTAGAGCTAATCAATGAATTTGGTAAAGTTGCAGGATACAAAATTAATGCACAGAAATCTCTTGCATTTCTATACACTAACAATGAAAGATCAGAAAGAGTAATTAAGGACACAATCCCATTCACCATTGCAACAAAAGGAATAAAATACCTAGGAATAAACCTACCTAAGGAGGCAAAAGACCTGTATGCAGAAAACTGTAAGACACTGATGAAGGAAATTAAAGATGATACAAACAGATGGAGAGATATAGCATGTTCTTGGATTAGAAGAATCAATATTGTGAAAATGACTATACTACCCAAAGCAATCTACAGATTCAATGCAATCCCTATCAAACTACCAATGGCATTTTTCACAGAACTAGAACAAGAAATTGCACTATTTGTATGGAAACACAAAAGGCCCGGAATAACTGATGCAATCTTGAGAAAGTAAAATGGAGCTGGAGGAATCAGGCTCCCTGGCTTCAGACTATACTGTAAAGTTACAGTAATCAAGACAATATGGTACTGGCACAAAAAGAGAAATATAGATCAATGGAACAGGATAGAAATCCCAGAGATAAACCCACGCACATATGGTCACCTTATCTTTGATAAAGGAGGTAAGAATATACAATGGAGAAAAGCAGCCTCTTCAATAGTGGAGCTGGGAAAACTGGACAGCTACATGTAAAAGAATGAAATTATAACACTTCCTAACACCATATACAAAAATAAACTCAAAATGGATTAAAGACCTAAATGTAAGGCCAGACACTATAAAACTCTTAGGGGAAAACATAGGCAGAACACTGTATGACATAAATTACAGCAAGATCCTTTTTAACCCACCTCCTAGAGAAATGGAAATAAAACCAAAAATAAATAAATGGGACCTAATGAAGCTTAAAAGCTTTCGCACAGCAAAGGAAATCGTAAACAAGACGAAAAGACAACCCTCAGAATGGCAGAAAATATTTGCAATGAAGCAACTGTCAAAGGATTAATCTTCAAAATTTGCAAGCAGCTCATGCAGCTCAGTATCCAAAAAACAAACAACCGAATCCAAAAATCGCCGAAGACCTAAATAGACATTTCTCCAAAGAATACATACAGATTGCCAACAAACACATGAAAGCATGTTCAACATCACTCATCATTAGAGAAATGCAAATCAAAACTACAATGAGGTATCACCTCACACCGTTCAGAATGGCCATCATCAAAAAATCTACGAACAATAAATGCTGTAGAGGGTGTGGAGAAAAGAGAACCCTCTTGATCTGTTGGTGGGAATGTAAATTGATACAGCCACTATGGAGAACAGTATGGAGGTTCCTTAAAAAACTAAACATAGAACTACCATATGACCCAGCAATCCCACTACTGGGCATATTCCCTGAGAAAACCATAATTCAAAAAGAGTCATGTATCATAATGTTCATTGCAGCACTATTTACAATAGCCAGGGCATGGAAGCAACCTAAGTGTCCATCAACAGATGAATGGATAAAGAAGATGTGGCACGTATATACAATGGAATATTACTCAGCCATAACAAGAAATGAAATTGAGTTATTTGTAGTGAGGTGGATGGACTTAAAGTCTGTCATACAGAGTGAAGTTAGTCAGAAAGAGAAAAGCAAATACTGTATACTAACACATATATATGGAATTTTTTTAAAAAAAATGGTTCTGAAGAACCTAGAGGCAGGACAGGAATAAAGACCCAAATGTAGAAAATGGACTTGAGGACTCGGGGAGGGGGAAGGGTAAGCTGGGACGAAGTGAGAGAGTGGCATGGACATATATACACTCCCAAATGTAAAATAGATAGCTAGTGGGAAGCAGCTGCATAGCACACGGAGATCAGCTCAGTGCTTTGTGTCCACCTAGAGGACTGGGTTAGGGAGGGTGGAAGGGAGATGCAAAAGGGAGGGGATATGGGGATATATGTATATGTATAGCTGATTCACTTTGTTATACAGCAGAAACTAATACACCATTGTAAAGCAATTATACTCCAATACAGATGTTTAAAAAAATTAATAGTTTCTGTTCAAAAGACAACAATAAGAGTAAAATAGCAAACTCCAGAATGAGTAAGGTACAGTCTATACTTGTTGTTCATGGATTTCACATTCGTGAATTTGCTTAACACTAGAAATTATTTGTAATCCCCTAAATCAATGCACCCTGTGCTTTCATTCACAGACACGTGCAGGATGGCAGAAAGCTTAAGTCACCCGACGTGGGGATGTTCCCAGTTGAGGTCAAACAAACTGTTCTGGCCTTCTTGTTTCAGCTCTCATACTGAAATGAGTGTCCTTTTTGCAGCATATTTAGTACCAACTTTTTTTGCATTTTTGAGCTTTTTTGGGTTATTTCACTGTTTCCCATGGTGCCCAAGCCTAGTGTTGAAGTGCTGTTAAGTGTACCTGAGCATGAGAAGGCTGTTCTGTGCCTTATAGAGAAAATATATGTGTTAGAGAAGCTTCACAAGCATGAGTTACAGTACTGACAGCTGTGAGTTTAATGTTAATGAAACAACAGTGTATATCAAATGAGGGTCTTTTTTTTTTAATTGAAATATAGTTGAGTTACCATGTTATATTAGTTTCAGGTGTGCAGCATAGTGATTCCATATTTTTTAGATTATACTCCTTTTAAAATTATCATAAAATATTGGCTGCATTCCCTGTGTTGTTCATTACGTCCTTGTATCTTATTTATTTTATACCTAGTAGTATAAGAGGTAGTTTGTACCTCTTAATCCCCTTTCCCTATCTTGTCCTTACCTTTACCCTTGTCACCATTGGTAACCATTAGTTTATTCTCTGTATCTGTGAGTCTGTTTCTGTTTTGTTATATTCACTTGTTTTATTTTTTAGATTCAACATGTAAATGAAAATGTATGGTATTTGTCTTTCTCTGTTTAACTTATTTTACTAAGCATAATACCCTCCAGGCCCATCTATGTTGTTGCAAATGGTAAAATTTCATTCCTTTATGTGGCCGAGTAATATTCCATTGTGTGTGTGTGTGTGTGTATATAGATATATATATATATATGTATGTGTATATATATATATGTGTGTGTGTGTGTGTGTATATGCCATATCTTCTTTATCCATCAAATGAGGTGTCTTTAAATAGAAAACACATAAAATAAGGCGATGTACTAATTAGTTGACAAAAATTTTGTTACCAGATGCCTGCAGGAACCTAACCCCATATTTCTCCCAGGAGCAGTGGTTCAGTGTTCACTAATCCAGTGCTCACAGTGACTTTACTGAACATAATTATTACAAATAATAAGAATTGACAGTACTTGCAGTACATATGCTTTAAATAGGACTCATGTACAGAATATATAAAGAAGTTTTATAAAACAATAAGAAAATGACAGGCAACCCAATATAAACATAGGCAAAGAACTATGATAATGAAGAACAGGGACTTCATGAAGAGGGGTATCCTAATGATCAATAAACTTATGGAATGGTAGACTGGGATATGCATGCCTTATCTCTGCTCTCTGTCCCTCAATTTCACCCACAAAGATAATAATCTACAATTTTAAATAATGTGATTGTAATTTGGTGGACTCCTAATGCAAACATACTGTGTTGCCATCACAGTACTTTCCTTTATAAACAGTAGAAGACCATGTCTAATAAAGTCTCAACCAATATGGCAAACGAATAAACATAGAACTATAATTATCTAAAGTCAATCAAATGTCACTTGATTTGCAAAGCTTAAAATTTATATAATAACTAAATATATAGGGGTTTAGTTGAGTGTCTCAGTATTTTCTCAGAAAATAATGGGAATGATAAAGTTAAATTCTTGTGCAAAAAAAAAAAAAAGAATTAAAAGAACTGGAAGATTTTAAGATTAGCAAATTCTACTCAGACAATTTTGTCAGGATTTCTTTAAATCTGCTATTTGCTTTGCTACTAATGGGTCTTTGCTTATACATTTCCTTGTATGGCTCTGCCTATTGCAATAATAACCATAATTCACTGCCCAGCTAAAAATGTTCTCACTCCTTTGACTTTTTTTCTGGTTTCTCCTCTAGGAGTAATTCCTTCTGCTTCTGAGTTTCCATTGTACTTTTCAGACATTTAGCTCTTTCCAGTCTGCTTGGTAATGTGGTTATGTACGTCTATATTCTATCTTCCACACTAGATTATAAATTCCACCCAGGGTAGAGACAATGCACATTACCTGTTTGAATCCACATAACCCTGATCTCATACAGCAACTTAAAAACTTGAGATGTGTTCAGTAAATGTTTAACAACTTAAAGAAAATGTACTTACTCCATAAAATAAGTTTTAATCATCATTTTCTAGGGAATGAAAAATAAGGTAAAGGAGGTAGGGAATAAGTAGGACAAAAGCAAACAAACAAAAATCCCAACAGCAACAGAAAATAAGCAGAACAAAGTTGGCAAAAGCAGTTAAGGACAATTTGGGACCAGGTAAAGGAAATACCTTTTTATTACACCTTTTTCTTCCATATCCAGTTCTTACCATCTTTCCTGTGTTTCTGGTTTCCCTGTTTGGCTTCCAGTTTTCACTCTGCCTTTTACTACTGAGTTCTGCTTTCCCCACTCCTCACCGCCCACCTGGTTTAGGCTGATGCCTGACTGTGGCCATGGCCAGACCTCTGAAACTCTATGCTTTCATCATTCTCCCCAGCCATAAAGCTTACAGCCATGTTAGCTCCTTGTGTGCCCAACCATTGTGCCGTGAGACAAGACATTTCCTAGCTACCTTCAGTGAGATGTTCTTTTTAAATTTTGATAGCCAATTGCCTGAAAAACAATTCTGGGTGCCATATTACCACCTGATGAAGCTGTCTAATTTAGTGAAGTCAGTTGATTGTTTACCAGTAAGAATAGTCTGCCTGAAACACTGTTGGGCATTCAGAGCAATTTGAATCAATTTTCTTATGTCTGTCCCAATAGATTAATACTTTTATGTTCAGCACATAGCAATAAACATTCTTGGACGTGTTACATTTTGAACTGGATGGGTCACTGGTCTGCTGGAATAGAGAAAAAATACATAACACAGCACCTGGTAGAGTGCCTGAAGCAGAGGATGATTAATGTTAGTGGATGACGATGTTTAAAGCAATGTTTTTCTTTCCCCTCAATCTTGAGAAAATAACAATATCCCAACGCTCTGGAGACAGCTGTTTTTTTCATGGCAACAGCTGGAGCAGTGGTACCCCATGGGCAGCATCAGATCACTCCATGGACCCTGGGTTTCCCAGAAGACAGTAGTTAGAGTCTCTGGCTACAAACAAAGGACACATCAAAGGAAACAACACAATAGAGAGAGAGAATAATTTAATGGAGCCATCCAAATTGTTTCAAGCCTAACCTCAGAAAAATTCAGCTTTACCTAAACTGTGTCATACACTGATAAAGTACACATCTTATAAAAGATTCATCATCATTAGCACCGTAACTACTCCCGTCATCAAAGACCTGAAATGAATAGATGTAGTGCCAGGGCCAGGTGGTAAGCTCAGGGGACACACAGAGGAAGAGGCACACACTAGCCTTCTTCCTGGAGCTCCAGAATCTACGCTTCTGATTGCCTCTTGTGTGGTTGCCTCAGGTTATCCCAGGAGTAGAAATGCACAAAACTTTAACTTAAAAGGTCCCAAACAAACTTCTTGTTTTCCTTTCCATAAAGCTTCTCTACCTCCTATTTCATTATTTTCCTTGTGAGCGGTACCAGCATTTACCAAGGTACCCAAGGTAGAAATGATTCTAGATGCCTCCCCATCCCCACCACTCTCATTCATCACGTTCTTCAGGTTATGTCACTGAAATAGTTCTTCTTTATGTCCAATTGGTGCCTCCATCATTTCTTATCATTTCATGCAAATATATACTGTCTTAACCCATTCAGGCTGCTGTAACAAAAGTACCATAGGCTGAGTGGCTTAAATAGCAAACATTATTTCCCACAGTTCTTGAGCTGAGAAGTCTAAGACCAAGGTGCCAGCAGATTCTGTGTCTGATGAGGACCCACTTCCTGGTTCATAGACATCTTCTTGCTTTGTTCTCACCTGGCAGAAGGAGCGAGAGTGCACCCTCGGATCTCTTTTTCACTAATCTTATTTATGAGGACTCCACACTCGTGACCTAATCACCTCCCAAAGGCCCCATCTCCTAATAGAACCATGTTGGGGGTTAGGATTTCAACATATAAATTCGTGGGGACACAAACCTTCATTCTACAACATACACCTTCATCCTCATCCTCCTCCAATCCACATTTTACCAAAAAGTAATAATTTCTGTTGCTAACCTGTGTACACCATTGCATAAATTCCTTTGGCCTTAGGATAACATCCAAGCTCTTTTTTTTTGTTTTTAACTTTTGTTTTATATCGGAGTATAGTTGATTAACAATGTTGTATTAGTTTCAGTTGTACAACAAAATGATTCAGTTATACATATACATGTATCTATTCTTTTTCAAATTCTTTTCCCAGTTAGGGTGTTACAGAATATTGTGCAGAGTTCCCTGTGCTATACAGTAGGTCCTGGTTGGTTATCCATTTTAAATATAGCAGTGTGTACATGTCAATCCCAAACTCCCTAGCTATCCCTCCTGCCCATGCTTCCCCCCTGGCAACCATAATTCATTCTCTAAGTCTCTGAGTCTGTTTCTGTTTTGTAAATAAGTTCATTTGTATCATGTTTTTTTTTTTAGTTCCCACATATAAGTTATATCATACGATATTTCTCTTTCTCTGTCTGACTTACTTCACTCAGAAGGACAGTCTCTAGGTCCATCCATGTTGCTGCAAATGGCATTACTTCATTCTTTTTAATGGCTGAGTAATAGTCTATTGTATATCTGTACCACATCGTCTTTATCTGTTCCTCTGTTGATGGACATTTAGGTTGCTTCCATGTCTTGGCTATTGTAAACAACACTGCAGTGAACATTGGGGTGCATGTATCCTTTCAGACCATGTTTTTCTCTGGGTGTATGCCCAGGAGTGGGACTGCAGGATCGTGTGATAGCTCTATTTTTAGTTTCTTAAGGGACCTCCATACTGTTCTCTATAGTGGCTGTACCAATTTACATTCCCACCAACAGCGTAGGATGGTTCCCTTCTCTCCACACCCTTTCCAGCATTTACTGTTTGTGGATTTTTTGATGATAGCAATCCTGACTGGTGTGAGGTGATATCTCATTGTAGTTTTGATTTGCATTTCTCTAATAATTAGCGATGCTGAGCATCTTTTCATGTGCCTCTTGGCCATCTGTATGTCTTCTTTGGAGAAATGTCTATTTAAGTCTTCTTCCCATTTTTGATTGGGTCGTTTGTTTTGATGATACTAAGCAACATGAACTGTTTGTAAATTTTGGAGACTAATCCCTTGTTGGTCGCATCATTTGCAAATATTTTCTCCCATTCTGTCGGTTTTCTTTTTGTTTTGTTTATGGTTTCCTTTGCTGTACAAATCTTTAGCATAGTATATGAAACCTTTAATCATCTGAGTCCAAGTATCATCTCCTGCTGATCTCCACTAATTTAAACGTTATGCTCTTTTGGTGCTGAACTACTTTCATTTCCCCAAATGTTACATGTTCCAGTCCTTTGCACATGCTTCCCTTCTGCCTGAAATACATTCTTCCTTCCCTCACCTTTGCCTGAGGAACATCAGCTCATCTGTGAACCTATCACAGATCACGTCTCTGAGGACCATTTCCTGACACCTCTGCTTCGTCCCTGTACCTTCCTGCCCCGCTACCTGTTATTTTCCACGCCTCTGTGCTTGGACTTTCCTCACTCTACTTGGATCATGTGCCAGCCTCCTCATCTATATTCTAAACTGTTTACTTGGATGTTTATCACTAGCACCTCACACAGTCCCTGACATGTAATAGGTACAGAAAAAATATTTTAAACCGAATGGGATTGAATTACAATCTAGATGCTAAGGGAATGCGTACAAATAAAAAGATTCAAATGCCAAGTGCCAATTGAGGGCTGAGAGCTGCTCAGAAGAGTGATTATTCCAGACTGGGGAGACTTGGATGAGGCAAAGCATTCGATAATATCGGTGTTGTATTTCATGGGCACATATGTTCATTTCAGTCTTCACAGAGATGGCAGTAAACGTGGAAGGGGCTGATTCAGAAATGCTGGGATAGTATCAGCCATGCTTCTGGTGCGTAATGTGTTCCTTAAAGCACATGGAAAGTCAAACAGTAGAGGTGTTCATGTATGCTTCTAGTGAGAAAGAAAGGTGGAAAACTAGATATTCTCCTCACAGTAATTTATCTTCTGTTGTAATAACCACTGCTCCTTCCCCACCATGGACCACAGTCTTGCTCTGACTAAACACAAACAAACTCCATAGAAGGACATAGAGTTTCCTAGTCAGCAGTCAAGTGGATCTCTAAAGAGTAATACAGGGTAAGATATTGGGTGGGCCAAAAAGTGCCTTCAGTTTTTTAAGTAAAAATAAAAGACACATTTTTCATTTTCACCAAGAACTTTATTGAACAACATATTCACCCTTTTGTTCCACTACCTTCTGCCATTTTTCAGGCAACTTCATAATTCCATCTTCCCAAATCTTTTTATCTTTTTGAGTAAAGAACGGTTCCAGATGCCTTTTACAGTCTTCCAGGGAATTGAAATTTTTTCCATGAAAAGAATTTTGTAAAGACCAAAATAAATGGAAATCCAAAGATGCAATGTCTGGTGAATACAGCGAATGAATCTGAACTTCCCAGCCAAGCCGTAACAGTTTTTGCCTGGTCATCAAAGAAACATGTGGTCTTGCATTATCCTGATGGAAGATTATGCGTTTTCTGTTGACTAATTCTGGATGCTTTTCATCAAGTGCTGCTTTCTATTGGTCTAACTGGGAACAGTACTTGTTGGAATTAATCATTTAGTTTTCTGGAAGGAGCTCATAATAGAGGACTCCCTTCCAATCCCACCGTGTACACAACATCACCTTCTTTGGATGAAGACTGGCCTTTAGTGTGGTTGGCGGTGGTTCATTTCGCTTGCCCCGTGATCTCTTCCGTACCACATTTTTGTACAGTGTCCACTTTTCTTCGTCTGTCACAACTGTTTTAAAAACAGAACGTTTTCATTACGTTTGAGGAGAGAATGGCATGTGGAAATATGGTCAAGAAGGTTTTTTTCGCTTAACTTATGTGGAACCCAAACATCAAAGTGATGAACATAACCAAGCTGGTGCAAATGATTTTCAGTGCTTGATTTGGATATTTTGAGTATGTCAGCTATCTCCCGCATGGTATAGCATTGATTGTTCTCAATTATTGTTTCGACTTGATAGCTATCAACTTCAACTCGTCTACCCGACTGTGGAGCATTGTCCAGCAAGAAATCTCCAACATGAAACTTCGCCAACCACTTTTGACATGTTCAATCAGTCACAGGATCTTCTCCATACACTGCACAAATCTTTTTGTGCGTTTCAATTGCGTTTTTACCTTTCTTGAAATAATAAAGCATATAATATGCCAAAAATTTCGCTTTTTTTCTTTCATCTTCAATATTAAAATGGCTACACAAAAATTCGCCAATTTTGATAAGTCTTTTTTTAAATGCACGCTGAAATGACAGCTGTCACATACAATCTAACAAAATTGTTTCAAATGAAGGTAAAGACAACTAAGTGCTACTAGAGCCATCTTATGGAAAAAAATGAACGAACCTCTTGGCCCACCTGATATGAATAACATATAAAATTAATGCACATGTGTATTATTCTATATACATATACAGTCCTCTTAGTTCAGGCTGTTTTAACAAAGTACCATAGACTGGGTAGCTTATAAACAATGGAAATGTATTTCTCACACTCCTGGAGGCTGGAAGTCTGGGATCTGGGAGCCAGCACAGTCAGGTCTGCTAAGGACATACTTCTGAGATTCAGATAGTTGTCTTCTCGTTGTGTCCTCGCACAGCAGAAAGAGGGTGAAAGAGCTATCTGGGGCCTCTTTCATGAGGACACTAATTCCATTCATGAAGGCTCCACCTTCATGACTTAATCACCTCCCAAAGGCCCCACCTCCTAATACCATCACCTTTGGAGTTAGGATTTCAACATATAAATTTGGGGGGAATACAATCAATCCATAACAATAGTTATTTATATTTTTTAGCTCAAATAGCTGTATTCAGCTTATTTATTTTTTTCTACCAAGCACCAGAAGGCACTCATACAGAGAGTTAGACTTTCTAAGAAAGCTGTCCCCTTCTTAGATCCATGGAAGGTTGGGCATAAATGCTCCTCCTTTCCACCCAGACCCTTTCTCCCTCTACCCCTCAGACTTCTGCCTTACAGAGCTGAGTTCTCCTTTGTGCTCTCCAGGTCTCACTGAAGCAAGCCTGGTGCTAATTAACTACTTAGCTGACCTAGGGAGCCAGTGCACCTCAGCGAAGCCAGGGATATATTTCTCCAGAGACAGCACAGTCTGGTCTCACTTGAGACAAGTCTATCCCCCCTGTTAGCATGACCCCAGCTTCTTCAAAACAAAAAGAACAACAGTTTAATTCTAAGGAACATTGATTCTTTTCTGGACCTGCCTAACTTGAAAGAACCACCACGTAGCTGTCAGTAGCTTTTCCGTTGACATCGGGATTGGAGGTATGGGCTCTGATGAGATTATTTCTATTCCATATATGACTCACCTGCATTTCCATCCATCTCCAATTAAAGGGGAGTGTCTAGATTATTCCACATTAATTTAGTATGGAAATATATTATTAAACATTTCTGTGACTATGTCTAAAGAATATATGCAGGGAGTGACTATATTTGAGATTGCATGCATGAGTCAGGTAATGAATACCATTTTTACCTTGTTAAAAAGCCATGTAGGACTGGGAGTTTTAGCTAAGACTCCTACCCAGTGTAGTATGTTGCATTCCCATAGTCATGGACATATGGACAAGCTACTTTAGAAGAGCTCAAAATAGAGAGTCTGTAAGGTGGGATGTATTGAATTAGATCTCAAAAAGTGACCTGGGGTATGTTGGAAAACGTAGATCACAGCATGGTCTGAAAAAAGGATGTTAAAAGGAAGAAGGTGTAAGGTAATTCCATATACCATCAGAGGGTCCACACACCCATCCCATGAAATTCTGTATGCAGTTCTTCCATGGGAGGGTCCCAAGCTTTCATCAAAATCTCATAAGGGGTTCACATCCTAAAAATGTTTAGGAACCCACTGGTTATATCATGTTCTGGGAATAATAAGAAATTTGAGTAAATGTGCTATACACATTTTACTCTATAAACAGTAAGCCAAAAAGGAAACAGTTTCACCCACTTCATTTTTAAATCAAGGAAATGAGGCTCTGAGAGTGATAGGTCTTGATCCTAATGGATAGAAGTAAGGATGAATTTTAGAAGGCCTTTCTTAAAAATATGTGAAGAGTAGACTTTATTTACTGGGCAATTGAGAGTCACTGAATTGCTTTTGGACAAGGAGCACATATGGAAGATATGTCAGGCAGAGCTGTTAGTTGTATGGGAGAGGGCAGAATGCAGATTCTACAAGGTCAACTGGAAATGTATTGCAGTGGCTCAAATCAGAACTAAAGAAGGTCCAAAACAGAGTGGTGGTAGAGGGAATTAAAAGGAAGTAATAGATTCAAAAAGCTTAATGCAGGTAAAATCCATAGACTTTGGAATGGAGCAGATATGAATGGTGAAGGAGAGGTAGACATCCAATCTGACTCAGAATTTGCTCTTATGAACTGGGAGATGCTGCTGAAATATGTAACACACAGGGAGAGCAAGTTTCAGGAGGTAGGTGATATTTGGTTTAGAAAATGAATTGTTTGATTAGCAAAATAAATTATGCCCATTTCCTAACAAAATTTATGGTTTTACAGTTAGTGTTCAAAAGACAATTGGCATTAGCTCAACGATAATTTCATGGTAAGAGCTGACATCCATTTATTGGCCTGGTATTGACTTCCTACTAGGGTATACACATCATGTGAAAGTAATAAATATACAGTTAATTGAGTCTGTTTTGTGGCCATTAAGAATAGTGTTGGAAAATATCAGAATACTTTTTATCTTGACCATAGGTTTATGAATATTTATTACCATAGTTGCATCAATCCCTATAGCTTAAAAAATCATGTTACCGACTCAATTTAATAAGTATTTAATGATATACATAGGAATGATATATACTAGTAGCTGTTATATGTACTTTTAAAGGTGTTGGGGGGTTGCAAAAAAAGTAAACCGTTGTCCTGAACTGGTAGTTTGGTTAGGGTTGTTAGAAATAAATACAAGCACTGGTTTCCCATCGACACAACATTGTTTATCTAAACCTAAAGTGCTAGAAGACTTGTAAAATATGCATATCCCTTTTGTTCTTCCCTTGAAAATGGTTTTACTCTGGTAGAATTTGGAGGCTGGTAACGATCAGCTAAAAAGTCAAAAAACAAACCTTGTCACTATAGGTTAGGAAGGAACACCTGCGAACTTGAACCCTCACCTCCATAAAGTTGATGGTAGCCTTTGGCTGCCAGAGTCAAAAATCAAGTTTCAGCTTCTGGGTATATCTTCTGAGTTTCAACAGTAATCCAATCTGGATTGTTCTAGCATCTGATTATTGTAGGTCTCCATCTGTGCAAACACAGAAGTCTTGACATGTTCTCTCCACCTGAAACTCTCTAATATCTGTTCTATGTGAAAGGCACACTTCTTCAATTTTCTTGAATTTCTACTTTAGTTCATCTCTCTCTCTCTCTCTGTTCTCTCAAACTTTTTCACCTTCCTGTCCTGTTGGCTATACAAGTTGTACTTTTCTTGCAGTTAGACTTTTGTTAAGGTCAGGATGAAACAAAATGATTCACAATGAAAAGATAAAGCCAAGACGCATGCCAGTTACTGAGTGCTTTCCTCCCGCCATGCCTTTTGTCCTCCTGCAGGCTGCAGGTTTCTCTGAAGAGGTCCAAGCCTTTGTTTGAAACCCTAGAGTTCTGGACCAGCAGCTGGCATGTGTCATAATTACTTTAGAGTTGAACTATTCTGCAAGCATTGAGAAATAATGAGATTTGCCAGAAAAATTATTATTAGCACATCTTAAAGATTTAGATCAAGGTTTGCCTCTCCTTATTCTAAAGTGTTAAATATGTGAATGGTGTGGCCTGCCATAAAAATAGAATACTCTTCCTGCCAGTGTGAATGGCCCAGAAATAGATGGCTGGAAGTAAGAGCATCTGAACTGTGAATATATGCAAGTGCTGTTACCAGCAAGTGGAGTTGGTTGGGGAGCGGAAACAACCAGTCCCTGGTAGCTGAACTGAGAATAGAGGGACATGTCTCAGGGGACTCAATGAGCTTCAGAAGTCAATCATCCCTGAAGCTGTGTAGATCAACCCCTGGACTTCAACCTCCCATCTTAATGAGGTTTTTCCAGTAGAGCTGTGGATGGTGAAGGCTTTCCTTCATAGGGGCAGTGAGGCCTACCAGAAGCAGCTTGGCCAATCTGAAGGCAGTGGAATATGATTGCTAAAAAAGTTAGTGCTCTGGAGTGAGATGATTTGAACTTGAATCAAACTTCACTTGTTGTCACCTACTAGCTGTGTGACCTTTTCTTGGAGTATAGTTGATTTACAATGTTGTGTTAGTTTCAGGTGTACAGCAAAGTGATATATCGCATGAAAGTAACCATAGACAACATGTAAATGGTGTGTATGGCTGTGTTCAAATAAAACTCTGTTTACAAAAACAGGCATCAAGAGTTGGCCTATGGATGGGCGGCAATATGCCAGTCTCTGGTCCACAGCATAAGCTTACTGATGTATCAGTCCAAAGAAAATATTTCTGTTACCTGATGTTCATAGGAATGGTACCATAACACGTAGGGAATCAGCATTCCTACTAGGCTACGTAGCCAGCTGTCAAGAGCAGTAAAGGGTCTGGGGATTTTACTCTACATGCAAGTGATAAGTTAGCCTGACACTGTTTCAAGGATGCTGGCATAAGACACAAGACTCCTGGATCAGAAGCAAAGGAAAATGTATTACGGTAACAGCAGAGTCAGAGCATCAACATTTCTTGTGCTGGCTCCCCAGGCCCTAGTTCCCACAAAGCAATGCAAGAAGAGTTAGGTAATAACTGCACATGTAGTGCATTGTATTATAGGGAAAAAATCCTGAGTTTAGAGAACACGAATCTTTTATAACAGGCAATAAACCTGCCTGACATTTGCCACTGTGAGAAACAATCACTTTATTATACTAGACAGTAAGTATGCCTGCCCATTGCTCTGGAAAGAGACACCATCTCTATTTCCTAAGGCTGTTCACGATACAAACATCATGAATAGATAGATAATGCAGAACAAAAGCAGATAGTGCTTCTGCCTGTAAGATGTGTGGAAATGCCAGAGACTCAAGAACTGGCTCCCAACCCCAGCCTCCCAAACCAGCCTCATGTTCTTGCCGGTCTGGAATGCCTTGAGAGAAATGCAGGGTTAAAACAAATATACACTTAAGATACACTTACAGAATTTACCAAAACAAGTATGGAAAGAATCTAGGAAATGGGCAGAAGCACTCCATACCTTTTTAATTCGAGACCCCAACTAATCAACAGAGATGAACATCAGCCCTCATTCAGTCCCATCTCTGGAACCATATTCCTTTAAACAAGATTATGTGAATACCAAACTACTTCAATGCCACTTATTTATTCTACGGTTTTTAAAAGTTTTACACATATGTATACATGTTCGTATATGTGTGCACATGTATAGAAAAGTGCCTTTTGTTTGCTTATCAAAGGTTACAAGGAAAAGGGAAAAAAATTGATATTGACCTGAAAATAGTTGAGAGGCTTCAAGTTTTAAATAAACTGACCGAAATTTCAGATATTTTTAAGAGAGTCACCTTCTCGGAGTTTTAAAATTTGGAGTCTCTAAGAATTCAAGTGATCTTGAATCACATTTATTTTTTTTCATTACTCTTGATTGTATTCCACACTCTGTATATTTCATCACTGTGACTCATTGATTTTGTAAATAGAAGTTTATAACTCTTGATCTCCCTCAACTATTTTACTCATCCCTCACCCACCTCCCCTCTGGCAACCATCTGTTTGTTCTCTGCATCTATGACTCTGTTTCTGTTTTGTTATGTTTATTCATTTGTTTTATTTCTTAGATTCCACATGTAAAATCATACACTATGTCTTTCTTTGTCTGACTTGTTTCACTTAGCATAATATCCTCCAGGTCCATCCATGTTGTTGCAAATGGCATGAGTTCATCCTTCTTTATGGCTGAGTTATATTCCATTGTATATACATATACCACATCTTCTTTATCCAATCATCTATCGATGGGCACTTAGGTTGCTTCCATATCTTGGCTACTGTGAATAATGCTGCAATGAACATAGGGGCACATATATCTTTTTGAATTAGTGTTTTTGTTTTCTTTGGAAAAATACCCCAGAATGGAATTACTGAATCATTTGGTAGTTGTATTTTTAATTTTTTGAGGATCCTTCTTACTGTTTTCCATAGTTGCTGTAGCAATTTACATTCCCACCAACAGTGCACAAGGGTTCCCTTTTCACCATATCCTCTCTAACACTTGTTATTTGTTGTCGTTTTGATGATAACCATTCTGACAGGTGTGAGGTGGTATCTCATTGTGGTTTTTATTTGCATTTCTTTGATGATTAGTGATGTTGAGCATCTTTTCATATGTCTGCTGGCCATATATATGTGTTCTTTGGAAAAAATGTCTATTTAGATCCTCTGCTCATTTTTAAATCAGGTTGTTCGTTATTTTTGATATTGAGTTGTATGAGTTCTTTGTATATTTTGGATATTAACCCTGATTCAGGTATATTGTTTGCAAATATCTTCTCCCATTTAGTAGTTGGCCTTTTCATTTTGTTGATAGTTTCCTTTGCTGTGCAGAAGCTGTTTAGCTTGATTAGGTTCCATGTGTTTATTCTTCCTTTAGTCTCCCTTGCCTGAGGAGACATATCCAAAAACATATTTCTCAGACCAGTGTCAAAGTGCCGATGTTTTCTTCTAGGAGTTTTAGGGTTCCAGGTGTTCCATTCAAGTCTTTAATCCATTTTAAGTTTATTTTTGTATATCGTGTGAGAAAGTAGTCCAGTTTGATTCTTTTGCATGTAGCTGTACAGTTTTCTCAGCACCATTTATTGAAGAGGCTCTCTTTTTCCCATTGTATATTCTTGCCTCCTTTGTCACAGGTTAATGATATAATCATATTAATTATAAGAGATGACCTATGCTATTCCCAATCTGCAATATTTGGAAATAGAGTTTACTGTAGATAAAACTATTTGACCTAAACCAATAGTCAGAATTGGAACAAAGCCCAAATTTTAAATCTTCTGTTTTCAAAAAAAAATCTCACGTATTTATTGCTGAACTAACCTACTAGCAAAGAGGCATAAAAACAAAGAAAAAGATAATGATTTTTCCAGTAAAACATGTCCAGCTGTCCAGATAGTGGTGGCTTTTTCAGTTTGATATGGTAAGATGCTAGTGACCTTGGTATAGCATGATTATGAGCCATCAAATGTGCTGTTCCTTGTAAACCCACCTTGGTTCTTCTCCAGTGTCTCCTTTGGTGTCGTGCTTGATTTTATTACCAGTTGTCACTCAAATCCATGCAGAAATGGGATGATCCGTTTTTTGTTTCTTGGCCAGGAGTTGCTTAATCCCGAAAGTCTTGTGAGAAGAGATGGCAAGGAAGGGGGCCAACCACACACTCCATGATGGCAGATGAAGGGAGAGAGGTTCAATCATTTTTTAACAGACAACTGTAAATTTTTGAAGTGCAATGCCCAAGATATTTTATTGAAGTGAAAAATGTGTTAATTTTGCTCTTGCAGTCACTTTTTAGGCCTTCATATGTTGCTACTTCAGTAGCGCAGGTTTTGTGCGGGAAGCAGGATGTAGGATCACAGTCAGTCTTTTTAAAGGCACTGTGTGATTGACATCAGGGCACGTATGCTATACACATGTGTAAGCAGAATGCATGAACATGAGGGCAGCCTGGTCACGGCAAGCAGAATGCTAATGGCTAAGAGCTGAAAGCAAGATGCCCTGTGCTATACCGCTCCCTCCCAAGAATACATTTGTGCCTTTCTGAACAATTCACTGAATATGAGAGGAAAGGTGTATGTGTGCAAACGACAGACAGATGTAGGTACACATGTGTTTTCACTTCAGAAGACTTTTTCCTTTCTTTTAGCCGTTGGCCCTTTTGGAATTGTATATCTAGAACTGGGTCATTTTTAACTTGGACTTCTGGAACTAAAGACAGCTGATTCATTTGACAGATACTGAATTATGTTCTTTCTTTAGTCTAGACGTTTTTCAAGTGTGTCCCTCTTTATAGATGTGGACTCAAGATTCCTGGAAAATCCTATTGATGTGTCTCTCTCATGCCTCATGGAAATGGGAGGGATGATTTGGCAGTGAGAATATAAAGCTGTGGCAGGCATCAGGTTTTACATTTTATTTTTACCCTGCTTGTACTTTGTTTCGCTCTCGGTAGCAGCATGATGTCAGTCACATTTAAATCAGATGAAAACCTGAATTTTTCATATTAATTAAAGTTCAATGGATTCTTTATAAAGAATACATGAAAAGATCAGCAGTGATGGGGGTGGGAGGAAAGTCACGTGGGGTGGATTTGCTGCAGATTAACTGTGGCTGACTTGAACTTCCTCCTGGGTTTTCTGGACGGATTCCAAATGTAGGAAGAGATTGACAAACAATGTTACTTTATCCTGCATGATTTTCTTCCCTGGTGAAGAGGACTGCAAAGGAAGAGGGAGAAGAAATACTTTAAATGAGTAGGGATGTAGACAAATTCATGTGTGGGTGTGGGTGTGTGTGTTTGTGTGTGCGTGTACTGTGGTTCTCCCCTGAAATAACACAAAACTGTGCAGGAAAAAATAGACTAACAAAGCTTCTCTGTGTGCATGTATCTCTAGCAGCATAAGACAGGCAACATGTTAAGGCCTGTGCCCCCAAACTCCCTATTCCAGCTATAACAGGTGCCCATAATGGCATCTGAAGATTCAACTAAAGTGTTACCTGCCCAAGTCCCTAGATCATCAGCATGTAACCAGTCGAATCCATCTGAGTTCAATTGTTTATCTTCTAACTCATAAATGCAGATTTTTAAAGTATCATTTGACAAAGACATAGATAAGAAAAAAATCAACACTATGGAGGCATATATAGCCTTAGTAAACTAAATTCAACCTCAGAAGAAATGTGTAGACATCACTCTAATGGAACTGCCTGTTACACATTCTGAAGGTTCATAAAATCTGTCCCTCTGGGTGGAAGAGATAGGCTTTGTCCTTATTCTGGTCTCCTCCTTTCCTCATCCTGTCAGGTGTCTTCTTCCCATAGGGTTTCTGAAAAGATCATGACTGTAGAATGTTCCCAGATTCTCTGTGCCCTTATAAGCTTCAGATTCCTAATGCCTAGGGCTTCCCGCTGGAACAGTTACTGCTGTTACAGTTACTGCTATGTTATTACTATTAATGTGCCTGCTTTATCTATCTGTCTCTTTATATTTGCCTCTAGTTAGGAAAACCTAAGTTATTCTTTTAATCTTTCACACTTTGCTTTTGGTGCACTGCATCCATCTGTGATGGTGCCCATTTCCCCACATGGAATTAATGCTTCACATGATCCCATTGAAATCTGCTTTCTCAAGGCTTTGCTTGTTTGATCAGTTGGCCTAGCCAAAGTGGAGTTTAGGATATTCAGCCCTGAGGACCCAATATATCTCTTGACAGTGATTCTCCAATTATGGGACATGAACTGGTAATAGTACACAAAAGTATGACAGAATTTACTTAGCCATTATTGAGGCATTAACAAAAATATCATAAATATGCAATTATGCTAATCATTTTTTAGAAAACAAAAACGTAGGTTTCTGTCATGGTGGGACTGAGATTCTTTGATATAGTGATTTGTTGATATAAGACCTATAAAAGTTAAGAACCACAGCTCTGGTCACTGAGCAATGTGGTTTCTCTAGACCCATCCACCTCCCTTACCTAGACCATCACATCCTCCGTTTCCGTTGTACTTTTGCTGTCATATACTAGGAGGAACAATTTACCCTGTCCTTGTGTTCTGATAAAAATGAATAACTTCCAAGGACAGTGCCTCTATGAAGTGTCTCTCCCCTGGAAACCACATACATTTACCTCTGATGCTTTTTGCTTTTTTTAATGCCCCAAACCTCCATGCAGTTGGGCAAAGGGTAAAATGGCCATGGCTCTCATAATAACAAAAAATTGCCTTTTAAATACTTTATGTTTTTCATGCCTCTGTGTTGTTATAATAACACATAGTTGAATTACCAACGGCAAATAAGTCAACTATTGGTCATGTTTAATGTAGCATGCTGATATCCACAAGATCTTTAAATTGTTGGTGAGAGAGGGTTTTTTAAAAACGAAATGAAACATGCTGTCTGTCATGTTGTATAAGTAGAGAAGACAAAAAGAAATAAAGAAAGGGAAAGTGCAATAAAGTAGGAATGTAGCTTGGTAGGGGACATGAGGAAAAAATGAGTGGCATAAATACAATCATCAACTTGGTTGAGATTAATTTTAAAGAAGTCCAATAAAAAAATCACCTGATATAAAATTTTATACATTAAATGAATAGAAAAAAATAAAATTTTATGGTGTTTTATCACTGGTATATATTATTTGAGAAATAATATGCAAACCTATTTATTCTCTTGGTTGCATCTAACTTTTGTGCACTGCCCTCTTGGTTAGAACTTAGTGAATCAGGCAAGTAAATAATCATAACTAAACCAACTGATACATTCTGTGGAGATAAAGCGTGTTTTCAAATACTGAAGGTCAAAATATATATTTCTAAGATAAAAATAAATTTAACTCAATAAATGGTTTTGTACGCTTGCTCTGTGCCTTGTCACTGTTCTAGACCGGTGTGCTCTTAGTGAGCAAAATAAGGGTTAACTTTCCAGTGAATAGTAAAATTAAAATGTGCAGAATGGATATTCAAAATGAATGTTTGAGCCTTTAAAAATCATGATGGTTTGTTTGTACTGATTTATAATAAGAAATAGAAAATTTGTTTTCAAAATTGTTTTCGAATGCTCAATGATAAATTTGAATAAAGCCAGCCATCATGAATCTGCTAAACTTGCTATGAATCACAACAGGACACCAATGCCTTCCTTGACTTTAATAGTGAAAGACATGACTCACATGTTTTATTTGATAATAATTGAAGACCTTGGTATTGAGCAATTTTATTTTCTACCGTGAGACTTTTTTTATGGAATGAATGCAATACATTTTATAATCCATCATTCAAAGGCTATTTTCATTTATCAATTTGAAATGTACTTTCTTTCTTAACATCACTTTTTTTGTTGTTGTTGAGGAAAAAGATAGAATAGAAAAGTCTTCTTTAAAATTGCATATGCATTTTTCCACTTTCTGATTGACCAAATGAAAACATGATTTTTTATATCTTTCATTCTTTGAAAAGGGAATAAAAGCTAACTCCTTCTCTCTTGTTTCTCTCCTACTATAGACTGAATGTTATGTCCCCTCAAAATTCATATGTCGAAATGCTACCCACCCCCTAATGTGATGGTGCTGGCAGGTGGGCCTTTAGGAGGTGATTAGGTCTTGAGAGTGAAGCTCTCATGGGAATGGGATTAGTACCCTTATGTAAGAGACCCCACAGAGTTCCCCTCCCCTTCCATCATGTGACGACACAGGGAAAGGACACTGTCTCTGAACCAGGAGAGACCAAATTTGCTGGAGCTTTGATCTTGGACTTCCAGCCTCCAGAACTGTGAGAAATAAATGTCTGTTGTTTATAAGCCACCCAGTCTATGGTATTCTATTATGGCAGCCTGAATGGACTAAGATACTTCCATATATACATATATATATATATATATATATATATATATTAATAGAAAGTCAAGACAGATAATAAATTGAAGAATTCAACCCTGCTGACAGAGTACATTATTAAAAGAAAACCAAGTATTTGGGTGATTTCCAGCAAATCTACAGGAAGCCAGAAGATGGGACCCTTTTTGATGAAGCCTTCTTTACTGGCACAACTTTAAAAAGGAAAGGCTCCATCTCTCTACATCCTCTGCTCTCAGAGTGAATGATAAGCATAAAAAGACAATCACTCATAATGCAAATCACTGATTCAATGGAAATAGCTGGGAAAGGAGAAAAAAATTTCTTCCATTTTCACTGAAGGAGCAGTGCTCTTGGCTATTAAGAATGGAATGAACCAATTCATTTACGAAAACTTTTGTGAGGGCCAAGGAGAAATACCTATTCTGGTTGAGGATACCACTGAATAATAATTGCAACTGTTTATTTATTGCCTACTGTGTAACCAGTGTTTTGCGCCTTTGTCTTTAATTCCACATCCACCTTTCAAGTCAAATTTTACTCTCATCATGTTCGAGATGAGCAAAATAAGATTTGAAGAGGTTAAATGATACACCCAAAGATAAAAAAACAGTAATTTATTGAGCCTGAATTCCAAAACAAAGCTTTATCTCAAAAGATGGAGACCCTTCGTTGCATCATACTGCCTCCTCAGTGAATGAGATCCTGGGTTAACTCATCTGGGAAAGGCCATGTTCCCTGAAAGGGCTCTACAATTTAAAATAAGGCAAATTTAATGAAATGAAAAGCAGAAGAAAATTTGAATAAAGGCATTAAAAATCACTAAGCTTATTTTAAACTTATTTCTCAAAACATTCTTTGCAGTTCATGCTGAATTTTGTGGTGGGTTTTTCTGTTACACAAAATGAGAACTATAATGAGTCTTTGGAGTAAAAGTAACCCGTAAGACTTGTAAGATTCTTTTAAGAAAGTTTAACATTAGTTTATATTAAAGCAGGAAAAAATCAATTGCTACCAATTTTATCCAATGAAATGTTAAAAGTCCAGTTTAAAGATGCAAATATTTTCTATGATTCACTCTCCAGAATCTAGATATATGGAAAATATGTACTGTTTAGACAACAGGTAAATTGTGAAAATGGCCGTCATTTGAATAACTGATCCAAAAAAAGAACAAACCTCCAGATGATTCAAATTTTATTGTTTAATCTGGATTCTTTCGCCATAATTAATATATGAGTCAAGCCTCCCTCATACTGACTGGAAAAATACTAAATTTTCTCCCGGTTTATATACATTAATATTTAGTTTGCAAATGATATGACTTGCTTATGCAAAGAAAGGGAGTGGTTTATTTTTGAAATAGTTTGATAGCTCATGGAATTTGAGAAGAGAAATGTGGTTGAACTCAGGAAAAAGTAGAACCACAAAGGATATCAGAAGTCTGTTTTTATCTTACCATTTCTGCTCCTGTCTATTTTTCCTTCTATCCCTTTCTCTCCATTGCTCTTTCCCCCTCCCTCCTTCCCCATCCATCTTTCTCTCTCCCTGTTTCCCTCCCTCCCTCCACTAATCAGAATGCTACCTTTCATTTTCTAGTCCCTGTGACACACTCATGAAGACCTCTAACACCCAAGCTGTTTTTCCTATAGACACCATCTGGGTTCTACACCCACCTACCTCATGGAAGGGCTGAGCTTGAGCCAGCATGAGTCAGATACCCTCTTCAGAACCAGTCAGCTGTGTCTCTGTGTGCACAGGGTTATGTGTACAAAAGGGATCATAATGGTACTTACATGGATAGAGGTTATAAATCCCAAAATTGAGGCATAGACCTCTGAGAATAAAGTCTCATAAATGTCACTATTCTGTAAGCTTCAGTAACCTCTTCATTATTAATCAGGGATCGTTATCACATTAACTCATCCTTCCGCTCTTCCAGACCTTAAGATGTATAGTCCAGCACTTCTTGACTCACCACAAATTAACCATCAGTTTAAGATGAACACCATTCGGTTCAGTTGTTTTCAGAGTTTGGACTCATGAAGCATTCCAACTGTACTTGGCAGGAGTTACTCAGTACACTTAGGGAAGCTGCCAAAATGTGCAGAGTGTCTTTGGCAGAAGAAAAAAACAGATGGCCCCATCAAATGGATCACGTTCATGGGCATTAAATTAGATTCAGAGAGAAAAAAAGTGATATCTGCCCGGGGAATATGTTTAAAGGGTTAAGTAGCTCAGTTATCATAAGCTTGGACATAAAGCTTCAGGAAACTGACTGTGAATTTGAGGATACCGGCCAGATTCCAGATATTAAAATGGTGGCAGGAAGGGATGTTTCATGATCTGAAACTACAACAGAGTTGCTAGGGGCTAGGAAGTGCTTGATAGTTCACACTGGCCAACAGAGTTAGACATGAGCAGAGTCAGTGTGAAAAAAAACATCAGTGTGAATGACCACAAGACAGGAGAGCAGAATTTCTAAGGCCTAAGGTGTGCAAGCAATACAATAGGTTTCCATCAAACTCTTCAGCGATTTTAGAGCATAAAGAAAACTTGGAGATCGTTCGGTCTAAACTCTTCACTTTGCAATGAGGAAACTGAAGTCAAAAAAGGGAAGCATTCAGGGCTAGGTCTCTTAATGACAAGGAGAGTGTGCTCTTCTTTCCAGTATTAAACAGGAACTTTGAGTCAGTAATCAAAAATGGAAAAAATCTGCTGAGAAAGTCTATTTTCATATAAGTTCACCCAGGACTACTTTGTCTAATAACCACTTTGCTTCTGTCATGCCTTCCTATTTTAGTAATGAGAGTCATACAAGTCATAAATGGAGGGATCCTACTGTCAAGCTTGGGACAGGACTCAGCCAAAAATTCAGTTTATGGTTTAATGAAGTTGGTAAAAGTTCATGTGGGGTGTTCACTTAATAAAGACACACAGTGACCTGAGCTTTAAAGTACAGACCTAACACAAGCCTCCTAAGATTAATTGATATATTGGGTGGGGCAGAGATAGCTGTCAACATCCATGCTTTTCCTCCATAGTATAAAGTCACTCTGGAAAGTAACTGCTTAGCCAGGGACTGCACTTTCCCTTCATTATGACCAGAATGAGAACAGAAGTGATGTGTGTGCCTGCAGCCCAAGAAACGATGTGCTTTCTCCATACTCTTTCCCCCTGCCTGTTGGCTGGAAGCAGAGAACTCTACAACCCTGAAGACTGATGGAACTACAAGTGGGAAAGCGTGTAGGTCCCTACTTCACAGCCTGGAGGAAAGTTTTCCATAGTCCAGAAACATCCACATTCTACTCTTACTTGAGCAAGAAATAAACCTCAATAGGACTGAACTACTGAAAAGTTGTTATTCATTAAAGCAGCTAAAATTACCCCAGTTAATACAGTAGACTATTTCCTTATGTAGATGCCATGTTGGATATGTCTGAAAATGTGTGATATTAGGTCATGTTCCTAAAGGGATATATTTGAATGAAGTAGGTCTATTAGAAATGCATAACGTACAGGAGTTTCCAGTCTGAGCACCTTTTAGCTCCACCAGCATTTCTTTAGAGCTTCAGAGCTGATCTTTCTCTCTGTATAATAGAAGATAAAGTTTTATGCTAAAATAATGACTTATAATTTGATGCCATGGCTTGATTCAAAGAAAATTATTCGAGTGAAATTTCCAAAGAACTATTGGGCATTACATAAACTGCAATTTCTAACATACTTCTCTAAGTTATCACAGTTAGGGCCAAAACAGCCTAATTTATTTGTGCCAACAAGAAAATCTCAAAGAAGATGACCAGGGAACTTAAATATCCCAACGAATAGAACACAGCCTCAAGGAGTATTAATATAGTAAAAGGCACACAGAATATCATAACAGGACAGAACCCTAACAATCATCTGGACCAATTTCTTCATTTTACATAGGAGAAAACTGGCTCTACTTTTTAATATCACTCAGCTAACAAGTGATTTAAGAATTCTGAGAGCTTTGACTTTTTCTAGAAAACTATAGCTTCCACTAAGAAGCATTATATGCAATATGAATTTATCACAAATCCATATTTTCTTTTAGTTATCTCTTATCTCCTTTGCATCTCAAACTCTTTTCTTCTGCTGATCTATGTATGCAAGACACTTAAACTCACCCAACATTGACATCTTTTCTAAGGATATAAGCTTTGCATAGCAGTGTTTACCTCTTAGAGTCTTCGAAGCCATTATTGGGAAGTATAACTTTCCTCTCCGCTAAATATTCCTGTGAATAATGTAAAAGCATGACTTTAGTATCCACATCACATCATAACTAAGAAAAAATGTAATGGTAACACAAGAATGTAGGAGAAACTTCTGCCAGTTTCTTCTAATACACACTCTATGAGAAATGGGGTGACTTGTGCAAAAGAATTTTCCAGTGGGGCAATTGGCACTGGCATCCAGAATTCTTGATTCCATATCCTATACTTAGTTTCTTAAGTTAGAAAGAACACTAGCTACTTGAGTTCTAACCATATCATTCAATAAGTTTTTTGTTAAATAGAATGGGTTTGAGAATCGATAGTATCACTTTTTGCATTGAAGGCTCAAAATTAGTTGTAGTGGAAAAAATATTCAGTTTTGTTTAACTTCTCAAGTGAAAGATAACAAGTTCTTAACAACATGATCCCATGGAGAAGTAAGAGAAATCAGAGTTGTGCTTTCTTCCTCCTGATTGCTTTTCTTATCTTTTTTTTTAAAGATTAAGCAAAGATGATTGCAGTGCTAATGCATTAAAATCTGGAGGATTTTTGTCTCTCAGGGGAAAAAAATCTGCAGTAAATTTTATGCCTGATAATTTTATTGTGTAGACACTGTGTGACACCCCTTAGGGCATGACCACATGCATGGCAGAAATAAATTACTCCATTGGCAAAACACTGGAAAAGAATGACGATTTGTAATCTCGGTTATTGATCACTAAAATGATAGGAGTATCATTCTGTGCCAAGAGAAATTGTGAAAGAGGAGAGAAACTGACAAGAGAGAAAAGAAACTCTCAGTAATGGGAGTCACAGAAGACATAATCAGGTCTTCTTCCTCTATACAAATAAAGAAATGAAGATCATACTGAGGCAAAAAATAATTAATTCACATGACTTATTGTGGAAGCCAAATAACCCAAGAGAAAACCCCCTAGACATATAGTTTAGGGCCAATAAAATCACATTACACCAAAAACACATGCAGCTCTTTGTGTGGATAAGTATGATTATGTGTAGTGATTCTTAAATAGACTAAAAAGTGGTTTAAATAATAACCCCCACTCATGGTTCCATCACAAAAATCACCCTTCAGGTTTACATGTATGGAAATAATGCTCTTAACTTTAAATAACAAGATGAGAGACCAATGAAAAGAATTTTAAAACAACATTAAATAATGATACAAATTGAAAAGATTATAAATCATCCAAAGAACTCTGATTATTTTATAAACTCTGGTCCTAAAACTTTCTAAATTTGTATCCAAATTTTAAAAGTTTATTTAAAATACCTAGTATTATTTTCACCTATATAATGGAAAAGAGACAGTAAGATAAAAGTGTCAGTAATTATGGTAATTACGCCATTCAGTCTTCAGGAGTATCTCTCATTCATTGCCGGACCCAATCATATTCTGTTTAGGAATTTATGTTAAAGAAATTTGAGAGGCAGACAAAGATTTACAAACAAGGAAGTCAATTACATTGTTATTTAAGTGATAGTAATAGTAAAAAATTAGAAACTACTAAACATGTAATTGAAGGGAATAGGTAATAGCATAACATATATAGACTATAATTCTAGTTTGATTTTTAAAAAATTTTTTAAAAGCTATAATATGCACATGGTTAAAAAAAAATTAAAGCAGTAAAAAAACAAAAAACAAAAATAAAATGAGGTGTTTCCAGAGTGAAAAGTTAGCTTTATTTTCACTCTTACCTACCAATTATCCTCTCTAGAGGCAACTACATTCTAGAGATATTTTATTTATATACCAGAATATATATATATATATATCTCCACCTTTTGATTTTTATAAAAATCATTCTCTAGATTGCTTTTTTCTCTTAGCAGTCCATCTTGAAAATCATTCATTACAAGTACATGTAAACATTACTAATTTCTCTAAGTTTTTGGAAGTACTACAACGTGCAAAAGAAAAACTAAAAAATTATAAACAAAGAATTTGATGAACTTTCAAATGTAAACACTTCCAGTAGAACCTGCATGTAAATCAAGAATCAGAATATAACAGTAATCAAAGAACCTTCTTTGTGGCCTCCTCCAGTCACTGCCCCCAAAGGGCTACCACTACCCTGACTTCAAATACCATAGAGGAGTTTTGTCTATGTGTGAACTTTATAAAATTAAAATCACACAGTATATCTACTAGCTATTGCAACATTAATGCTGCATAACAAATCATTCCCAAATTCAGTGGCTTAGAAAAACAAACAAATAATTATTCTCATTACTAATTAGTTTGGGGCTATATTGGATTTCAGACATTTTTGTTCATTTTATATCATGATAGAATAGGTTATACCAGGGTCAACAAACATTTTCTGTAAAGGGCCAGATAGTAAATATTTTAGGCTTTAGGAACCATATGGGCCATTCTCAATTCTGCCACTATAGCATTAAAGCAACGAAAGATAATACATATATAAATGGGTGTGGCTGAATACCAATAAAACTTTGTTAATAAAAACAGACAGTGGGCCAGGTTTGGCCTGTGGGCCATCGTTTGCCAGTCTCTGGATATATTAAGATTTCCCATAACCTCAAAATTGCAGTGGCTTAACACAATCAAAGTTTTATTTCTTTCTTACCTGGACATGCCCAATCCAGGTTCTTTGAAGCACGAAGTATGCTCATGGACAGATTGGAAATCATCATTTTCACTATCACCATGGCAATGGGAAGCAAACATGGCTACTAGTACACTGGCTTAAAGTTACTAGCCAGAAGTGATGCACACAACTTCCGTTCATATTTCACTGGCCAAAACAAGTCACATAGCTTTGCTTCACTTCAGAAGGGGCAGAGAAATGTAATCCTCTTCTGTACCTAGATGGAGATAAGGTCCAGAATATTGATGAACATACTTCATGACAACTATAGCTGTTGTTGCATCTGAAAATATGGTGAACTAAGACCCTGGGGAACCCTCACACTGTGAAACATTGGTATACATTTCTGAGTGTTGCAAATGCTTGTAACTTACCATGCCAGTGCCAATCAGTCTACATTATCTCCGCATAGTATGCCTGCATCATTATGACCCAGCATGGAGCCACCCCCCTCACAAAGACCTTGCTGTGGGATCTTGGCTTTGCAGCCTCAGGTCTTCTTCCAGAGCCACAGAAGGCTCCTCAACTGTGCAGAAGCAAACCCCCAAAATGTGGGGGTGTAAATGCTCTCAGGGCAACCTAGGGGATAATTCTAATGTGTGTTGTTCATGGTCCCTCAGAGAGTTTCCAGAAGGATTGAATCCCAGTGGCCCATGGCCAAAAAACAGCTACTTAATGTATCCTTTATTAATGAACTCCTTTCCCTATCTCATGTTTCTTCTTCCTATTTCTGCTTCCTGGGAACACTTCTCAAATTATCTACATGCATTCAAGTAACTGTTTCATGTTCTGCTTTCATGGGAATAGAAACTAAGCCAATTAGAAGCTTACGCTCAAGATGAGATTCTAGAATTGGATCACTTACCAGTCTAATGGCCCCCAATATATCCCTATTCTATTCATCTCTAAGGCCTATGCAAAAGAAAAATTATATGCATTATAACTAGTAATGGTGGACTACTGTAAACTAACCAAACTATAGCTCCTATCTTTGCTGTTGTGACAGATAGATCACAGATTCTGGCACTTTGTATATGTGGCTATTTATATGGTGAGTGTCAACTGATATGGTGAATTATTTTCAGTATCCATAGGTAAAGAGGATCAAAGCTATTTGCTTTTTCATGAGGAGACTAGCAGTATGCATTCATTGGCTTGCCCCAAGGCTATGTCAATACTCCAGCTCTCTGTTACCATACATTCTAAAAATGTTGATGAACTCATCATTCTATAAAACATCCTTTTGGGTCACCATATTGATCATATCATATTAAAATGCCCTGATGGGTAGATCATCAGGATCTGGATGCCCTGGAAAAGTACATAACTTTCCAGAGGGGCACAATGTACGCTACAGGATTTAGACAGCTGCCACTTTCTTAATGGTCATAAAATTCCATTAATCTGGCAGATGCTCTGATACCGACATAAGGGAAAAGTCTAGTCATTGAAACTTAAAAAACCCTTTATCACTGAAAGAAAGAGACACCAACACAGGCTTGGTGTTTTTCTTTGGATTTTAAAGGCAACACATACCATATTTGTACCCAGTGCTCATATCTATGTATTGAGTAAATCAAAAGGCTGCCCATTTTAATTGCACGAAACAAGAGAGAACTTTGCCACAGGTCCAGATGATATGACCTGATAGTGCTAGAGGTATCTGTGGTGGATTGGGTACTACATAAAGCCTCTGGCTGCCTCCAGTAGGTGAGTCTTATTTTATAATACTGCAGAGTTGGTGTGAAAATGGACACCAGTTTTCATGGATGGATGGTTCTATTTTAAGCTCTTTATGTTGTTCCATTGATCAATTTCTCTATCCCTGGACCAGTGCTACACTGTCTACTGCTTAATGATAGGTCTTGCTACCTGGTAAAGCAACACTACACACATATACACATCTTATTCTTCAGCAGAAATTTCTTGGCAGACTTTGGGCTTTGAGTGTTCTATATAAATTTAAGAATCAATGTGTAAGTCCCCACATCATTTCCTTTTGAAATCCAGATCGAAATATCATTGACTCGGTAGATCAATTTGAGGAAGAATTAAGTATTTGTAATACTGAGCCTTCCAATTCATGAACATATATCTCTTTATTTAGATTGTTTTTTAACAAATCTCTCAGTAAAATTATCTCATTTTCTCCATTCTTATTTTGCAAAATTTTGTTTGAAATTTCTTTAGCTAGCTTCATTTCCAAACATATATATTGTTGATAATAATAAATAGGGGCTTCCCTGGTGGCTCAGTGGTTAAGAATCCATCTGCCAATGCAGGGGACATAGGTTCGAGCCCTGGTCCAGGAAGATCCCACGTGCCGCGGAGCAACTAAGCCCGTGCGCCACAACTACTGAGCCTGTGCTCTAGACCCCATGCTCCGCAACAAGAGAAGCCACTGCAATGAGAAGCCCGTGCACCGCAACAAAGAGTAGCCCATGCTCACCATAACTAGAGAAAGCCCGTGTGCAGCAAATAAGACCCAACGCAGCCATTAATAATAAAATAAATAAATTTATATTAAAAAAATTAATAGATTCATTTCCATTGTCTTCATAGACAATCATGTCTTCTGTGAATAAGGGAATTTGTTTCTTTCTCATTCTTATACCTCTACACCTACTTTCTTTTCAATTTTTGGGTTCTAGAGCAGCCAATACAAGCTGAAAAGATATGGTGAGATTAGACATTTCTTAGGGATATTTTTGAAGGTTTCACTGCTGAGAATGATATTTTGTAAAAGTGCTCTAGGTTTCTAAGAATTTTAAACATGAACCAGTGTCAAAATTAATTTTTACATTTATTAAGATGATCATATAGATGTCTTTTAAAATCTATTAATATGATGATTAGATTCCTCATATAAATTTAAGTTGGTCTTTTTTTATACATTTTGGATTAGGCTGTTTTAAAGTGTTTTGGATATTTAGTCACAGTTGAGGTTGTCTTCAAGTTTATGCTGATCTCATGGAAAGACTTGGAGAGTATTTTCACTTTTTACCATTTTGTGGAGGAGGTAGAATAAAAGTGGAATGATATTTTCCTTCAAAGTTTTATAGAATTCACTGGCAAAATCATTTGAGCTGGTGGCTTTTCATGAGTTTATTTTTTTTATTTTTATTTTTATTGTTTTCATGAGTTTATCTTTAATACTAATTTTACTCCTATGATTATTATAAAGCCATTTATGTTTGCTATCTCTTCTTGAGCATTCTGTAATAATTTATATTTTTTAAATAATTTGTCTTTTTGGTCTACGTTTTCTAATGTAATGGCATCAAGTTGTTCATAGTATTCTAAAATTATAGTTTAAATCTTTCCTCTATCTCTAATTATGTCCTTTTTGTTACTAATCTTGCTAATTTGTAGGAGGTTTGTTTTATTCTTTTGAAGAAAAACTATTGATTTTTGAACATATGAAATATCTTTATCTTCTATTCCATTGCTGGTTCATATGGTAGTTCTATTTTTAGTTTTTTTGAGAAACCTCCAGACTGTTTTCCACAATGGCAACACCAATTTACGTTCCCACCAACAGTGTACAAGGGTTCCCTTTTCTCCACATTCTCGCCAACATTTGTTACTTGTGTTCTTTTTGATGATAGCCATACTGACAGGTATGAGGTGATATCTCATTGTGGTTTTTATTTGCACTTCCCTGATGATTGGCAATGTTAAGCATCTTTTCATATGCCTGTTGGCCATGTGCGTTTCTCTTTGGAAGAATGTCTATTCAGTTCTTCTGCTCATTTTTAAATTGGATTGTTTGTTTCCTTTGTTTTCTAATTTTTGGTTTGTTTATTGCCCTTTTTATACTTTCTTTTGGTTTATTTATCTCCTACTATAGACATTCATGATTCTCAACTTCCCTCAATTTACTCTTATCTCTCAACCAAACATGTTTTGATTTGTAATCTCACTTTATCTATAATTTCCTTTTACTCAAGTCTAATTTTTATATTTTTTATTGTGATATTTTACTTAAATATGAGTTACTTAGGTGTATGTTTAATATGCAAGCATAGAAATATATGAAAATCATTACATAATCTTGCAATGGCAAAAGATTTTTTCGACATGATAGAGAAAAAACATAAAGGAAGAAATAATAGATTTGAGTGCATCAAACTTCTACATTTTTTAGTAATAAAAAGAATTCATCGGGACTTTCCTGATGGCGCAGTGGTTAAGAATCTGCCTGCCATTGCAGGGGACACGGGTTCGAGCCCTGGTCCGGGAAGATCCCACATGCTGTGGAGTAACTAAGCCCGTGCGCCACAACTACTGAGCCTGCGCACCTAGAGCCCATGCTCCGCAACAAGAGAAGCCACCACAGTGAGAAGCCCACGCACTGCAATGAAGAGTAGCCCCTGCTCGCCGCAACTAGAGAAAGTCCGTGGGCAGCAACAAAGGCCCAACGCAGCCAAAAATAAATAAATAAATTTATAAAAAAAAGAATTCATCTATAAAAACACTAAAGTTATCTGAAAACTTGAAATATCTGCAAACTTAAAATACAAATTACAGTATATTTAATATATGAAACTCTTACAAGTCAAAAAGCACATGAACATCCTAACAGAAAATTGTGCAAAACAGGAAAACAAACTCCCCACAATATATATAAATGAGTGAAAAAAAGTCTTATTTAAATAATCTAGAAATCAGTGCTTTCACTGTATTTTATCTACCAAATTGGTAAAGACTTTTAAAAGTAAAAAATCTAAAGAATTCTCATATATCAGTATTTGAATGAATGTTAGTTTAATTTTTCTGGAAGTAAATTTAGTGATATATGTAATATATGTCAAAATCTTGAGAATTGTGTGCAACTTCTAAATCTGTAATCTTTCCTTATAAGTTTACTTGATGGCAGAAATAATAGTAATGAGGAAAGATCTTACTGGCAGGAATGTCCATTACCATATTTTAAAATAATTGTAATTTATACATACAATTAATATTAAAAACATATTAAAATATTGAGCATAAGTTCCCCCAAGCTGATTCTCAAAGTCCCATATGAATGAGTTCATCAACATTTACTCATAGGCTAAGCCATAAAGCTGTGGTGTACATATTGCATATAAAATGATTAAACTGTGTCTGGGTTTTGGGAATCACTATATGAGTATCAGTTACAATTACAATTATTTCTATTTTACAGCCTTTTCATTTTGTTTATTTGCCTGTTTTATTTTCATATTTTCCCTGTACTTATTTGAAATTTAAGCTACTTATTTCCTTTTTTTTAGTGACTATTATTGAAATTTTTTCATGAATATTTAACTTATAGAGGTAAAAGTCAAAATAAAGCCTTTCTAGAAAACAGGATTTGTTTCTAGAAAACAAGATTCTAAGAAGATTTAACTTTAATCACCTTTCCTCAGGCATACATACTGTTTTTGTCTAACATTTAAATTTTCACTCTTGATAAAAATTTCAGTTATCGGACATTAATAATATTTTATACAGGCAGGATTTAAATTTACATATTTGTTTAGAATATTCTTTTCTTTCTGTGTTTTAAAGTTAATATTCCATTTTCTTCTGACTTAACATTGTTTTATTTAAAATATATAGTTATTTCAATTGTCTTTCTTTTGTAACAATTCTATTCTGTTTTCCACAACTTTTATTATAAATAAACTTTACATACAAAACATAGAATTATGTGCATAGATTAAATGTACAGCTCAACGAATGTTGACAAGTAAATATGCCCATGTAGCAATCACTCCCCAAATTTCTTCTCCCCAGAAAGTTTCCTTCACAACTGTGGATTCCGTCATTCCAACCCCACCCCATGTAAGCACTGATCTGATTTCTATCAGCATCAGTTAGTTTGGGCTGTTATACAACTTTATATTTACAGAATTAAACTCTATGTATTATTTTATTTTGGACTCCTTTCACTAAATATAATACCTATAAGAAGCATCTGTGCTCTTGAGTGTATCTTCAGTTTGCTTTTTTTTTTTTTTACTGCTAAGTAGTATTCCATTGTATGAATCACCAAAATTTGATTATCCATCAGGTGTTAAACATGTTCTTATTTCTAGTTTCTGGCTATTGTGAATAAATCAGTTATTAACATCAGGTACAATTATTTTGGGGACATATGTTTTTATTTCTTTTGGTTAAATTCCTGGCAATTCAACTGCAGAGCAATTGGGTAAGTATTAATATATCTTTAAGTCATAGTAGAATTTGGACTGTACATTTCTTTTCTTGTAATGTCCATGTCAGATTTTTTATTACATTTATGATAACCTAGTAAAATTAATTGGGGGAGTGTTTTATCCTCCTCCATTTTCAAATCTAGTTGTTTTAATAAATAAATAGTTTTCAGGTGTTCTATTTCTTCTGATGTCAGATAAATAGAATTTTTCAAGAAATGTGTAAATTTTTACCTGATTTGTTACTGACATTGAGCTTTAGACAATATTTCCTTATTCTTATAAGGTCTGGAGAGTATATAGTAATACCTCCTCTTCTGTTCCTGATATTGGTCATTTGTTTCTATTTTTTCTACCTTTTGAAATCTATTAATGCTTGTTTTATGGCCCAATATACTGTATATCTGTGACTGCTTCATGTGCACTTGAAAAAAGAAGTATATTCTTCAGTTACTGGGTATAACGTTCTGAGGACAGATCTTCTATATCTTTATTGATTTCTTGTCTACTTGTTCAAACCATTTCTGTAAGAAGAGTCAGAATCTCCAACCTTATGCTTGAATTTGGTCTCTTTCTTTCTTTAGCTCTGTCAGTTTTGGTTCATTATTTGGAAGTTCTATTATTAGGCACATGCACATTTAAGATTATATGTTGTCCTGTTGAGATAACCCTTTTATCAGTATAAAATTCCCCCTTTTATCTTTGCTAGTACTTCCTATCTGAAAATCTACTTAGTTTTATATAAATTTAGCCTGTTATATGCTTTCATATGTTTCATGGTTTTCATATGCTTAATGTTTATATCATGTACCTCTGTCATCATTTTACTTCAAACCTAGTCGTGTCTTATACTTTAAAGTGAATCTCATAGATTGCATTTTGTTGGTTCTT
Source organism: Balaenoptera musculus (assembly GCF_009873245.2). Lineage (NCBI taxonomy): Eukaryota > Metazoa > Chordata > Mammalia > Artiodactyla > Balaenopteridae > Balaenoptera > Balaenoptera musculus. Next base: position 21,595,350 of record NC_045786.1, on the reverse strand, counting down.
ACTTTTTTATACAGCCTGATAATCTCTGCTTTTTAATTGAATGTTTGATTCATTTACAGTTAGTGTAGTTATTAATATATTTGGGTTAATTCTACCACATTTCTACTTGATTTCTACTTGTTTCATTTATTGTTGTGCTATTGTTTTCTCTTTTCATGCTTTCTTTTGGGTAAAGTATATATATATACATATATATATAATATGTATATATTATACATATATATGTATATACATATGGCCTATTCTAATGTCTAGAGAATATGCAAGAATGCTGGTTAGTATGGATGATCAGTTGTAATAAGTCTGGATTAATGTATTTTTTTTTAAGTGTTAAATTTTGTTACAACATGAAGCTAATTTACCGTTATCTCTAACTTGATTTTGTTGAAGCTCAGTTTTGGGTTTTGTTAAGGAACATTACAGTAATTTTTGGACATGGTGTTACCTCTGAGGTGTAACCATGCTAGTGTATCAGCTGAATTCCCACGGCGTTAACAAGGTTCTTCCATTATGATTAGGTCAGAACACCAGCCTTTCCAAGAACTGTGCAGTCTCTTGGTTCCACTGTCAACCTTGCAGCAGCCACTCTCTGCTAGGCAATATGGAATTTCTCCCTCACCTTAAACAAGGAACACATACTCGGGAGTCCCTCTCTCCATTGCTTCCTCCTTTTTGGCAAACTGTCATGCAAATCTGAGCTGCTTCCATAGCCTTGAACTCTGTTCTCAGCCTTCTCCTGTCAGTGAGACCAAGATATTCTGCTTTAGCTCTACTTTTCTCTGCTGCATTTGGGAGTCTCTCCCTAGGTGGAGAGCTGGGGTGAATATGATGCTCTCCTCATGTGTTTGTTTTCTCAGATTGACAGTCCTGAGCTGCCTGTGGTTTAATGTCTGTGCATGGTTGTTTCATATATTTTACCTGGTTTTATAGTTACTCATGGCAGGAAGGTAAGTCCAACAGTTAGTTCTTGCATTGTGACTAGAAATTGAAGCCCTTTTTAACAATGTTTTCTCTTTTTGTCTTCCTTATGTATCATTGTAGATTTCTTTTTATTCATTTTTTGGATACTTCCTGAAGCTGTGGTCTCATGTTTTTCATCATGAATTAATGGGAAATTTTCATTTAAATATTGCCCCTCTAAATATTGATTCTTTTTATTCTTACCTTCTGGAACTCTTCTGATACATTTATTAAATTTCCCTACTCTCATCCAATGTTTCAGCTGATCTAGGTTGCTTGCTAGGTGAGGGAATACCAATACTTTCATTCCTGAGGGATCTGGGGCTTTTGTTTCCTTGCCGTTGTCTTGCTGTGATTGCTGAAATGATCTCTACTCTCTTGTAGGCATGGAAGTATATACTTATGAGACTTGTATCCAACAATATAATCCTTGTTATATAATGTTTATAAGCTAAAAGAAATATGTAGCAGAGAGTATGTTCTTTTCATAAAAGCAAGATAACCAGAAATGTGCAACAGATGGTATATGATATATACACTTTTTATAGTAACCAAACAAACAAAAATCTAGAAACAACCCAAATACCTACCATCAGAAGAGTGGGAAAATAATTTATGTTGTATTAACAATGGAATATTGCACATGAGTGACTCTGCATTATCTACAGCTACAACATCTACATACTTAATAGAAATCTAATAGCAAGTGAAACAACAAATTTCAGAAGACCAAGTACAGCATATCATTTATATAAAACTCAAAAATAAGCAGAAATAACATTATATTTCAGGAAGGACAGGATGGAAATGTTCATAGCACACCAACCTCCCATTAAGAAGAATGTGAAGAGCCAGATACATTATAAAAATAAAATATTTAAACACACCATAGAGCTGTAGAAGCAATAAGGACTAAAGAGGGTCAAATTCTAACGAGGAGACAAACTTTGGGGGTGAAATGAGAAGCTGAGCTTTCCGTGGAAGTAGTTTTCCATCCTGAGCATGTAAATACTAAGAATCTGGTCTTGGTCCAGACAGAGCACTACTCCTGGGAAAGGGGAAATATGTAGATTTTGGCTCTTTGAGGATTGTCCTCATACTTTCTTTTACTACTCTATAGTTTTGAATATATTTGTTTAAATGTTTACTATATTGATTGTAGTACTCTGTTTAAATAAATTTTGACAGTTTTGAAACTGTCAGTTGATAATATTACTTCATCTATTTAACATGCATAATTTTCCCCCTTAATTTAAATGTGATAAAATGATTTCAAGATTCTGAAATTGAAATCTCTACTTTCTAGAGGAGATTTAGTATACAGCTCAAGCAGAGGATTTTGGATCTTCCCTGGGTTCTAATATGTCACATTTTGATTGAAATTGCTTCTCATTTATAGATTAATTTGAGGAAAATTTGCTCTCTATAACATTATGTCACTCAGATAGTCATCTCCTATATTATATAATTCAGTAATATTCAATAAATTTTACAATTTTGTCCAAGAAGATCTTGCACATCTTTTGTTAACTCTATTCCTCAAGGCTTCACAGTTTTGTTCCTAGTATATAGAGGGTTGTGTTTTCCACTAGATTTTTTATTGCTTAAGTACAGAGATATTCTTGACTTTTGTGTATTTGTTTTGTATCAGTATCCTTAATGATCTACTATTAATTATAACCATTTATATGAAGAGTCTCTTGAATTTTCTATATAGATAAGTATATCATTTGACAAAGAAAAAAATTATTGAATTTGTCTCTTCCTTCTCAATATATACATTGCTTAGTTTTTTTCCTCTTATTGTATTGGCTAGAATCTTTTAAGTACTTGGGATACAATTGCTAACTCATTTGAAGAAAGATTTTTCCTTTTGAGTGTGGCAATTTCATCTATTCCCATTTCCCTAGTCCCTTCTTAGTCAGTTTCTTCTTCCTCTTCAGGATGCTACATAGATGCCACTTCACACTGGAAGTCATGTCTGATTCCTCAAGTCTCAGTTGGAACTCTCCTTTCTTTGTCCTTTCCCATATTGTGCTATACTTTCCCCATCCTTACACTCATCACTCAGGACTGCAATTGTCTGTTAACTTGTCTTCATCCCCAACAGTCTGCACGTAAACACTGAGTCTTGTTCCCAGTTGTATCTTTAGTGACTAGGTCAGTACCTGGCATAAATTAAGGTGCTTAATATTTGCTTAATTGATTAGTTAATTCCTTACTATATTTTCCTAGGTTTTTTAAGGGCTGAGGTGGAGCATTGGATTATATTTTAGCCTAAAATTATAATCACTTTGAGGTTTGGTATAAGAAGTTTGGCTTATTTATGTGCAAAATCAGGCCCACTGTATATAAAATATAAATATTTGTGTTGAGAAGGTTGTTTAATACACTATGCTGGGACCTCTCTGCGAGAACCTATGAGAGAAATGCCTCTCTAGTTTCTCATCGCAAAGATCTGTATTTCTCCTAAACAACTGGTTTGTTTTTATCTCACAAACAGGATGACACATGAAGCTGACTGTGTTTTCTATTGCACATTCTTTGGAAAACTTAGAAACAAATTGCATCTTACTTCTACCAAAGGTATAGAACATTGTAGTATCTTCTTTTTCATTTAATTTCTGGTTTTTCTTTTGTATTTGTACCCTTATTTTTCCCTCACCTCGATATCATTAAATTGTATTTTATGTGGTCGAAATATATGTTTCCCCGTAAACTATCTTACATCCTTTTTCAACCAAGCAAGGTAAAATATTATCAGGGTAATATATTATTGAAGGCATTCTCACCACTTTAACCTGTTTTAAGTGCTGCTAGTAGATTTGTCTTTCAGCAATAAGTATGTCAGTATGTCTTGCTCCTGTGTAAAATACTTTCAGTGACTTCCCATTGCTTCTAAGATGAGACAAAATTCTTAGAAAGTTGCACAGGGATCTTCATGCCACCTTTTCTCAGTGCAGTCTTGACATATGATCATTTAAGCGCATCATGTCTGTATTTGACAGAACCATTTTGAAAATAAAATAGACGAATAAATGTCTATGACAATACACCAGCTAATTTTTCCATCAAAATTATAGAGTAAAACATTTTATTTTCACAATAGTGAGCATGGGGATAGTTAGTTTTATTCTTGTTTATTTTATTTTGTTTTTGTTTTTTCCCCAATGATATGTATTGGACTATACTTGGCAAGAAATGGAAATTCTAGAAAGTGTATGTGATATTGCAGAAAATGAAGAAGGAGCAAGAGAGAGCATAAGTATCAATTGTTCAACTGTTGTCTAAATAAATAATAAAATCTTAACATTCTACACCCTATGGAACAAACTGCTATATATAAATTAACTCTAAGTTCAGGAAAACTTGTACCTGCAATCACCAAGTTTGAAGTGGCTTTAAATTAAATGAAAGTGGTAGATTATTTCAGAAAAAAAAACTAAAGAATATTTTCAGGATTCAAATCTATTTCCCCACTGTATCATCCCCTTTGTTTTTCTTCCTACCTCTGAAACAGAAGAATTATGTCAATTCTGATAAACGCAGAAAATCATGATTTGGGAAAAATAACTCTGCCCTAAAAAAGACTTTCTCACCAGTGCTTGAGAAGAAATTATGAGTTTTGTAGTGAAATGCTATATTCCTTTGCTAAAGTGCAAAAAGAACAAGTTATTTAATTCTGCCTTTGTAATGATATCAGAAAACAGAAGTGTATTGAAGAGGATTTAGCAGAGCAAAATAGATGGTAGGGCTAAACTTCCTTATAAATCGATTGATAAAGATTATAATTTGAGAAAACTTGTAAGCAACAACTAAAACTAGTAGCCTGAAACAGGGGTGGAGTTATTCCAGTTCAGAATGGTATGAACAATTGCTTAAGCTCACCATTTGAAGCAACATTGTACGTTTACACTTATGTGAATTCCAGGATGTTTAATTATAAGGTACATTATACTGTACTTCATATTTACGTACTTAGTTATCCAACAAATATTTCCTCGGCCTATGAAACGTGCCATAAAATCATCTCCTTTGAAATTATATATATATATATATATAGTCCCTGCCATAATTGAACACCATGTATTGGTAGCATAGTTACGTATTTTATGCATTTACATTTCTTGTCTTCTCATACAAGTTTCTCTATATGAGACAGTCTTCTAGTAAAGCTTAAAATGCAATTGTATATTTTCCAAATACATTGTCATATATTACAAACAGATTGAGAATAGGAACCTTGAAGTCTAGTTCCTTTGTATCCCTTACTACTATCTAAAACCTAAATTAAACTACATTGCCAGATAGCACCTCAGTAAGATGGCTAATAAGTTGTAATTAAATTTAATTGTGTTGTGGTTAACACCATCAGATTTTGCCTTTGGCGATTCCCTTTTTTCACCAGTGCTATCTGGCAACAGACTCCACCACTGCAATGAAATCGCTTTGCCAATAGCCTTCAACTTGCTATGTCAAATTAATAATTTCTAGTCTCTTCCAGTCCAGATAATAAATATTTGGAATCTTTGAAGAATCTGATGCCCTGGAGTAGTCCAAATCGTCTTGCTTGAATTCTTTTATCCCCTCTTGTTCCATATTCCTTCTCATCTCTCATGCCACTTCTAAATCTGTCACTTGAACTCCTCTTCTTTTGCCATCCCTGGAATTCTTATTTCTTGACTTTCTCTTGAAGAGCACATCATTCTGTGGTTTCTGTTACCTGCTTCTGACTCTCATCATTATCATCTCTCCACTGATACTTTCCTGAGAGCTAGACCAGGTCCTGGCCCTCTCCTCTACTTTGTCCAACTGAGTTCTCAAATAAACATGTCCCAAACCAACCACACCATCACTCATTGTGCAAAACTTGTACCTCCCTGCATCCCCCACAGGATGAGTTGTGCTACTCTCCACTCCGGTACCCAAGCAAGAAGTCACCTCTCCTTTCAAGCACAGAATGTTTTCTACTGATCCCATTCTCTAAGCTCCGTGTCATTCTTTTCTTTCCTTGGTCAGTGTATGGATTAGAATTTCCTTGGGCTTTCATCTTTGCTCAAACTATCTCAAAATACCAACTCTTATCCACTGATTTGTAAGGAAAATTTGCTCCTTTCCAATGTGCTCTGCAAAATCTAGCTGCCAGTTTAACCAGGTAATGTGCATTTCTGAAAACTGCACATTGGTTTTGTACATGTCTCTCTAACTTGGGTGTTCTCTGTATTTTCTGTGGCTTACAGTGTTCTCTGCTTGTATCTTGTATGTTTACTGTGCCTATCAGAGGAGCAATGTATATTTTCCATTTAGAAATAGAAATTAACATTGTCTCCCATTATAAAGTGCCATGATCCTTGATGTATCACCTGTTCCCGGTACCACTAGTACAAGGACATTGTGTTTAGTCATTTGAACCCACTCTCTTCTGGGCTACCTTACACTTCAGAACTGAATTCAGTCTAAAAGCATAGTTCATTTTTAGCATGTTTGCCCATCTAGGTAAGAATATGGAAGCAAGATAGAAATGGCCTATGGAAGTTTAAGGCATCCTAATAGAGTTTGTTCTATCCTAGGCCAAATATCAGTTTCTGAGTAGATCCCCTTGTAATCTAAATACCCAGACTAAACTGTCCACAACTCTGTGTATACTTGGTCCCAAAGAAATGATTATGAAAATCCCCTTAAGGTCAGGGATTCTGTGTTTCTGTGTGTGTGTACATTTAGAAACTCAAGTTAAACTTCATAAATTAGATAAACTTGATTTAACAATAGGAACCTGGTTCAAAAGACAACCCAAGGACAGTAGACCATTTTTATGACAGTGGAGAGACATTTTCTGGTTATTCAGGTTTAAATGGGTTAATTATGACAGTTAAGTATTACAATAAATGTGAGCAATTTCTCAGAATTCTACTGAAATTTTTTAAAAAAATTATTCATTGGTTATTGTAGTCATTAATATATCAGGGTCATGATATATCATTCATTAGGGAGTGTTTTGCTACCACAAAGACAAAACAGTAAAATCACACTGAATATCATTCATTAGGGAGTCTTGCTGCCCAGATTCAAAATGAGGCAGACATTTACCAAAAAGTACTAAAGTAATTTTAGTGATTTTTTAAAAATTTATTTTATTTATTTAGTTTTGGCTGCGTTGGGTCTTCGTTGCTGCGTGCGGGCTTTTCTCTAGTTGTGGTGAGCGGAGGCTACTCTTCATTGCGGTGCACGGGCTTCTCAATGCGGTGGCTTCTCTTGTTGCGGAGCATGGGCTCTAGGAACGTGGGCTTCACTAGTTGTGGCACGCAGGCGTAGTAGTTGTGGCTTGTTGGCTCTTGAACGCAGGCTCAGTAGTCGTGGCGTACGGGCTTAGTTGCTCCGCGGCATGTGGGACCTTCCCGGACCAGGGATCGAACCCGTGTCCCCTGCAATGGCAGGTGGATTCTTAACCACTGCGCCACCAGGGAAGTCCCAGTAATTTTAAAATATGCAATAAGTTCGAAAAATATTTTATTGTCATTTGTAAGTGAGAAGATAAAAACATATTAATTTGATGCACATTAAAAAAATAAACTAGCATTTCCCCTCCTGATGTTAAGTATCTATGGACATGAACATTCAAATAGTATATAACATTAAACCTATTCAAAGAATTTCTTTAAAACACATTTCCAATAAACCGTTCAGCATATTTCTTTAAGGCACATTTCCATGATTTGAAAGCCATATAAATACATATCCTTTTACAGAATTCCCTACCAATTCTTTAGGATATTTATGAAATTTATGAAGTGCTTTTTTTCCAGGATGGCTGCGAGATAACACAATAAGCTAGTACGTGGTCCCCCAACACCAAGTAGAAACTTCTAAAGTATCAGGCTAAAGGTCTAGTGGAAACATGGGGCTCATACACTTCCTGAAGCCTGTTCCTGCTCTAAAGTTGAATGTCAGGATTTTTTATTTAAGACTAATATTCTGCTAATTCTACTCAGGCTGCACTGGCAACCATAAAAATATTCTCTCTTCTTCATTTAAAGCAGAGGTGTTTAGAATACAAACCAACATGTGCTAATCTGTGCATATTTGTATTTTACCTCACATGTTCTCAGTGTGTTCTGTTATCCACAATGATACCAAAGTATTTCATGTTGGCATATTAGTCATAAAAATGTGTAACTTTAAAATAAGATACCAAATTAAAAAAAAATTATCATTCCTTTTTTTCCAATTCTACATGTTTGTCCCTTCCATGTGTATCTTCAGCTCTACACAGCTTTCTAGAACTCTTCTTTAAAAGGAAAGGATTGAGAAAAATCTCTTGAATTTAAAGAATGATTCAGGAAAATAAAATCTCTCTTCAATTAAATCTTTTGAAAAATCCATGCATGACACTTTCCAAGCCAAAGCATGGGTTGGTTTTATTGCATTTGATGTGGTAACAAAGTACCCTAATTAGCACATTGGTGTAATTTACCACTCTTTCATTAAAGCTGATTGCCTAACTACCTGGGAAGTTAACATGGCTTCTTGAATACTTGACCTGCCTTATTTTTCTCCACTACAGCTGTTTGTGGGAATGGAGCAAAAAGCATTCATTACTGATGGAAAAAAAATTCTGGTAAAGGTTTTCATACAAGAAAATGATGTCGTTTTGCTTTGTGCCTCCTCAGCCTTTTCCATTTTTAATTGGTTTGGATTTATGATGAGACCGCAAATGACAGCATGGATTCCTGGCATTCAGCTAAATTCTTACGAGTTTGGAAAGCTAAATCATGTTCATTTAATTTATATTGTTATTCATTTTGGTTTTGAAAATCTGACCTTAAAAAGTGAAGTGCATTAAAGTCCGTGAAATTAAGCTCGTAGTTGGCTTTCGGGGATTCTACAAGTTATGCAGAAATAGTGAAATCCACTGAAACGGCTTGAGGTAGGGATAAGGAGGAAATGTTTTGACAAGTATAAAAACAGACAAGCAAGGGTAGATTAAATGCTGTTGCATTGGTGAGAGTAATTTTCTTTAGTGTTTTGAGCCACTGGCGAAAATCCATGTACATTTTATCTTTTACTCCTTAATCACCCCGCCCTGACTATGTGACATGACACATTCATCAGCATGGTACTCTTATGTTAGAGCAGTAGGATGATCTAAGGAAAATCCAAACTTTAACAGGAAAAATAATGCTATCTTCCATGACAGAAGCAATGCTTCATATCAAGAAGCAAACATGCAGATAATCCATACTCCATGCAGGCTTGTAATATCTACATACCAAAGTAGCCCATAAAGGCCTCATGTGAAAAGAGCATGTAGAAAATAAGAACAAAGAAGCTTGTTGTAAATTCTGGGTAAGCCATTTACATCCTGACAGAAGAAGGATGGGCTTAATTATCTTTCATAACTCCTCTGCTACTGACTGAGGATCTGCTGTGCTTTAAGTAACCATTTTATTTTTGTTACTAAAATTAAAGTGGTTTGCTATAAGAGATACCTTAGGTGAAGTTTGCAGTGGAGACCAAATTTATCTCTACGATTTTTAGCTCTTTGCCCAGTTCATGAACATGAAAAGGAACTTTTTGGATTTGGCTGCAGAGACTTTTTACATTAATATTTCATCCTTCTTAGAAGTTTCTGGTGCTTATGGAATCTTCTTCCTGGGCCCTTCTGTCCCTTGAATTATTCTCAACACTACATCCCCCCCAAAAAAGGTATCAAAGGAAAAGTGGAAGCCCTGGTAATCTTGGTATTGCTATCATTCCTAGAAATTTCAATGTTGATGAGTTAAAGGAAAAGACAGGAGAGAGTCTGTCTCAGAGAGGAGGACAGGACAGTAGGAGATGCAGATACAGTAAAAATATAAATAATAATAATAACTCTTATTGTTATACAGATTTAGAAAAAGAAAAGAAGGAAACGAAAAAAACCCAAACAGTAATCAAACCCCATCATGGTGTATCAATTAAAATGGAAGGGAATTACATGCAAATGCTTCAAATAGAAAATGCAGAATACCTTTCCAGTGATGATTTTTAGTTGTCAGGACAAGTGAGACCCAAACAGCAGACAGAATGGTCCCAGCATGCTTGTTGCCTTTTTTTGTTTGCACAGTAGCTGTCAATTTCAGCCTTGCAGGTAGTGGAACCCAGCGGGAGGCAGGGGCGGGACCCAACCACGAAGCCTGAACTGAGAGCAAATTTAAATTACTGAGCCTTTTTTTTCCTTTTTTATTTTTCTACTCTGCGACAAACTGAAAAGATTCCAGCACGCTAATTTAACCACCCTGCTTCTTCTTTGCCTTTTTTTTTTTTTTTTTTTGTCTTCCTGCTTCCAGGATAATTAAAAGAGAAACCTGTAAAGGCAACATTCCTGTGACCGAGTTGGTGCTGCAACGTGCTGGTAAGAAAACACATTTAATTTTTTTTATCTTTTTCTTTTTTTTTTGCTTTTCCTTTTTTTAAAAAAAAAAGAGCTGAAGGCTTTGCTTTGTCTGTCTAATGCAGTCATAAGCTTGGCTTTCCTGCCGTGAAGGGTTAGCATGTAATGAAAAGGTGAAATTGCCTGATATGTGACCTTCGCGTCATACTTATAATGGGTAGTGACAGCATCCCTATGTACCCTGATGATGCTTCTCTCTGCAAATTGATGAGTCGCCCAGTTGCAACAGGGCTAAGACTGTCGCACTATGGCAATTAGTTGTTGATTGTTTAAGGTTGGTGTTTCAGTGTCCTGTCAGGGAGAATTCTCTAGTTCTCCAAGTTACTCGCTTGCAGGGGTGTCATGGGTTTTAATAGGTTCCTTACAGACCGTAACTGTTTTGTTATTTACTCGCCAAACAGGAAGTACAATAATGAAACTTTTTTTTAAGTAACACTGTAATTATCCTATACTTCCTTAGTCCAGATAATGAAACAGCCTAAAGTGAGCTCTGAGTAGCATTATTTTAACCCCTTTCATCTACAACTTGTCAGGAGTTCATTAGACAGTTAACTGTGGACAGCCTAGATCATCAGGGGACCTTGAACCTGAGATGCCAACTTTATTCTCTAAAAGGACAAATTTTACTTCAGCCCAATTATATTCAACAAGTACTTCTTTATATGCTGCCTGGGACTGGTACTGAGAATGTTCTTGCCTGTTACTCTGTTATGGGGAGAGACTGAACCTAGATGGTGTGACTTTTCAGTAATCAGCTCTTCATTCTACTGTTAGGACTGATCAGATCACTTAAGCCACATTTCAAAATGCATGACTGTTGACTCTGAGATAAAGTTCCCAAGGTTAAGTCTCCTACAATCAATTCCTCCTGTGCATGTAAATTTTGTTTATGTCAGTTTGCAACTATGGTCAGTACGTTTTAGACTGCATTTGCATGTTATAAAGAAAGAAGAAAACATAGAAATCTTATCTGTCTTGCAAACCAAATATGTCCTTTGAGCATATATCCATGTGGCAAACTTTGAGCTTACCCAGATGCTAGCCTCAGAAGCTGGAAGACACAAGGAGAGATTGAGGTTGGTCAATGAGTGTGCTTGGATTTGGGTCAAGAAACTTAGGAAGAAATTTTCTTTTATTTCCTTTAAAAACACATGTAAAATATCGAGGGATATTTTTGTCTGTTCTCCATGGTTGTTTGTAAACTGTGGTAGTTTTTGTTTTTGTGCTGTTGTTTTCGGTTTTTAATAGATAAGTAAACATGTAGTGGGGAGATCGTCAAAAAAGAGAATGTAGTTTCCAAATGTCCATTAAGACCTTTTTCTAAAGAAAAACTCTCCTGTGAAAGTTTGAAGATTGTATGCCATTTGCATCCAGTAGGGAATGTGGCATTCCATACACTGGTAACATTTGGTCCCTAGTCTCTATAGCTATCCTATCTAATTGTGTCATTTCCACATTTAACAGCTCTGAACTGTGCTGCCCCGTGGGTCCTCACCGATGCCCCCCAGATCACTTGAAATGTCTAAAAAGACCTTAGAATGTTAGAAAATGCCAAGTATTAGAATAATTTCTGCCTCTTACAACAAGAGAAAATACTATGGATTTAATAGTTCATTTTTAAAATCTGATTTTACCCACCAGTAACTGTCTACTAGGAACATTTCAGTTATAATTGGAATAAATTGTTGCCCGGTAACAAGCAACTAACTCTGAAGCTACTTTCCATAGAAATCAGTGACTGGAAATAGCTACAAAGAGCTAAATGCAAGTCAAACCGCAGAACTTGCATTTCTTAGTTTTTTAAGAAAATATTCATTTCTGAGTAGTTTTACTATTCTACTTAAATTCTTGAATTTTTTTAATCAAGGTGCCTCTTCTAAGAAAATTTCTAATTGACCAAAATCCCTGATATGAAAAATAAAGGCCAGTAGACCTTTGAAAAAATTTTTCTTTCTGATTCAAAATAAGGAAGGATAAGCACAACCTCTCAGACTATGAGTGTTAACAAGATTCTGGGCTAGCAATACCATTATATGTGAAGAACTGCTATCATCTCTTGCAGAACGTAATGTAAAATTATGGGTTTCACTGTAGGACTCTGTCATTTGAACTAGTAATCAGTCCATAATTCTACAGATTGCTGCAGTTAAAACGATGCTTCCCCGCATTAAAAAAATATTGAATAACACTGAAATTACTTTAGAGTTTTACCCCATCCATTTTCTTCCAAGAGAAACAGAACGAGTAATAATCCCAAATCCTGATATCTAAGTATACATAATATCAGAATGTCTTTTCTTCTTCCCTGGTTGAAGTGCTATGACATTATAATTTCAAGAGCAAAATTCTTCACCAACGTTCCTGCATTTCCCATTTAGCTCTTGTGGCGACTGGGAATAGTTTTCACCTTCTAATTATGCAGGTGTTGAAATAGAAAATACCTTAGGGAGAGGGTAAACACTGTCATTTTACGCACAGACATACAAACAGACAAAATTACATATGACGCTAGAATGAAATTATCCAGGCAATATGAAAGCATAAGTAATGCTTTCTGAAAATATGACATTTGACATTTGCTCAATTCACTATAAATGTTTACTAAGTATCAACAATGTTAGAATATATGGGAAGTTGAACAATGACAAAGCCATATCTTGGTCATCCAGGGAATTACAATGTAGTAGAAATTTAACTGGTGTTAAAAAAAAAAAAAAACAGAAAATGTAATTTGATTAATTAGCCTACAACGAACTTGCCATTGTGTTAGTTTCTCGGGATCAAGGAAAATTATAACTTACTGTTTCTGACCTTTTGGAACCAGCATATTCTTCACTTCCCACTTTTGCTTCATTTCTTCTTCTGTAGTCACGTATGTTTTCTGTTTCTTGTGTTTTTAAAAGATTATTAGTATTATATGTATAGTCAATATCTGTATTTTTTCCACTGTATGAGAGGAAGCACGAAGCACTAAACTGGATATCAGGAGATAGCCATCCTAATCCCTAATTCCCCGCTGACTTTGTTACTGAATCTTCTTAGGCCTCTGTCTCCTCATCTTTACAGAGAGGAAGTGGCCACATCCAACAGTAAACATTTTTCAATTCTACCAAGATAAAGATGGGTAACTTCTAAGGAAGAGAAAGAGGAATTCCAGTTATGGAAGGCATTGTGGTCCAGTGGTTTAAACAAAGTACAAGAGAATTATCAATGAGTAAACCACAAGTCCTAGCCTCTTCATTTGGGCTGAGTTGATGTGCAGTTATTCCAACCCCTTGATTTCATACTGTCTGCTCTCTTCACTGACATGGTAATGCCTGCAGGACTAGAGAGAAACACTGCAACAGAACAGCAAGGGTATATAAAAAACACTGTTCCAGCGCCTATTGAAATGCTTCCTACATGGAACCCAAGAAAATAAAGAGAATATCTCTCTCCTTAAAAGTAAAATATAGAGCAATGCTTCGCTTAAACACATTAAAAAATTATTATATGTACATTAGTATCCATCCCTAACACTTTAGAGTAATGAAATAATTTTTGAAAAAGTCATAGTTTACAACCTATACATTAATAATAGAAAACATATTGTAAGGGTAAAATAAGAATATTTTCTAAAGCCTATTTCTAAAATATCCATCTTATATTTCCTGAGTAAATACATAAATGCTTAGGTATACTAGATATCATAATCCTCTTGTTTTCTTCCCGCCTCCCTGGTTTCCTATTGTTTTTGCAAAAAGAAGATGAAGAAATACATGAGGTATATGCATATTAGAAACTAGTTTAATTTTTTTCTTTATTCCCATCCAACTATGAATTAATCTTTAAGAAACTCAGGCTTGGAAGGAGGTAAAGAGAAGATGAGTTGCTCTTAGATTATTTCTGTCGGAAGAGTAGCAAGACAAAGGGGCTTGTGATTTCTTCATTCATTCAAAATTTGTTCTTAAAGGCATTGATAGACCCTGGTTAAAGAAAGAAATACGGTTCCTGTCCTCAAGAAGCTTAAAGTATAAGACATTTTAAAACAAATGAACATAAAATACATCATTACAAAAGTGCTATGAAAGAAAATTTCAAGTGCTCTGACAGAAACTATGCAGCAGGCAAGGAAGATTGGTGGGCTCAGGGAAAACTGTTCTAACCCAAAGATAGAGATACTAACTCTTTCTAAAGTGAAAAAAAAAATACTTATTTCTGTTTCCTCATGTCTTTGGGTAGTGGAATTAAGCAAGTTCTTCGCTTACCTGGAATTTTGCAATTACTCCCTGACTGGTCCCCGGTCATTTTAACACAGCAGCCTGAGTGGCCCATTAGAGATGTGATTCGTATTGTATTACTCCTCTGTTCAAAACACTGCAATAAAGATACCTTGGAAACTGGTAACAATGGTTGCGTCCAGGAGGGAAACATAAGGGTGGAAGGAAGGGCACAGGGATGAAAGGAAGGCTTACATTTACTGTGTACCCTTTTTGCACCTTATGAGTTTTCATGTCATATCCATGTCTTGCCAATCTGATTAAATCATTTTAATTTAATTGCCATTTTACAAAAATCTCTCCATGCTCTCCATGTCATTCAGTAAAAGTCAATTCCTTACAAGGGCCTATACTAGGATGAGTATATAATTTTTCATTTGAACCTGGACATTTTTGTGAGTAAAAGGTGATAATATTCATAATTACCATGGGACAACAAGCATAAAATAGAGCTGTCCAGGGCCAACAAGGGTAAACCTAAGCCTACACATCTCCATGACTCTCTCGCCTTCTCCTCTTGCCCTGTGTACTCCAGGCACATTCATGGACTTATACACAGAGCATACCAGGTACGCTCTGATCTCAGGACCTTTGCACTTGCTCTTCTCTAGTCCTGATCATTCTTCTTCTAGATGTCCATATCAATTGTCTGCTCACTTCATGTTTTGCCCAAATATCACCCTCTCTGATCACCCTATTTATAAGTACAACTCACCCTCACCTTCCCTATCCTCCTTCACTGCTTTATTTCTCTCCATAGAATGTATCACCAACTACTATAGTATATCATATATTTTGCAATTTGTTTATTATTGGACTCTCTCCATTAAAATAGATGTTTTATAAAGGCAGACATTTTGTTCTGTTTTGTTTACTGCTGAATCCCTAGCATCTAGATATACCTGGCATATAGCAGGCGCTCCATAAATATTTGTTTAATGAATGTTGGATGTTATCAAAACTGTCAATATCATCCTAATCAGTAGACTTAGGGCTATGTTCCAGGCTGAGTTCCAGAAGCTGTGTCTGAGTGCAGAAGAGCAGGAGACTGGCTCAGAGATGTGGGGAATGGAGTCAGGGAGGCTCAGAAAGACAGATTCAGAAACAGAGAAGGTCAAAAGCTAAAATAGAAGAGCCAAATAAGTATCAAATCCAAGGGTGCAGATGAAGATACAAAGACAGGTGGAGAGGGCTTTCCTGGTGGCGCAGTGGTTGAGAGTCCGCAGTGGTTGAGAGTCCGCCAATGCAGGGGACACGGGTTCGAACCCTGGTCGGGGAAGATCCCACGTGCCACGGAGCAACTAAGCCAGTGCCACAACTGTTGAGCCTGCGCTCTGGAGCCCACGAGCCACAGCTACTGAGGCCCACGCGCCTAGGGCCTGTGCTCTGCAAGGAGAAGCCACAGCGATGAGAAGCCCGCACACCACAACAAAGAGTAGCCCCCTGATCGCCGCAACTAGAGAAAGCCGTGCACAGCAACAAAGACCCAGCGCAGCCAAAAATAAATAAATAAATTTATTAAAAAAAAAAAAAAAAGACAGGTGGAGATATAAGACATAATCAGAGGTGACAAGAGGCAACGAGTAGGTTTCATAAGACAGATGGCAGGTGGGGGCAGTAATAGATTTCTGTTATTCTATATATGTGCAGAATTTACTAGAATGTGGACTAGATCATCTGGAATAAGTTAGATATTTCTCACACTGTACCTATGGCTTTGCTCGGATCTCCAGAGGACTTTCTTAAGGAACATCTGTAGTTGACTTGAATAGTGATGAACTGATCTGGTAAGTGATAGGCATCTAAAAGAAAGCCAAGTTTGAAGGAAGTGGGAAACATTTTACTGAAGTTGTTTTTATAACCGCATCATTCAGTCTGACATTTTCTGTGTACTTTTTAAGTAGCCCTTGAGCAGTATGAATAGCGTAACTGAGAATCTACCAGTTATAGGATGATGTAAGCAGGTCACAGAGAAATGCACAAAACAAGTTCTTTTGTTCAGTTTTGTTTGAAGCTACCATATTTGTATATTAAAACAGTCCTATGTTCTGCAGGTGATGTTATAGGGATATAATGCTCTCTGAATGTTCATCTTTTTAAAGGTTATTATAAAAAAAATTAA
The DNA here is from genome assembly GCF_009873245.2 of Balaenoptera musculus. Classification (NCBI taxonomy): domain Eukaryota; kingdom Metazoa; phylum Chordata; class Mammalia; order Artiodactyla; family Balaenopteridae; genus Balaenoptera; species Balaenoptera musculus. The sequence continues at coordinate 21,578,579 of NC_045786.1, read as the reverse complement.
AATGTGATAGCATGCTTTTCTGGCAAGGAGATAATTTGCCGATATACTATTTTCAGAGTATTTTTATCATACTATACCTATTATCTAGAGGACCTATGTAATTGAGGGGTTGGGGGGTGAATCCCAAAAATTCCATCTATATAAAAGTTTCCTGAGTCCCTTTGCATGAGTCCTATCCTCCACACCTAGCCTTTAGGCAACCATTGATTTGCTTTCTGTCACTATAGAGTAATCTACATTATATTAAGTTTTATGTAAGTGGAATCATATAACATGTACTCTTGTGTCTGGCTTCTTTCAGCATCATGCCTTTGAGAGCCATACATATTGTTATGTACATAAATAGATTTTTAATTAGTGAGTGGTATTTCATTGTACGAATATATCACATTTTGTTTATCCATTTACCTGTTGATGGACACTTGGGTAGTTTCCATTTGGAAGCTCTTATAAACAAAGCTGCTTGAACATTCATATACAAGTCTTTATGTTCACTTCTCTCAGGTAAATAGTTAAAAGTGAAAATGCTGGGTCTTAGGATTAACTTTAACTTTAACTTTATAAGGAAAAAGCAAAGTTTTCCAAAGTGGCGAAAAAATTTTATGCTTCTATCAGGAATATATGAGCGTTCCAGTTGCTGGACATCTTTGCCAACTTTTGGTATTTCCAGTCTTTTCAATTTTAGTCATTTTAATGGTGTTTGGTGGTATCTCACTGTGGTTTTAATCAGCATTCCCCTGAAGAGTAATAGTGTTGAGCATCTTGTCATATGCCCATTGGCTTATTGTAAAGTATCTGTTCAAATCTTTTATTTGTTTTTTATTGTGCTGTGTGTTCCCTTAATAACTGAGTTGTAGGAATTCTTTTCATATTTTGAGTAAAATATCTACATGAAAAATATTTTCTCCCAGTATGTGACTTTTCTTCTACATTTTTTAATGGTGTCTTTCAAGAAGCAACATTTTTGGATTAATCCAAATTTAACCAACGTACCATTTTTTTTTTCTTTTATGGTTCATACTTTTTGTGGTTTCTCTAAGAAATCCTAGCCTGTTAGAAGATGACAAAGATTTTTCTTCTATGCTTTCCTCTATATGTTTTAGAATTTTAGTTTTTACATATAGATCTATGATCCATCTTTATTTTTATGTTTGATATAAGGTAAAAATCAAGGTTCAATTTTTTCATATAGATATCCAATTGTTCCAGCACCATTATGGAAAAACTTACTCTTTCCACCATTTAATTACCTTGGACCATTGCCAAAAATCATTTAACCATGTGTGCATTGAAAACAGGTAATGTAATTTCTCCAGCTTTGTTTTTCTTTTTCAAAATTATTTTGATTTTTCTAAGTTGTTAACATTTTCATATAAATTTTAGAAGTAACTTATAAAAATTTTCCTCAAATAAAAAGCCTGCTGAAATTTTTATTGGAGTTGCATTGAATATATAGTTCAATTTGTAGAAACGACATTTCAACTACATTGAGTCGTACATCTATAAACATTTATTTAGTTGTTTTCCATGTATTTAGTTATTCTTTAGTTTCAGCAAGGATTATAGTTTTAAGCATACAGGTATTTCTCCAGTTGTTAAATTTATCCCTGACTATATAATATTTTTGGATATTATTGAAGTGGAATTGTATTTCATTTTTAATCTTCTGGTGCTCTTATATATAAATACTATTGATGTTTGTATGCTGGCCTCCTATACTGCTGTCTTCACAAATTCACTTTTAGTTTTAGTGGATATTTTTTGCATATATATTTCTTAGGATTTTCTAAATACATTATCAACTTTTGATCAAAACACTTAATCCTTTCCAACTTGTATTTCCTTTATCCCTTGTCTTAATTGAAATAGCTAGGATTTCCAGTGAAGTGTTGACTAGAAATAGTGAGAGTGAACACCCTTCATTTGTTCCCAATCTTAGGAGGGGAAACATTCAGTCTTTCACCACAAAGTATGATTTTAATTGAGGTTTATTCATGCATACCCTTTATCATATAAGGAAGTCACATTCTATTCCTAGTTGGCTGAGAGATTTTACAATGAAAGGGTGTTGTCCTTTTATATACTGGGAATTTGATTTGCTAATATTTTATTATGGATTTTTTTGTCTCTATTCATAGAAATACTTGGCGTCTTTCTTTTCTTGCAACATCTTTGTCTAGTGCGCTCTTAGGAGGACACTGATCTCATAAAGTAGGTTGGGGAGTATTCTTTCCTCCTTTATTTTCTGAAAGATCTTGTGTAGGATTAGTATTATTTTTCTTCCCTAAATGTTTGATAGAATTTATCAGTAAGCTACATGGGCCTGGAGTTTTCTTTGTGGGAAGACTTTTAGTTAAAAATTCAATTTCGTTCATAGATACAGAGTTATTTAAATTTTCCATTTCCTCTTAGGTTAACTTTGGTCATTTATGTTATTTATGGAATTTATATATTTCATCTATGCTATCACAATTATCGCCATAAAATGTTCTTCATATTCCCTCATCCTCTGAATGTTGTAGGATCTGTAATAGTACCTCCTCTATCGTTCTTAATAGTAGTTTGTTTTCTCTTTTTCAAAAATCAATCTACTAGTTTTTACTTCTGCTATAGCAAATTGCCACAAACTTAGTGACTTACACAATACAAGTTTACCACTTTTTAGTTCTGTATATCAGAAGTCTGCACACAAATCTCACCAGGCTAAAATCAAAGTGTCAGTAGGAGCCTCATTCTGTTCAGGAGGCTCTAAAGGAAGATCCATTTTCTCACTCATTTGGATTGTTGACAAAATTCAATTCCTTGTGGTTATAGGACTGACATCTCCATTTCTTTGCTGATGACCAGCTGAGGGTCATTTTCAGCTTCTAAAAGTCATGCACATTCCTTGGCTTGTGGACTACATCTTCAATCTTCAAAGCCAGCAACGGTGTGTCAAGTCCCTATCACACTTCAAATCTCCCTTTCTTCTTCCATCTCATCTCTTTAACCCAACTGGGAAAGGTTCTCCACTTCTAGGGACCCATGTGATGATCCTAGACCCACCCAGATATTCCAGGACAATCTCCCTATCTCGAGATCCATACCATTAATCACATTTGCAAAGCTTCTTTTGCCATCTAAGGTCACATATTTACATGTTCCAGCGATTAGAGCATAGACATTTTTCTACCTTCTATGCCAGAAGCTTATGTATTGATTTTAGCCCTTTTTTTTCTTTTTCTAATATATACCTTTAAAGCTATAAACTCCCCTTAACCATCATAGTAACTGTATCCCACAAATTTTAACTTACTTGTTTTCATTATTTATTCAAAATAATTTTAGTTGTATTGGTAATTGCTTCTTTTTCCCATGGTTTTTTAGAAGTGTGTTATTTAATTCCCAGGTACTTGGACTTTTTCTACAGGTATTCTTGTTGCTGATTTCTAATTTAATTCCATTCTCATCAGAGAACTAAATAATATCATAATTTTTAAATTTTTGTGGCAACATATGGCTTACTTTGGTGAAAATTCCAAGTGTTCATAAAAAGAATGTATATTATGCTGTTATTGGGTATAGTGTTCTATAATTGCCATTTCGGTTGGTAGTATCTTTCTCATCTTTTGTTTTCTTAATTATTTTTTTGTCTATTTGTTCTGTCAATTACTGAGAGTACTGTAAAGTCTCCCTCCATGACTGTAGATTTGTCTATTTCTCCCCTTTAGTGTCTCTTAGATTTTGTTCCACGTATTTTGAAGCTTTCTTATTAGGTGTATATATATTTATAATTGTTACATACTACTGTTGTAAATAGTAACTTTTTTCTTTATTAAGTGCCCCCTTTTCTCTAGAAGTACTTACTCTATTTTGGTTAATTTTTTCTTTCTTCTCTTCTTTTGTATTAATCAGATGTTTTTGAAAATTAAGAAAACTTTTAAGTTCTGTTTATTGGTTTCCTAGCTATATCTCTCTGAATTATTTTCCCATGGTTGCTTAATTACAATGTACATTTTAAAGTTAATATTGTTAATACTCCCCTAATACATTTTTATTTACCTTCCTTCTTTTGAGTTATTGTTGTCCTATACATTATATTTACATACATTATAAACTCATCAATAAGTTGCATTTTTTTTTTTTTTTGCTTTAAACAGTCATTTCTCTTTTAAAGAAATTGAGAATGAAATAAGTTTATATAGTCTGAACAGCTTCCTTTATATTATTTGCAGAGCAGTCCTCCTGGTAACAGATTTTCTCACTTTCTATTTATCTAAAAATATTTAAATTTTATCTTTATTTTTTAAGATAGCTTCACTAAACAGAGAATTTATTATTGACAGTTTTATTTTTCTTTCAACACTTTTATTGTATCATTGCAATATCTTTGGCCTCCGTAGTTTCTTAGTGGAAGCCAGTAAATCATAGCATTCTTCACCTATTATTACTGTGTATGTTTTCTCTGGCCGAGTTCAAGATTTTGTTTGCTATCTTTGGATTTCAGCAGTTTAACTACAATATGTTTTTAAATTCTTTTCTTTGTTTTAATCCTGTTTGAAGTTTATTAAGTTTCTTGTACCTGAAATTAATGTTTTCTACCAAATTTGGGGAAGATTCTGCCATTATTTATCCAATTTTTTTTCTGTTTATTTCTCTCTCTTTTGGGAACTCCAGTTACATATATTATAGTTTGATTTTTCTTAAATTGTTTTTCTCTCTGATCTTCAAGTTGGGTAATTTGTATTTTTCAATCTTCACATTTACTGATACTTTATTCTGCCATCTCCAATCTGCTGTTGAGCCCATCTAGTTAATTTTTGAAGTTTATCAAATGTTTTAGTTGTCAGATTTCTATTTTTCTATGGATCTATTTCTCTTTTGAGATTTTCTTATCTTTTCACTCGTTGATATTATACTTTCTTTAATTCTTTGAACATATTTGTAATCACTGATTTAAAGTTTTGATTTGCTAAATTCAACACCTGGGACCACTGGGAGTCAATTTCTATTTACTGTCTTTGTTCCTGTTTATGAGTCACACTTTCCTGTGTCTTTGCATGTCTAGTAATTTTTGGTTGTAAACTGAGCATTTAAGATGATACATTGTTGTGACAGTACATTCTATAGTGTTCTGAAAATTGTGCTTTTTTATTCCATTATTCAGTTAATCCACCTGGACATGAACTGCAATATTTGCTTTCACTGTAGTATTTAGCTACTGGTGTCTCTGGTCAGTTCTTATGGCTTCCAAATGCTACTTTTATTAGTTTGACCTCCTGGAAGTCTCCCCAGTTCCTGTGTAATTTGGTAATTAGGGATTTTGCCAAAGATTTTACTCATTTTTGGGGCTTACCCTTTCAATGGTTTCTTTGCTTCTAGGAATTTCCTTCTAAATCTAGCTTCTGTATCCTTAGGATCACTTTTCTGACACTTTAAATCCCCGAGGCTTCAGCTTTCTCCTGAAAGGCTATGTTGTAACTGGAAAATGTATTAAGCTTAAAGAGTAGCAAAAATATATACTTTGCACCATGCATGTTTCATCCTTCAGTAGTAGATTCCTCTCTGACCTCTTCCTGCTTTGTTGTCAGGCCCTATAGAATTTCTCCTCACCATGCATAGTTTGTCAGCCAGACACTATGGGTTTTTGGTTTCATTTCTCTGCAATTATCTTGCTTTCAAGACTTCATCTTTACCTTTCCAGGTGCTTTTCCAGTGTTAAACTGTGATCTCTGGAAATATTTGCCGACAAGTCTGTGTTTTTCCACCACTGTTTTCTTCTGCAGTAGCCACTGCAGGGATTAGGAGCTACCTTACAGTTCTTACCTTTTATAATTATGGGGTTTTGTTTCCAAGAATAAACAATCTCCAGCTTTTGTATACTTGTAGACACAGCCCAGTATCATTAAACTATTAGAGTCTTTTTGTGTTTATCCAGCTTTTATAATTTTATCTGGGAAGGGTTTGCACAACCCCTTACTCCCCCACCATGACTGTAAATTCTTTCTGTAGGCAGATTAATGTATTTTCTGTGTCTGATGTCACAGGGACTACAGTATTTAAAAGGTGAGAAACTAATCCAAAGAGTAAACTGTTTGGCTTTCTCATGTATGTTAATTTTAAACCTGCCCTACAGTCATTACACTCTCTTATTAAATGGCTAATACATTCACATTTCACTCATTTTAAGAATTGGAAACATTGAATCTTACAAAAAGGTCTATAAATAAACAGCATTTAATGAGATTTTTTTTTCTACTTTAGAACAAACTGACAAGATTCCAGCACACTAATCTAATGACTTCAAGGTCTTACTGTAGCTGACTATGGGGCTTCCAGTGAGGGTAATAAGTATATTAGCTTCATATAGAAGGTAGACAATTAAGTTATCAGTTGTTTATTCTCAGGCTTCAATTTGGACCTTAAACACCGCCTATCAGAAGAAAGCCAATACCACTGAAAGAAACTGGGCAATCTCAGTATCAATTTGTTAATATTCTCCCCAAAATAGATGCTGTTTACAATGATAATTAACAAATACACATAAAAGAATATGCATTGGAGAGAGCAAACAGTTCACTTGTGTCTATGAAGGTATGTATTAAAGTAGAGATCCTTGCCATTGCACTTTGGGGTACTGTTGTGTCTTGTATTGTGTCCCCCAAAAAAAGTTATATTGAAGTCTTAATCCTTGGTACTTCACAATGTGATCTTATTGGAAATAGAGTCATTGCAGATGGAATTGGTAAAGTTAAGATGAGATCATCCTGGCATAAAGTGGGCCCCCAGTCCAGTATGACTGATGTCTGTAAGAATATAGCCATGTGACAACAGAGACACATGGGTAGAACACCTTGTGACAGTGAAATCAGAGATTAGATTTATGTAGCTGCAACCCAAGAAACATCAAAGATGCTGGCAAACCACCAGAAGCTGGAAGGAGACAAGAAAGAATTCCATTATACATTTCAGAAGGAACATGGCCCTGCCAACACCTTGATTTTGAACTTTTAGCCTCCAGAACTGTGAGACAATAAATTTCTGCTGTTTTAAGCCACCCAGTTTGTGGTACTTTTTAATGACAGCCCTAGGATACTAATAAAGGTTCCATTGCTAGATATGTACTTTGCAAGTTTTAGTAAAGATAGTCAGTTTTCTAAGGAAAAATCTTAAGAAGGAAATCCTGGTGAGGAAGGTATATGACATTGTATGTTGAAGAGATGTTTGGTTGCTCCTGGTGCTCTTGAGGCTTTTTTTGGATGTAATAGTTATATGTCTATGTTTATTCATCATATTTGTTATACAGCTCAAGGAGAATAATCATTAAGTCATTGAAGGGAAAACTGAGATTCCTTATGCTAAATTATTTGTCCAGAGTCACATACTAAGCTCTGGAAGAGCAGAAAAATAAGAGAAGCATGGCGTTTTTCACGCCCAGTTTGTCCTCTAAACTATATCTGAGCCATTCAATATTAAATATCTGATATTTAATACTAACTTTTAATCATTAAAAAAGTGAACATCTAAAAGGGAAAGAGTTTGAACTCAGAAAAACCAGGGATTATAACTTAAAAACAAATTTCTTGTGTGCTGTTTTTAATTTTATAACAGTGCTATGTTCTGAAAGATTATCGAGGAAGACCTCTTTGAGAAGGTAACAGATTCTAGAGTGATGTGAGAGAGGAAAGCATAGGATATTGAGGGTAATAGTATCCAAGGGCAAAAGGAAACAGCATATAAAATAGCTCTGTAGCAAGAACAAGTGTAAAAGAGTAAGCTATCAGCATGACTGGAGCAGAATAGCAATGAGAAGAATGGTAGGAGGGAAGAGAGGTCATACCCTTTGAGCAGAGGTTGGCAAACTTTTTCTGTAAATTGCTAGATAGTGAACATTTTATGCTTTGCAGACCATAACGTCTATGTAACAACTCAACTCTGTACTGTAGAATGAATGAAAGCAACCATAGACAGTATGTAAATAAATCAACATGGCTGTGTCCCAATAAAGCTTTATTCATGAATACTGAAATTTGAATTATATATAATGTTCACGTGGCAACCATTTAAAAATATAAAAGCCATTCTTAGCTCACAGGTTGAACTAAAGCAATAGTTTGCCACCCCCTACTCTGGGGCGTTGTAAGACATGGTGAGAACTTGTGATAAAATTCTCCGCGTGAGAGGAAGTCTTCAGGAGGGCTTTGAACTGAGGAGTGACAAGATTTGATTTTTATTTTTAAAGGATCACTGTGGCTACTATATGGATAATAGACTGTTGGCAGAAAACTCATGGCAGCAGGAGAACAGTTGGGCTAGTCCTGTAAGAGATGATGAGACCAGGACTAGGATGTTAGCTGTGGAAGTGATAAGAAGGAGGCAGCCTTAGGACAGAATTCAAAAGAAGATCTGACAGATTCTCTGATGAATTGGGAATGTTGTCCCTAACATAGAGGTCAACAGGAAAGATGGAGAGGAGGATTGACAAGATTTCAGGGTCAGAGTCTCCAAAGTAGCATTCCAAAATATAGTTCAGGAGCTTTCGTATTGGAAAGGATAGCAATGGGCTATATTTTGAACAACTCCCCCCCCCCCCCAGTTACATTTCTAGAGCACTTTTCTGTGAACACATGTAATGACTTCCCTCTGCCTCTCTCTGATTTGGCTAGGACAGTTATTGTTACGTTCACTGTAAAAATGAAGCAGGTGGGCAGAAAGGGAGTACAGAACTCATGCAGAAGCACTCAGTGGGCTCCTTCTGGATGGTCTCATTCTCCAGTCCTACAGTCTCATGTTCTCTGACACCTTGACCAGGACCCATACCAATTTCCCTCTGCCTGACTCATATGGATGTAGATGTATCAAAAAAGACAACATACTGAGTTACCAATGTTGCAAGTCAATTATTGGCAGAATTATTCAAGTTCTTGTGCTTGGCCAGTCCGAGAAAAAGCAGTTGAAAAGTAATTTCTCTTTCTGCTTCCAGATCAACTTTTCAGAGTGGTAGCATTATCTAGGAAGAAACAAAAATGCAATTACATGATTTGAGGACCCCTTTCTGGGGAACAAGTGCAATTCAGTCCATCTGTAGAACAAGAACCAAAAACCCACTGTCCCATAAAGAAAACATTTTGCCCCCTAACTCATATGCTCAATGTACATTGTTCTCACAGGTAATTTAAGGCTAGCAAAAAATCCTCCTGGTTACTTGATAACACTTTGTTCAGATTCTGTCTGTAATTTCATGGAGAAGAAGGCTTAACTTTTAAGTAATGAACCCTTAAACTTCCAATTTTGAGCAATTAAGATCAGGGAGTGCATTTTTCTGTGAGTGGGCAGACATTTTCTTCCTTTTCTTCTTTTGTATGTTCCACTTTTAAACTGTTTAGCTCTTTGCTTTGTAGTGGTTGTTGACAACTCCCTTTCACTGTGTATACTGTAGCTTCTGAGTCACGTTGGCACCTGTTCTACTAAAGTTATCTGTGGATTGCTGCTTTCCAATACCAAGACTGCTGGGGTTTTGTGCTCACTGAATACCTATTCCAAGGCAGAGAGTTAGTTAGCAGAGATTAGCAAGAAGCAATTGAAAAAATAACTTGGTAAATTTCTGCAAACACAAGAATGCCCTTGGCAAAGTCCCATGATTTCAACTTGATTCAATATCATGCCATTCATGTTTGCAAGAAGAGTTTTTTTTTATCACTCTACATCTCTCCTTTGTGATGTAACTAATCATCCAGCCCTTCCACTCTGCCTCACTCCACGTAGGTCCACTCACATGGTAGGAATTATTCAACTTCATGTTTACTGTCAAGAAGGTATTTGACTTGAGAAGGAAAAATGGAGCTGGAGGAATCAGGCTCCTGGACTTCAGACTATACCTACAAAGCTACAGTAATCAAGACAATATGGTACTGGCACAAAAACAGAAATATAGATCAATGGAACAGGATAGAAAACCCAGAGGTAAACCCATGCACATATGATCACCTTATTTTTGATAAAAGAGGCAAGAATATACAGTGGAGGAAAGACAGCCTCTTCAATAAGTGGTGCTGGGAAAACTGGACAGCCACATGTAAAACAATGAAATTAGGACACTCCCTAACACCATACACAAAAATAAACTCCAAATGGATTAAAGACGTAAATGTAAGGCCAGACACTATAAAACTCTTAGAGGAAAACATAGGCAGAACACTCTATGACATAAATCACAGCAAGATCTTTTTTGATCCACCTCCTAGAAAAATGGAAGTAAAAACAAAAATAAACAGGTGGGACCTAATGAAACTTAAAAGCTTTTGCACAACAAAGAAAAGCATAAACAAGATGAAAACACAGCCCTCAGAATGGGAGAAAATATTTGCAAATGAATCAACTGACAAAGGATTAATCTCCAAAATTTACAAGCAGCTCAGGCAGCTCAATATCAAAAAAACAAACAACCCAATCCAAAAATGGGCAGAAGACCTAAATAGACATTTCTCCAAAGAAGATATACAGATTGCCAACAAACACATGAAAGGATGCTCAACATCACTAATCATTAGAGAAATGCAAATCAAAACTACAGTGAGGTATCACCTCACACCAGTCAGAATGGCCCTCATCAAAAATTCTACAATCAATAAATGCTGGAGAGGGTGTGGAGAAAAGGAAACACTCTTGCACTGTTGTGGGAATGTAAATTGATACAGCCACTCTGGAGAACAGTATGGAGGTTCCTTAAAAAACTAAAAGTAGAACTACCATATGACCCAGCAATCCCACTACTGGGCATATACCCTGAGAAAACCATAATTCAAAGAGAGTCATGTACCACAATGTTCATTGCAGCTCTATTTACAATAGCCAGGACATGGAAGCAACCTAAGGGTCCACTGACAGATGAATGGGTAAAGAGGATGTGGTACATATATACAATGGAATATTACTCAACCATAAAAAGGAATTAAACTGAGTTATTTGTAGTGAGTCTGTCATGCAGAGTGAAGTTAAGTCAGAAAGAGAAAATCAAATACCGTATGCTAACACATATATATGGAATCTAAAAAAAAAAAAAGGTTCTGAAGAACCTAGGGGCAGGACAGGAATATAGACGCAGACATACAGAATGGACTTGAGGACACAGGGAGGGGGAAATGTAAGCTGGGATGAAGTGAGAGAGTGGCATGGACATATATACACTACCAAATGTAAAACAGATAGCTAGTGGGAAGCAGCCACATAGCACAGAGAGATCAGCTCGGTGCTTTGTGACCACCTAGAGAGGTAGGATAGGGAGGGTGGGAGGAAAACACAAGAGGGAGGAGATATGGGGATATATGTATATGTATAGCTGATTCACTTTGTTATAAAGCAGAAACTAACACACCATTGTAAAGCAATTATACTCCAGTAAAGATGTTTAAAAAAATAATAAAATAGGGATTGGAAAATTCTAGCCTGTGGGACAAATTCAACCCACTGCCTATTTTGATAAGTAAAGTTTTATTGGAAAACAATCATGCCCGTTTGCTTAAAAAAAAAAAAAAAAAAGGTGTTTGAGAAGTAAGTGCTGCTGAAGCCAAGGACCAATCGTATGTAAAGATTGTCTTTTATTACCAAGTTAAGAACATTAATAGTGTTATGATGTCAATAAACATTTCCTCTGGGAAAAGGCCATTAGCTCCAGAATCCAGGAAGAGGGAGTATAAGAGTAATCCTATCTTGCTGGTGGCCTGACATCAGTGTTTGAATGGGTATCTATGCTTTCATCCTACTGTCAAATATCTTTAACCTAAAAATTTTTATAGCAAGTAAAAATCTGCACTAAATATATTTGCTGGCATGCAAGTTTTGAAAAATAAAAGCATTAAATGCTCTAATACATAACCAACTTCATGGTGGGAAACTATTTATTTCTCATCAGAGTGTTAACAGATTATAAAATAATTTTTTTAAATGAGAATCTTTGGATTTTCTTCAATCACACTATTTCTGCTGTTTTTTTTTTTCTTTTAAGAACTATGATTTCATACATTCCTCATGTTCTTTTTCATAAGGTTAGTAAACTGTGGTTGCCCCCATTTTGGCCTTTAATGTTCAGGTTCTCTTAGACCATGTTAAAAGCCCAATATCGACCCCTACCTCTGTTCTAAGTAAGGATCTTAGCTGTTCTTGCTTTTTGACCCCATCAGGAGACCAATATATTTTTTTAATATATATATTCCTTTAGTAAATCAGAATATTTTGAGGATAAAATAATGTAATTGAAATTATTCTCAAAAAAAGAAACTCCAGAAATTTAGGTAATTTAAACAAATATATTATTTTTATTTAATTTCCATAACAGCCAACTCAAATATCTGCACAAATAAAGGAGATTAGAGAAGTAAATAATTTAAAATCATTACCTTCATGTTATACTTTAAAATGGTGAACTACACTGTGAATGAAACCATCATGCTGAGAAGAGTGACCACTCCACAGTCTTAGGGCAACCCCCTGATTGGACATTGCTATAGCACATCCCATAACATTGAAAAATAAAAGCATAAATTCAACAAATTTAAAAATAAGATTGTTGATTCAGCAGTAGTTCTCCTTGGTATTTACCCAAAGGAGTTGAAAACTTATGTCCACACAAAAATCTGCACATAGGTGTTTATAGCAGCTTTATTCATAATTGAAAAAACTTGGAAGTAACCAAGATGTTCCACAGTAGGTGAATGGATAAATAAAGAGTGGTAGATCCAGACAATGGAATAGTATTCAGCATTCAAAAGAAATGAGCTATCAAGACATGAAAAGACATGGAGCAACCTTAAATGCATATTATTAAGTGAAAGAAGCCAAGGCTTCTTTCTGAAAAGGCTACATACGGTATGATTCCAACTATCGGGTCAGCCAAAATTTCATTCAGTTTTTTCCGTAAGATGGCTCTAGTAGCACTTAGTTGTCTTTAACTTCATTTGAGACAATTTTGTTAGATTGTATGTGACAGCTGTCATATCAGCGTGCATTTAAAAAAAGACATCAAAATTGGTGAATTTTTGTGTAGCCACTTTAATATTGAAGATTAAAGAAAAAAAGCAACATTTTTGGCATATTATGCTTTATTATTTCAAGAAAGATAAAAACGCACTGAAACACAAAAAAAGATTTGTGCAGTGTATGGAGAAGGTGCTGTGACTGATCAAACGTGTCGAAAATGGTTTGCAAAGTTTTGTGCTGGAGCTTTCTTGCTGGACGATGCTCCACAGTCAGGTAGACCAGTTGAAGTTGATAGCAATCAAATTGAGACATTAATTGAGAACAATCAACGTATACCACGTTGGAGACAGCCGACATACTCAAAATATCCAAATCAAGCATTGAAAATCATTTGCTCCAGCTTGGTTATGTTCATCGCTTTGATGTTTGGGTTCCACATAAGTTAAGCGAAAGAAACCTTCTTGACCGTATTTCCGCATGCCATTCTCTACTTAAACGTAATGAAACGTTTCATTTTTAAAACAAATTGCGACAGGCAATGAAAATTGGATACTGTACAGTAATGTGAAACAGAAGAGATCGTGGGGCAAGTGAAATGAACCACCACCAGCCACACCAAAGGCCAGTCTTCATCCAAAGAAAGTGATGTGTATATGGTGGGATTGGAAGGTAGTCCTCTATTATGAGCTCCTTCCGGAAAACCAAACGATTAATTCCAGCAAGTACTGCTCCCAGTTAGACCAACGGAAAGCAGCACTTGACAAAAAGCATCCAGAATTAGTCAACAGAAAATGCATAGTCTTCCATCAGGGTAACACAAGACCACATGTTTCTTTGATGACCAGGCAAAAACTGTTACAGCTTGGCTGGGAAGTTCTGATTCATCCACAGTATTCACCAGACATTGCACCTTCGGATTTCCATTTATTTCGGTGTTTACAAAATTCCCTTCATGGAAAAAATATCAATTCCCTGGAAGACTGCAAAAGGCACCTGGAACAGTTCTTTACTCAAAAAGATAAAAAGTTTTGGGAAGATGGAATTATGAAGTTGCCTGAAAAATGGCAGAAGGTAGTGGAATAAAAGGGTGAATAAGTTGTTCAATAAAGTTCTTGGTGATAATGAAAAATGTGTCTTTTATTTTTACTTAAAAACCAAAGGCACTCTTTGGCCACCCCAATATATGATATTCTGAAAAAGGCAAAACTACAGAGAGAGCAAAAACATCAGTGGTTGCCAAGGGTTGGAGAAGGGGTGATTAGGCAGATCACAGAATGTTATTTAGGACAGTGAAACTACTCTGTATGATGCTATAATGATGGATACATGTCATTATACACTTGTCCAAACTCATAGAACGTACAACACCAAGAGTGGACCTTGGGTGATGATGATGTGTCAGAGTAGGTTCAGCGATTGTACACATCTACCACCCTGATGGGGAGGTCGATAATGCAGGAGGCTATGCATGTATGTGTGGCAGGGCAGCAGGGGTTATATAGGAAATCATTGTTCCTTCCTTTCTATTTTGCTGTGAACCTAAAACTACTCTAAAAAAAGTTAAGTTTATGGAAAAATAAGGTTGTTGAAGATAATGGACAATTAAAATTATATGTAGTTTTCTTACCTATCCTTCAAGAAAAAAGAGAGTCATCCGCTTTTCTCCCTTTTATCTGAGAGAAGATTATGTTTCCTGGCATATAAATTGCTTTTGTCAGCAGGTAAGCAAGACTTGGATGGGAAAAACTATAGACCCAATGCTGTTTAGTCCTCAGTTACATAACGGGTTTCCACCCACCAAAAACTGAAATCAGGCCAGTGTTAGGCTCTTTTATTTATTGAAGCTTGCAACCCCAGTTATACTTTCTCCTCCTAATGTATATTACACATTTTGTACATTTGATTTGTACCTACTGAGACTCAAACATTTACCAGAAAATTCTTAATTCAGAAGGAAGGGCCTAATGTACACATTTCTCTTTATAGCACCCAGGGCAGTTGGGACATTGTTACTATCTAATTTTAGATTAGAAAAAAGAATTGTTCTAGGAGACAAAGCCCTCTCTAAATTTGCCCAAATATAAAAATTAAGTTACAGTCATTAGAGGAAAATATTTTTCAGTTTTATTTGGACTTACCATGGATATAGTGCATGAGAGAGAATTCTAAATAAATTATTAAATCCGAATGACAGGAGTGACTGCCAGGCAAGGACTGGGGCCGTAAGAAGTCA
The DNA here is from genome assembly GCF_009873245.2 of Balaenoptera musculus. Classification (NCBI taxonomy): domain Eukaryota; kingdom Metazoa; phylum Chordata; class Mammalia; order Artiodactyla; family Balaenopteridae; genus Balaenoptera; species Balaenoptera musculus. The sequence goes on along the minus strand of NC_045786.1, from coordinate 21,563,392 downwards.
GTAACTCATGAACACCATTGGCCATGCCTTTCCTTAGCCCCAGACATTTCTCGAAACAGACCTCCATCATTTCTGGCTAGGACGATTTCAGCTTTAAAAGCATTCACAGTAAAGTGTAAATTACTGGCAGCAACTGAATATTTTATCTGGTTTGGGAGCAATAGGGTAAAAGCACAAAGAATAGGTTAAAGTGATTGGTTTTGTTTGGCATGGTTTGGTAAAACTGGAATGATTTCTTAATCTTTCTTTCTACCATACAGAGAATTATTTGGGATAAGAAAGGAAAAATTCTTTCAGCAACAATTTACTCCAGAGCGGAGGTTATTAACTTTTCCAATTTCCTTTTCCCTTCTTTTGAGTTGGTTGTTTTAGACTCGAAGTTACTGTCCCAGTCACAGTTATTCTGAAAAGGCTAAAAGTTTTGACCAGTACCATTGCCATTTGACTTAATATGATATTATTGGAAAATTTATCGTTGGGTGAGCAAGACATAGAAAGATGAAGAAGGGAAACAATATCATTCCTTTGTTTTCAGAGCTCACGATTGTATGTGATGATTTTTTCCCCCTTTTAATTGTAAATTGTCGACTCAAATCTCTAGTATGGAGGAAATCATGCAAATGTTATGCTTCATTTTCCTTCTAATAACTCAAAATAATTATTCACTGGCAGAAACATGGGCTTAGCAGTACATGAAATAATACAGAATCAGGCCTCATTGCATATGTAGAAGGTCCAATTTAGGCAAAAGTTATTTCTAGCCATGCATGATTCTGAATCATCAATGGCTATGTTTTAGATGTCCTTAAACTTATTAATGTTAAGGAATCATTTTCCTATCTTTTTTAAGCAGATATAGGAGTTAGCATTATAGGAATTACTATAAGTGGGTGAATGATACAGATTTGCACATATACTTAGTGTCTGTGAAAAAGCACTGTAAATGGTTTGCATAGTGGGTAAGTGTTTTTGAGGAGATGATTCCATTTTGGAAATTTTTGGTTGTATTAATACCTTTCATTGCATGGGGGAAAATTCTATTTAGAAGGATAATTGTTCCTCAGTATCCCAATGCATATGGTAATTTTGGGGAACCTTATAAATTACTGCCAATACACAAAGTGTGTGAAATGTAGTGATTAATGTTCAACAGCAGATTGATAAAAACCACTCAATTTAAAATATGAAAAAAGTTGGTTAGAAAACCATGGTTTTGTAACATTAATGTTCTGCTAAATGTTAATAAGTGTTGGCTGCAAAGGGTCAAACCAAGTTAAGGAACTCTGGGTTAAACAATGTTAAAAAGGTTACTCTACTGCAGGACTTCATGCAAACTTAAATTTGGTAATAGGCATTGTGAATATTCGTGCCAAGTAAAAAGTTTGCGTTATTTACCACATTTACACCAAAGACAGTTTCCTTCTTCAAACAACAGTGTTTTTCTTATTTCTATATTATGATACTTTGACATCTTGAGGGCCTTGCTAATCCTTGACAGACTACCCCTCCAAGGGCTAGCTAATTCCTAAAGACGGTAAACGTTCCTCCTGAATTAATTCATTCAGCTGCTATAATAAAATACCACAAACCAGGTGGTTTATAAACAACAGAAATTTATTTCTCACAGCCCTGGAGGCTGGGAAGTCCAAATGCAAGGCACCAGCCTGGTCCCATTCTGGTAAGGGCCCTCTTCCTTGTTCATAGCTGGCAATTTGTCCTCGTGTCCTTATGTCTGAGAACGGGTGAGGGAGCTCTCTGCGGTCTCTTTTGTAAGAACACTAATTCCATTCATGAAGGCTCCACGCTTTATGGGCAGATGCCCAAGCATCTCCCAAAGGCCTTTCCTCCTAATTCCATAATACTGGGGGTTATGATTTCAACATACAGTCATCCCTCGGTATCCGTGGAGGATTTGGCTACATGACCCGCCATGGATACCAAAATCCTCAGATGCTTAAGTCCTATAGTGGGCCCTCCTATCCATGGATTTTGTATCCACAGATTAAGATAGCGATCTTAAAATCCCACAGATACAATCCAGATAAACAGTTTAGTAAACAGTTTGGTCAACACTGGTAGAGTAGAAATGAGCATAAACTTTGGAGTCAAACTTGGGATCAAAGCCAGCTCTGTTTCTTACTGCCTAAAATAACAGGGGACAACTTCTCCAAGCGTCTATTTCCTCATCCATAAAATGGAGACAATAGTAATAATCTCTCAGAAAGTTCTTTGAAGGTTTAATAAGATAGGATATGTAAAACCCAGTTCCCAGTACCAGAGAGTTCAGTGTCTATGTATGTATATACATTCAGTCTATAAATAGAGGAATGCCCACACCTAAGAGTGAGTAAAGTTTTATATCAGCCAGTTATTATCCTCAAGGTATGAAGTCATATTTATTTGCCTGTAAATAAAATCAACCAGTTAAGACAGTTTTAAGATTGCTGTCTGTGTCTTTGGTCTTGCTTCACCTTACTTTGATAGTGAAATGAAAACAGAAGTCAAATCTTCCTAATATCAATTTCATTTTTTATACATTCCACCTACTAGGCTAGTCTCTGGACTTGTGTTTGCCCAACAAAAGAATGAAAGGAAGACTACAAAAATACAGCAAATTAAGTGATTCAAAGTATTCTATTTTAAAAAAATGTTTGTCTTGAACTCTACAAGTTGTAAAATTGTATTCCTATCAAGATAGCTTTCAGCTGATATACTTGTGACCTCTGGGTGGGTCAGGAATACAAGCCATTCTGTCTATATGCAACTAACCACGTTTGTACATCTTAATGATCAAAAATTAAGTCAACTTCCAACAGGTGAGAATCTAAAAATTAAACATACCAAATAAAATATTGCCATAAATCATACAATGCCATTCTTAAGTAGTACACCTAATAATTAGGCAGGCAGTATATCTGCTTTTCTGGATATGGGTTTTATTTTTAAATCATGAATTCCAAATCAGTTATGAGGAAGAGGGTATTTTCCAATGGAAATATGATCCCTTTTGTTGAATTTTTCTTTTTAGATAGTTGCTTGATGATGCTTTATGGGCAGCCTGTACTTTAGATCTCTTTATGTACTTTCTGATGCTACCAGGAATTGCCCTCTAGGGACACTATGACATTTCACTGGGGCATTCGAGTAATAATTTTTACGTCTCTGCTAAGGGGACTGGCCTCACTAAGAGTCAACTTCTTATTCAGTCATTGATAATAGGTTTAATTACATTGACTGCCATTTCTGAACCTTATTGCCAAGATAAAATTCATGCTGTTACAGCATAATCTTTATTAAAATGTTAAAAGCAATGATGAGTAACACCAAGGACCTGCATTTATAAGGCATGAATGTACACAGGTAACATGTATTCATTTCCTCATTCAGCAGATGCTATTCCCTATAAACAGTTCTACACATTCTTATTTCAGTATACCATGTTAACCTCTTCCAATTTGGCTTGAACTGAGAAGCACCTGCATACGTATAGACTTTTAAGCTTGGGATATTGCTTTTCTACCAAACGAGTCTTTAGGTCACATTTGTGAGCGATCAGATACACACACGTAGGCTGGCATTCACAAAGCAATCCAGTGGATAATTCCCCTTAAGAAATGAGAAGAAAAATTGTCGTCCCTCTTGCAGTGAGAGAAAATCATCTCTGTTGTATGTGTGGCACTGGCAGCTTTGTATTAACAGTGTTCACAGTGCATCCACCTTGAGATGTTATGAGGATGAATGTGACCGTCTTTGCAGAGGGCTTTGTGTTTCTCTAGCACCTCTTCCCAGAATACTCCCAGGAGTGATGCGGTAATTGTCACTGAACTTAACTGTCTCGGTCCTGTCCATCTCCAAAAGAGGCATAAAAGTACAAAGCCAAATTTCAGAACATCAGTATAATCAAGATGAATAGGAAGCTTATTCGTGCCAAGTAAAAAAGTCTGAAGATTCCAATGTAGAGAAATACAGGAGAGTAAGTGAAATCACCCACATCATCATCAGTGTTTATGATCAGAAACTTTTAGATTCTATACTTGGCAGTCATGTGAAGAAAGACACCATTTTAAAATGAGTTAATTGCATCCATTAGAGCATGGAATAAAATTTGAATCATAGAAATGTAGAATAACAGCATCTGGAAATTGAAGAAACCTTCTAGCTTCTGTGGGATTATCCTCTTTATTCTCCTGGAAAGGTCAGAGAGACTCTAAGAGCTGGTAGTGGGGAATTGAGGGTCCTAATCCTCTTGTAACTAAATTTGGACTAGACAAAGCAATAAGAAAAACCAAGAACAGTAACTATGAACACAGAAGCAAAGAACCCTGGCCTTGTCATTTTCCCACTGATTAATTAAACACAAATAAACACAGACATACATATACAGAAAAGCTTAGTACTGGCCCCTAAAATGATCTTTTAATACAATAATTTAGTTATTTGTGATTTAGAGACCACAGCCACTAAACATCAGAACTTAAGTCTTTCATAATAAATTGTATTTTCTGTCTTCTGTACAAAAATAACTTACACATTTCACACCATCACAATACTATTTTATTTATTGTTTACTCTCTTTATACTATTGTATTTTTTTTAATAATCTAGGTAAATACCCCCAGATTTGTTGTCCTGGAGTTAGTACATTAATTTAGGAAGGAGTTGCCAGGAGGTTAAAAAACAAAAGGATTGAACAATGATGGGGAAGAATTAGTCAGGTGAAGGTCAGTTATATTGGAAAAAGGGAGCAGAGAGGAATTATTACAAAGAACTCAAGGCAACAAGTTGATAACTAGATTGCCTATGCTTTTCTGCCCCATCCTCTCCTATTCCTCCCAATATAAAATGAAATTTCCCTTTCCATGGTATATGTCCAGGATGTTCTTCATTTGGCTAGAGAATGTGTAAGCATTTTACAGTTAGAGCCATCATGGTGGTACTATTTCAGAAGTAGAGATGATTTCTCCTGTGATTTCTGGAATGGCTCTCAGAGGGCCACATGTGGGGTGCTGCAATGTCTTATCTTGTCCACTCAAGACACCTCTTCCTGGTTTGAATTTTTAGTTTCTTTATCATTATTATGCATAGGTTGTCAGTGTCTCACGCACAGCACAGATGTAAAATCTAAATTTTAGAAGGGCCAAGTGACCATGTCAGAAATCAGAGCCTCATAAAAGCTCAGTGGTTATTTATAGTCAAAACTTCCTCTCTGATGTCTCAGCTTTTAAAAACCCAAACTTCAGCCTGATTGGTTTGATCTCCCATGGATTGGATTGGCTCTGAAGGTTTGTACGTTATCCCCCAGAGATTTCAAATCAAACACAGCAGAGTACGTCTGTTTGGGTAACTATCTGTGGGTAGTTTTTGACTGTTTTTTTCATGATTTCTATGATCCCATCCTTCTATTGGATTTTATGCTACTATCCTCTGAAGAAATGAAAATGCTTTGGTTCTTCCCTTAACGTTGGCTGTTTCATAAAGAAACAAAACATTATACTTTGATACATATTTGAGAAGATATTGAAATAACAATAGACTCTTTAACTAGTAAATTATAATGGAATCATTTAGAAATTATATATTATATCCACATTTATACCAAATTAATACATCATGATTAAAGGTCTTATAATGAATACCAAATGAATTAGTAATGATGGTCTTTATGCATAACCCTTTAAATTATACAAAAGTATATTTTTAGCAAATAGTCCAACATAAGAATGAGAAATTGAAATTAAGTTGTATTTGTAATACAAAGATTGCAAAGTTTTAAAATTTTTTTTCATTGACGTATAGTTGATTTACAATGTTGTGTTCATTTCTGGTGTACGGCAAAGTGATTCAGATATACACACACACACACACACACACACACATATATATATATATATATATTCTTTTTCATATTCTTTTCTATTATGGTTTATTACAAGATACTGAATATAGTTCCCTGTGTTATAAAGTAGGACCTTGTTGTTTATCTATTTTATATATATAGTAGTTTACATCTGCTAATCCCAAACTCCTAATTTATCCCTCCCCCCTCCCTTTCCACTTTGGTAACTGTAAGTTTGTTTTCTATGTCTGTGAGTCTATTTCTGTTTCATAAATAAGTTCATTTGTATCATATTTTATATTCCACATATAAATGATATATGATATTCTTTGTCTTTTTCTTTCTGACTTTTCACTAATCTCTAGGTTCATCTATGTTGCTGAAAATGGCATTATTTCATTCATTTTTATGGCTTACTAGTATTTCATATTGTGTGTGTGTGTATATATATATATATAGCACATCTTCTTTATCCATTCATCTGCCAGTGGACACTTAGGTTGCTTCCATGACTTGGCTGCTGAACATAGTGCAACTATGAACATTGGGGTGCATGTATCTTTTCAAATTAGAGTTTTCCCTGGATATATGCCCAGGTATGGGGTTGCTGGATCATACGGCAACTCTATTTTTAGTTTTTTGAAGAACATCCATACTGTTTTCCATAGTGGCTGCACCAATTTACATTCCCACTAACAGTGTAGGAGGGTTCCCTTTTCTCCATACCCTCTCCAGCATTTTTTGTTTTTTAGACTTTTTAATGATGGCCATTCTGACCAATATGAGGTGATACCTCATTTTAGTTTTGATTTGCATTTCTCTAATAATTAGCAACACTGAGTATCTTTTCATGTGCCTGTTGGCCATCTGTATGTCTTCTTTGGAGAAATGTCTATTTAAGTCTTCTGCCCATTTTTTGATTGGGTTGTTTTGGGTTTTTTTTTTTATTGAGTTGTATGAGCTGTTTATGTATTTTGGAAATTAATCCCTTGTCAGTCGCATCCTTTGGAAATATTTTCTCTCATTCTGTATTTTCTCCCATTCTGTAGGCTGTCTTTTCATTTTGTTTATTGTTTCCTTTGCTTTGCAAAAGTTCGTAAGTTTGATTAGGTCCCATTTGTCTATTTTTGCTTTTATTTCTATTGCCATGAGAGACTGACCTAAGAAAACATTGCTACAATTTATGTCAGAGGCTGTTTTGCCTGTGTTCTCTTCTAGGAATTTTATGGTGTCATGTCTTATATTTAAGTCTTTAAGCCATTTTGAGTTTATTTTTGTGTATGATGTGAAGGAGTGTTCTAACTTCATTGATTTACATGCGGCTGTACAACTTCCCCAACACCACTTGCTGAAGAGACTATCTTTTCTCCATGGTATATTCTTGCCTCCTTTGTCGAAGATTAATTAACTGCAGGTGTGTGGGTTTATTTCTGAGCTCTCTATTCTGTTCCATTGATCCATATGTCTGTTTTTGTGCCAATACCACGCTGTTTTGATTACTTTGTAGTATTACTTTTGTAGCTTTGTAGTATTGTCTGAAATCTGGGAGGGTTATGCCTCCAGCTTTGTTCTTTTTCCTTAGGATTGCTTTGGAAATTCTGGGTCTTTTATGGTTCCATATAAATTTTAGGATTATTTGTTCTAGTGCTGTGAAAAAATGTCATAGGTAATTTGATAAAGATTGCATTAACTTTGTAGATTACTTTGGGTAGTATGGCCATTTTTACAATATTAATTCTTCCAATCCAAGAGCATGGGTTATCTTTCCATTTCTTTAAGTCATCTTCAGTTTCCTTTATCAATGTTTTATAGTTCTCAGCGTATAAGTCTTTCACCTCCTTGGTCAGGTTTATTCCTAGGTATTTCATTTTTTGGATGCGATTTTTAAAAGAATTATTTTTTTTACTTTCCCTTTCTCTTATTTCATTGTTAGTGCAAAGAAATGCAACAGATTTCTCTATATTAATCTTGTATCCTGCTACCTTGCTGAATTCGTTTATCAGTTCTAGTACGTTTTGTGTGGAGTCTTTTCTATATATAGTATTATGTCATCTGCATATAATGACAGTTTTACTGCTTCCCTTCCAATCTGGATACCACAAACTCTTATTTATGATCTTTTTAGGATTCTATTTCTGTTTAACAATTTTTCAATGCATGAGTAATTTTATGTAACAATGAAAATCAGAGTACTATTAATAAAATAAGCAAATTCCAATAAATAGTTTGTGGGGAGACAGAAATCCCCAAAGTGGAAATAAACCTGTTACATTCTACTGTAACGAAACATCCTTTTTGATAAGTCAACTTGATTTATTTGTTTTTAAAAGCATTTGATAGGAGTATTTTCTTATTATATTGCCTATCAATACAATAAAGTCCTCATTCTGAAAGGATCATACAGCAACCAAAATAAATGACTAAACTAGTTAATAGTTGAAAAATGTGGGTCTAGACTCAGACAAACTTTGCTTCAGATTCTAGGAGAGTAATTCATTCTCAGTGTGACCTGGTCGGGTTATGTAACTTCCCAGTGCCTCAGTTTTCTCATCTGAAAGAAAAATACTTGCCCCGTAGACTTGGATTCAGAAGAAAATATGATGATTTGTGAAGAATGTTTAGCCTGGTGCCTGGTGTCTAGATGTATTGAAACTTTATTGATTTCCTTGGCCATGTATTATGCACTTACATGTATTTTCTCATTTAATCATCACATAGTTACTAATAGCCTCGTTTTATAATTAAGAAATTGAAACAAAGAGATTAATTGCTCCTTAAGTGACAGGTGTTATTAGTATTCCTATATTTTTACATGTTTCCAATTTTTTTTCCACTGCCTCAACATAGAGATTTATTTCTATGGGGGTACAGTATAAAGAAACTAAACAGATATATTTTAGAAATAGGTAATATTAATTTGAACTAGCAAATTAAAGTAGATTTTAAAGAAAGGATTGCATTTAATTCCTAATCTTTCAATTCACTTGACTTTAAATAAATTATTCACCATTTCTTAGGCTGAAGTCCATTTGATATGAAGATGTGGGTAAGATGAGCCTTTTGTCTTGCCTAATTACCATATATTAGAGTAGGTCAACTTTGCCTAAATTGGAAGCAATCCTGTCATTCAAAGATATGGGGGGGGTGGGAGTCTATAGTTGGAAAGTTGGATTTTAAGACTTGCAAAATTATCACAAGCAGAAATCATTTTAATCCTTTATCACATGACATCTGCCAATTATTCTAATAGGACTATTCTCTGGAAAATGACCTTGTCTACACTGGAAAATTCAATTATGTTTACTTTTTTGGACTTCATTCAGCCAAACACACTAGTGGATATTCACCATGGAGTCAAACCTGTCTGATGATTTTGGAAAAGAAGTATTTTTAAAGAAATGAAAGCACCTTCCCTGTCAATGCAGAGATTATTATCTGTGTTCCATCTACTCAGGGAGGGAACATGCACACAGTAACTTGGGAATTATTCATACACACATTAATGTAAGAAAAAGCATATTCCATGGAATAAAGTGGAAGAGGAAGAAGGGAAGGATGTAGGAATAGGTGGGCAGGTTATGAATTAGCCCAGTGCAAGGCTCTGGGCTGAGAATGGTCATCCCTTTCCCACCTGAAAATAGGTTTGTCATCATGTGGAAACTGAAAAGCAAAAATTGACACAATTTGCCCAAGGGAATTAATTAAAAAAGGCTACTTGGGAGTAAGGATAAATTTCAATCTAAAGGAAAGAATCTTAGAGCCCAAGACGTTTCACCTCCAAAAGATGACCTCCCAAACTGAAAATGAGAAGGTCACATAAAAATACAGCATTAGTTGGGCAGATGGTTTGAAGTTTTCACGAAATTAGTCATTATTTGCTCCCTGGTGACTATTGTAAGAAAATCAATACTATTTAAATGTCTGTAGGGGGACAGGCTAAAGAAAACTTAAACCTCATCACAGCTAGAAAACCACTTGATTCCTCCTTCTCTGAGGCAGTTTATCTCCCAAGGTCTAGGTTAGAGAAACATGCTTGGCAATGAGGCTTCCCCAGTGGAGCAAACAAATGCATCTAGGTCCTTCAATCCAGCCCCTTTCACTCACATTAAAATCTATTCAATATATTTTATTCAGTGTATTTCAAAAATTTCACCCAGACACATTCAATAAATGCAGAATTGTCTTGCACAGAAATTATACTTGTTTGCATAGCATATCCATTCTAAAATATGACTAAATGAGGTTTTGAGCAGCGTCTGCACTGGAAACAGTTTTGAATTCATTTGGTGCTCTTTAGCTCTTAGTCTTCAATATCTTCAGGAAGATAGTCTTCATTCTAATCTCTCTTAAAAACATAAGCTCACGGTCCTGTGTTTCCCTGAGCATGGAAGGCTGCTGGACCTTATTTCTACTCTGAGGATTTTCTTAGCTGAACTGTAAGAAGTTCATTGCCCCCAACTGCTTATAGTGATTTTCTTACTTTCCTGATGGGCTATTTGTGAATTCTTTTGGAATGTGAATTCCTATCTCTAATCTCTAAAACCAAAGTGTGCTTCATATTCATACACAAAACTGGTGTGATCGTTTTGTTGGTTACGTGGGCAATCCAGTGAAGCCACAGTGATAAAAGTGATTGAACTAGAATTGTCTCATCCATATTTGAAAAAAACATTTGTACCTTTTTTTGTCTGTTGCTTTGCCCACCACTTCTCAAGTACATCTTAATAATTTAAAATTTTTTCTCAGTTGCATATAAACCCGTATGAGCATCTTCTCATAAACATATTCAGAGGGTCATTTTCTTCAAGTCTCTTTACCTTTTTCCTTGTATTCTCCCATCCCACTCTTTCATCCTTTTCTTATCTCCTCTCTTCCTTCCTCTCACTTCTTGTGCTATTCCATTCTCCACCCCTTCCCAGGTAATTCATTGAATAACTGAGGATTTATTCTTTCCTTAATTTTCCCCCATGGCAGAGACTGATTATCAGTGATGCCATCATGCCAGAACTTCATTAAGTACTTGATTGACCGTCTCTAAAAAGCTCTACAACTTATCCGTCATCACCCCCACAGGGTCAGCCTTAGTTCATCTCTTCCTCATCTCTAAGCTGTTTACAGGACAGCCTAACTCCAACCTTGCTTCCTCTCATCCATTCTCCACACAGCAGGGAGGCAGGGAGCTCTCTCAACCAAACCTGTCAAGCCCTCACTAGCTTAAAATCCTTTAAAAATCAAACCTCATTTGGGCATGTAAAAGGGTGCAGCTGGGGCTTCCCTGGTGGCGCAGTGGTTGAGAGTCTGCCTGCCAGTGCAGGGCACACGGGTTCGAGCCCTGGTCTGGGAAGATCCCACATGCCACGGAGCAGCTAGGCCCATGAGCCACAATTACTGAGCCTGCGCATCTGGAGCCTGTGCTCCACAACAAGAGAGGCCGCGATAGTGAGAGGCCCGCGCACAGCGATGAAGAGTGGCTCCCACTTGCCACAACTAGAGAAAGCCCTCGCACAGAGACAAAGACCCAACACAGCCAAAAATAAATAAATAAATAAACAAAGTAAACAATGCGTTAAAAAAAATACATTTAAAAAAAAAAAGACTACAGTTTTTAAAAAAAAAAAAAAAAAAGGGTGCAGCTGCTGTGGAAAACAGGATGGCAGTTCCTCAAAAAATTAAACACAGAATTGCCATATCATCCAGCAATTCCACTCCTGATTATCTATCCAAAGGAAACGAAATCACTATCTTGAAGAGATATCTGTACTCCCGTGTTCACTGCAGCGTTATTCACAATGGCCAAAAGATGAAAGCAACGCAAGTGTCCATCAGCCGAAGAGTGGATAAACAAAATGGAGTATATGCACACAACGGGATATTAGTCCCCCTTTAAAAGAAAGGCAATTATGACACATGCTACAACATGGATGGATCTTGAAGACATTGTGCTAAGTGAAATAAGCCAGTCACAAAAGGACAAATAGTGTATGATTCCATGTATACGAGGAAACTAGAGTAGTCGAAATCACGGAGACAAGAAAATACAATGGTGGTTGTCAGGGGCTGGGGAAAGGGGGAATGGAGAGTTATTGTTTAATGGGTACAGAGTCTCAGTTTTGCATGATGAAAAAAGTTTTGGAGATGGATGGTGGTGATGATTGCACAAAAATGTAATGTATTTAATATCATCAAACTAATACTTAAAAATGGTTAAAATGGTAAATTTTATGTTATGTATATTTGACCACAATAAAATAAATCAAACCTCACTGCCTTTAGCATAAAGCCCAAATTCCTTAACGTCCATCGGCTACTCTGTGCCCGCATTCCTCCAAGCCTTGGTTGTGATGTTCCTTCTGTCTAGAAAGTGCCACTTTGCCAACCTACCTCTGACCGTTCCCTGACAAGCCAAAGCAGAACAGATTGCTGTCCCCTTGGGGACCCAATGTTCTTTGTTCTCTCAGGCCCTACAGCATTGCTACAGTAAAACCTCTGAGGGGTTCATGCTGGTATCTCCCCCAAGAGAGAATGAATGTCTCAGAAGCAGAGCAGTCTACCTGGCATAGAGTGGATGCCTCATATACATTGAACTAATGAGTGAATTTCGAACCTGTGCCATGTAGACCATTCTGTAAGAATCACTGTATGTCCAGTTTACCATTTTTCCTTCAAAGGAAAGGGTTTTTTAAAAGTAGCTGTCACAAGAGAAATGGAACAGGATTTTGAAATACTGGGATTTAAAATGTTTTCCTTTAAAGTTGAATTGGGTTGATGTGAGCACTTCCATTCCTAACAATATATGGACTTCTTCTTCTTTTTTTTTTTTTTAAGGTAATTTGAGGAGGGTTCATTTATTTATTTACTTTTTATTTTTATTTTTTTTTAATTTTTGGCTGTGTTGGGTCTTTGTTTCTGTGTGAGAGCTTTCTCTAGTTGCGGCAAGCGGGGGCCACTCTTCATCGCGGTGCGCCGGCCTCTCACTATCGCGGCCTCTCTTGTTGCGGAGCACAGGCTCCAGACGCGCAGGCTCAGTAGTTGTGGCTCACGGGCCTAGTTGCTCCGCGGCATGTGGGATCTTCCCAGACCAGGGCTCGAACCCATGTCCCCTGCATTGGCAGGCAGATTCTCAACCACTGCGCCACCAGGGAAGCCCTGGTCTTTTTCTTTTGGTAGATTTTGTTACTGATCAGTAAAATACTGAGAGTGAGTAACCCAGTGTCTTGACCATTGTTAAGGAAATGAGCTTTCTGAGATACCACAGAATATTCCAAGTTCTCTTAATGTTGGGGCCATTTTCCAATAACTCATCTTACAAATGGGAAGATTGATACATAGAAAATCTGATAGATTTGTTCTAATTAACATCAAAAGAAGGCAATAGGTATACGATTGGGAGATTTGACATTTCTTTCTTCAGCCCGTTATTTTGTACACATGTCAAACTTCTCACCGTGATATCCTATAGTAAAGTTGTTCTCATAGACTCAGCCAATCAAAGAGGGTTTGTTGAGTACCTATTATGTCGTCAGCTCTGCACTTGACCCTGGGGAAAGGAGGGAGGGGTACATAAAATATGTAAAAGTTCTCAATATGAGTCCACATTCTCAAAGATTTATCATCTAAATGTCACAACCGCTATCAAAGGCATCCATGAAAAGCATCTATGAATAATCTCTGGGCTTTTGATATCCCAGACAAACATTAACATGAATCTATACATACAACACAGTATGTAAGTAAACTGAACAACAACAGAGAAAATCAAGCTAGCGTGCGTTAGAATACCATCTGCTTGAATTATTTTAAGTTATTATTAGTCTACAAGCAATGAAGGATTGTGTGTAAAGTCTACCTTGCCCCATTAAATGATATATCCCTTTGTAAATAAGAAAATAAAAAATAAAATTCACATAATGTCTGGAACATTAGATAACTATGGGCCATGTTAGTAAATAGCTGTTTGGCTTTAATATATTGCATAATGAAAGGAAAATTACCCTTTCCACTCTGTATCTCAAAATAGCCCCTTAACTAAGAACTGGTATAGAACTTAAGGTTACTAAAGTAGGTATTACCTGTTGAGGACCTCAAAGGTGCCTTGAAAATCATCCATATTTAATGCACGTTCCCTGTACTTGAGCAGGCAGCATAGTCCATGGGCAAACAGAATTTCTCCACTGAACGCCTTTTGCTTTGTTCCCTTCCTTTAAAATAGCAAACAATAAAAAAGATCAAAATTTCTGGCAGAGGAAATAGTTATCTGCTGCTGTCTGACAGCAATTAAAAGGCAACTGCAAATGACCTTTAATTGCCCAATGTTTAAAGCAACAGGGTCCCAGTGGTGGGGGGAGGGGTTGGCGGCAGGGGAGAGTTAGTTCAGTGTTTCTATTTGCTGTGTTCTGCAGTGATTTCTTCTCTCCCAGCAGAGAAGCTCACCAGTTATTATACTTGATCCATTTTCTGAGGACTGTAGGCATTTTCTCCTTATATCCACATGTACCAAGAAACAGTGGATGTGATTTAATTGAAATACAAGGGGTTTTTTTTTCATTTCTGTATCTTAATAGAGTGATATTTCAACCTTTTGGAAATATTCATTTGTCACTCCTTAAATAATAACATTTAACATTAATTATAATGTAAATAGTAACGTATTGATCACTTTGTAACAATAACAATACTTAATAGTAACATTGATCACTTAGTTTGTGCCCACCTCGTACTAATCTCTTTTCATGCGTTGTCTCATTCACTCTTTGGAAAAAGCCCTATGAGGTGAATTTTGCCCAGATCTCCAATTTACAGCTAAGGAAAATGAGGCTAGGAGAGGTTAAGTAATTTGCCTAAAGCCATGCAGCTAGTAAACAGAAGAGTTACAGGGATTCAAACTCAAATCTGTACAATTCCAAATCCTGCAAACTTATAAGCCACTCCTTTCTTCTGTGACAAATGAAGTTGCTTCATCTATTTAGTAAATGCTATTGAAAGGCTATTCTATGTAAGCCTTTCATTGGCTATCTCCCACATCTGCCTACTTATTTCCATCCATAGCACCTTCCTTTAGATGCTACCTAAGTTCCTGCCTGTACTACAATAGCAGTCTCCTCATTGGTCTCTTCTTAGCTGCATGCCTGATTTTCATAACTTGAAACCTGCAAGTTGTTCTAGCTGCAATTAATGCCATCTGTGTTTTCACCAAGGCTTCACATTCCCAGGGCCATAGCGTGGGCCCTGGCATATGGTGGGTACTCCACAAATATCTGTTGGTGAATGCATGCATGGATGATAGATGGAAGGAAGAGTGGGTAAATACAAGCAAAAATAATGTATGGTTCTTGCCTCTAAGAAGGTTACCAGACAAAAGGAAAGAGAACACATACACTTATTCCTATAGCCCAAGGTAGAAATGAAAGGTCTTTATGATAAATACTGAAATTGTCTCATGTGAATGCAATCTGTTCCCTTGCTCTGCTTGCCCTGCAGGATCTGGAGTGTGTAACACCCCTAACCACAGGCAGAGGGCTGTGATAAGAGCAAGAGGGGAGAGGGGGTGATTGTACATTGGAGGCAGGGGTCAATGGCGAAGGGAAGGGAGACGGAAGAAGAAAGGAACAGGGGAAGGAAAGTAATAAAGAACAGATGAGACCACCAAGGAGAAACTCTTGGGACATACCTACATTTATGAAGCAAAGTCATGAACAGAAAGGATACAACAAAGGGACAGAGAGACAGAAATGGAAAGACACAAGGATGGAGAAAATCATCGTTCATTCAGTTCGTACAAAAATATTTACTGCAAGTCTCCTAGGTGCCAGGCACTAGTCTAGGTGCTGAAAATAGAGCAATGAAGAAACAAAAACAAAAACATCTGCCCATGGAACTTACAGCGTAATGGAGGGAAAAGACACTGCACAAGATTGTTGAGTCAAATATGTCCTATGTGAAATAGTGCAAAGTGCTACAGATGAAAAATAAACCAGGAATGGGAGAGGTGAAGTGTCAGGGATGAGGGTTCTCAGCTTCTATACAGGTGTCAGGGGAAGACCTCAGGTAACCGCTGAAGCCTGGCAGGGTGAAGTCAGCCATGGCACTCTGTGAAAGAGCATTTCAGATAGAGGGAGCCATCGGCAGGTAGGAGACACTGGAGCAGGAGTCACCTTGGCATGTTCTAGAAGAGCAAGGAGGCCAGTGTGGTGTGGATGGATCAGAGTGAAGGATGATGGAATAAAGACGGGAGGAGCCAATGGTACAAGCCATTGGAAGGACTTTCTTTTACTCCAAACAAGACAGGAAGCTGATGGAGGGGTTTGAGCAGAGGGGTTTGCCCTGCCTTACAATTACTATTGTAATTCCGGCGACTATGATGACTATTGCAATAAATCAGGTGAGAGGTGAAGGCATGCATGAGGGTGGTGATGATGGGGGTGCTAAGAAGTGCTCCAATTCTCGATATATACTGAGGAAAAACAAGCAAGATTTTTTATGTACCAGATGTGAGGAGGGGGGATAGAGAGGGGACAAGGAGCAAGTTTGTGATATTATCAGCAGCTCATTTATGGACATGTTAAGTTTGAAGTGCCAATGACCTATCCAAAGGCACATTCCAGCTGTACCGTTTGCAGCCCTATATTTAGGAGAACCAGGGGAGGGCAGCATTGCTGAGATTGGGGATGGAGAATGTCATAAGTTAGGAGGTGGGTGGTCAGGGCCAAAAGCTGCAGATTGGCTAACAAGGGTGAAACTGGGCCAGGTCTTTTGGTTTTGATTATGAGAGAATAATGTGAGCTCAGTTACTGAGGGCGGAACTCTGGCTGCCAGAGGTTGAGAAAAGAGGAAGAAGAGGGGAAGAAAGCACAGACTAAGAAGACTGTAGTTGGATGAAAGGGACTAGATAGACATAGTGTGTGATGCCTTCCAATTCATGAGTCAAGACCTTTGTGGCCAGTGTTATTTTGCAGCATGTTGCCAAGCTTCCCTCTCCTATCCCCTCTGGCTCATCAGAGAGCTAATGGCTAATGCAGAGGCGTGCTGCTGTAAAACACCGTGTAACAACAAGCCATGCAAGTGAGAACACTCCATCCATGAAAAATAAGGAGATAGGGATTTGCAGCTAAAATTTGATTAACTGATTTTGTTAAAAAGGACATTTACACACACAATTATGTAACATAGTTAATGGTCTCATTAAAATATTTACTCACACATTAGAGAAGGACTGCAGGGAAGTGGGGGAGAGTTGGAGACAGAAGAAAGGGCAGCACAAGCATACACTTTGGTATTTTTCTAGCCCTGCCTCATTCCCCTTCACTAAAATCCAGGTGGGAGAATTCAAACAGAGGCTGTGTGTCCCTTCCCAGCTCCTTTATAACCACCACCCCCATATGAACGGCTGGTTCTTCCCCAAGCATTTTACCAATAGGAGAATAATTTAAATTAGTTTTGCTTCTTTTGATATAGAAGACATCAGGAAGGAGGGTTAAAATTTGCTGGTAATTCATACCTGATTGTATATGGCTAAGATGAATTTGCTTAGTAGCTTGGATAGGCAGGTTAGTTTGGGGCAAAAGTGGGAACAGAGGGAAAGAACGGTATGTAGGTCTTCTAAGGCAGAAGGGCTGGGATGATGCTTTGCAGAAATGGAGATTCTTGATACAGTCATACCAGGCACCAGAAACCAGGACCTAGGGCAAGAGATATACATGGAGATAAGGTAAGTCAGTTATCTTTTCACTTTTGCTCTAAGTGTCAGCTCCATAAAACATGAGGATGAAAGACAACCTCACCATGTAAACTAGAAAAGGAAACTGTTTCAGTAATATTTACATGAGTCGTGGAAACTAAACCCTGTAAATTGAAGCTTCTGACTGTCTCAAGTCTTCTTTGGGCACTACTTAATAGTGATGTGTCATTCTGGGGTAGGATGCATTTTACTTTGTTGTCTGAAGTATTATTATGTACTGTATTCACTTAGTTTTTTTATAATTTAATTAAACTTTTCAGAGATTGTTGTGGATTTACATACCGTTGTAAGAAATAATACAGAGAGATTCCATGTATCTGTCACTCAGTCTCCCCCAATGGTAACATCTTGCAAAACTACAGTATAATATCCCAGCCAGGATGCTGACATTTCATCACCACCAGAATCTCTCACAATGCCCTTTTAGCCACACCCACTTCCCTCTGTCCCCTCCTTAACCCCAGACAACCGTTAATCTCTTCTCCATTTCAATAATTCTGTCATTTCAAATAAACTTAGATAAGTGACATCACGTAGTACATAACCTTTGGGGACTGATTGTTTTCACTAGCCTAATTCTCTGAAGATTCTTTCAGGTTGTTGCACCTATCAATAGTTCATCCGTTTTTTTATTGCTGTGTAGTATTCCATGCCTCGTACCTAACTGTATCCCAGTTTGTTGAATCATTCACCCATGGAAGAACATCTGGATAGCTTTCAGTTTGGGGCTATTATGAATGAAGCTGCTGTAAACATTTCTGTACAGGTTTTTGAGTGATAATTTTTCTCTATGATAAATGCCCGGGAATGCAACTTCAGGGTTGTATGGTATTTACGTGTTTAGTTTTTTAGGAAACAGCCTAACTTTTCCAGATTGGCTGTACTATTTTACATTCCCACCAGCAGAAAGAGTGATCCAGTTTCTCTGCATCCTTATCAAAATTTGGTTTTGTTGTTATCTATTTATTTCAGTCACTCTGATAGGTGTGAAATGATATCCCCTGTGGTTGTAATTTGCATTTTCCTACTGGCTAATGATGAACATCTTTTCATGTGCTTAATTGACATCTGTCTATCCTCTTCCATGAAATGTCTCTTCACAGTTTTTGCCCACTTTAAAATTTTTCACTTTTTGAGTTGACTTTTTTTTTTATTGTTGAGTTGTGAGAGTTCTTTATATATTCTAGATACTAGTTCTTTGTTGGCTATGTGGTTTGCAAAGATTTTCTCCCACACTGTATAGCTTCTCTTCTCATCCTCTTAATAGGATCTCCTACAGAACAAAAGTTGTTAATTTTGATAAAGTCCAGTATATGAGTTTTCCCTTTTATGGATAATGCTTTTGGTGTCAAATCTACAAGTTGCCTAGCCCTAGATCCTGAATATTTTCTACTATGCTTTTCTATGGAAGTTTTAAAGTTTTATGTGTTACATTTAAGCCTGTGATCTATTTTGAGTTAATATTTTTACAGGATGGGACACTTAGGTCAAGATCCTTTTTTTTTTCTTTGCCTATGAATGTCAATTACTCTAACACAATTTGTTGAAAAAGATATATTTTTCCTCCATTGAATAGTTTTGCATCTCTGTCAAAAATCAGTTGTGCAGATTTGTGTGGGTCTATTTTGGGGTTCACTGTTCTGTTCCATTGATCGATGTGTCTATTCTTCCACAAATGTCACGTAGTCCTGATTACCATAACTGTGTAATAAGCCTTATAATCAGTTAGACTTATTCTTCCCACTGAATTCTTTTTCAGAATTGTTTTAGGTATTAAAGTTCCTTTACCTTTACACATAAATTTTATAATAATATTATCCATACATATAAAATTTTGGAAAAAAAACTGTACTTTTGATAGGAATTCCATTAAGCCTATATACCAACTTGGGGAGATCTGACATTTTTACTCTGCTGAGTCATCCAATCCTTGATCATAATATGTCTCTCCATTTATTTAGATTTTTTTATAAAAAAATATTATTTTTATTTCTAATTTCAGTATTTTCTGCTCTTATCCTTATTATTTCCTTCCTTTTGCTTGATTTTGGTTTGTTTTGCTCTGTTATTTTTAGGTTCTTAAGATGAAAATTTAGATTGTTGATTTCAGGCTTTTCTTCTTTTCTGATACATGCATTTAGTGTTATAAATTTTCCTTATAGCATTCCTTTAACTGTGTCCCACAAATTGTGATGCATTGTATATTAATTATCATTCAATTCAAAATTTTTCTTATTTCTTTTGAGAGTTCCTTATGACCTATGGATTATTTAGAAGTGGGCTGTTTAACTTCAGTGTGTTTAGGTATTTTCTTATTATCTTTTTGAAGTTGATTGTAGTTTGATTGCATTTGATTGGAGAACACACACTGTATAATTTTAGTTCATTTATATTTATTGAGATTTGTATTATCCACACGATATGGACATCTTGGTATGTGTTCCATGGATACTTGAAATGAATTTGTATTTTGCTGTGTTGAGTGGAATGTTCTATAAATGTCTATTAGGTCCTGTTGATGGATGGTGTTGTTGAGTTCTTCTATACCCTTGCTGTTTTTCTGTCTAGTTGTTCTATCAGAGTCTTCTTATGTTTACTTTATATATAATGTCCAGGGATTCTAGCAGGAGGAAAAAAAAAGGTATACCTGCTCCATCTACCTAGAAGCAGAAGTCAGTATTGGCTTATATCTTTTTAAAATATTTAATGTGTGAGTCAATTGTTATACCTCTTGCCACAGTAAAATCCAGAAGAAAAGCTTCCTCAGGTTGTCCATTCTGGTAGGAAATCATCAGTTCTTTACTCTTGAGGTCTGTGGGGTTTTTTGCTTTTCACCCATCTCTTACCAAATCCTCAGATGTTAATGCTGAGTAGGAGTGTGTGTGTGTGTGTGTGTGTGTGTGTGTGTGTGTGATAATAAATAACTCAAACTCAACCTGAATCTCTACCACCAACTGATTTTGCAAAGAGTGGGGGTCCTTAATAGCCTAATATTTGATGCTCTTCAAATAATACCAAAAAGGCTACCAGAAATCACTTGGTGGAGCTTGAATTCCAGAGACAGTCATCATATTCACACACTCATTCCCTACCCCATCCTAGTTTCCATTGAGGAAGAGAAGAGGCTCTAGAACTTGAAGGAATTTAGCCTTGGGAAGGACAAGTTCTAACCCTGGGCTCTGGAAAAATGCATGCAGAGCACACTATCATTCCCCACTATACTCCACATCTTGTATGGATTAAAGTCATGTCCCGTGGTGCACAGACAAGGGATGTGCTTTGTAGACTGGACGATGGAGGTTTTTGGATGTTTGGTTTTTAGTTCATAGAATTGAACTAAAGGAATTCACTTTGAACCAGAAGGAATTCACTTCCTAACTTGAGCTGCTCCTGCCTCAAGTTTCAAGGACTTCAACATTACATTAAAATGAGCCCTTTTCTTTTCTTTCTTTTTCTTGTTTCAATAACCTAGCTGTAGCTATATCCTGATTCTACAGCTCTCTAAGTCAGAAACACGAAAGGCAGCATCTAAGCCTATCTCATACTAACAACCAGAAATGTGTCAGGGAAACCACAATTTTGAGAAGCAAAATATCCACCAGCTTTTCTCTGACACCACCACCAGTTTCATAGGCTTATTTGTTTTGTTTTGTGTTTCTCCTTCCAAGTAGCACCGTGCTAAGTAGAGGAGTCACTTTCCCTGCCCTCCCATCCTTCCAGCATCCCCACCCCTACTGGGAAGGAGAACATGAAAACCATTTGGCCAAATGCACAGGCCAAGCATTGTATGTTTTGCAGGACCTGCTTCACAATTGCCAAGATGAAAGAGAATAAGCAGCCACTTCATCTTCTTAAATCAATCCCTGTCTCTGCTATAACCCATTTCAGTATCTGTTATAAGAAACACAGGGCATTCCTGGTTATCATCTTTTGGCAAATTTAGACCCTGAGTCTAAATGAGATAACGTAAATAAAACAAGCTGGGAAAAACCAATAAATTCTGATCCAGGACCCCTCTTTGCCTAATGGGAGTAGATTGCTCTCAGAGTTTTAAGAGATCAGAGGCAAATACAAAAAAGTCCACAAAATGTTAGGGATTAGGCCTGGGAGTTGAACATTCTCATAACTGCATAATCCAGAAGATATGGTATGCCTTAACATAATCCCACATAGCAGATAGGGAGCAGTTACGGAGGAAGGGGAGATAGATAGAAAATTTCCAAGTAAGTGCATTCCAAAACCTGCATTGAAAACTTATGGCAAACTGAGGGAGTAGGGTGAAAAAGAGAGGAAGTTGTGGGAAGGGAAAGATGTACAATATTAATGTGGAATTCTTCTGAACGTCTTTGAATTGAATTTTCCTCCATCCAAATGAAGGCTGACAGTAAGAAATAGCACTCTGGGGAGAAAGATAGAGAATAGCACTAAAAATTAGCACATTCTAAGAGATCAGATATGATCTTTAATATTAAGAGCCCTCAAATTTAGCAGAAGTTTGAAGGAGTCAAGCCCTCTTCCAAGGATATTACTTAATATAGTCTATAGCTTTCTGAATCAATATTAGACAGGCAAGGAAATAAAATGGAAATAACTAGCTTTCCATAGCATCTACCTTTGGGTTTTATGTGTTATATAAGGCTCCAGGGGAAAGAACACTTGCAAAAAATATATATATAAAAATAAATAAGCCCTGAACAACTTGGAAATACATCCTTAAGTCTTGAACTGGTCCAAACTGGAAGTCCTAGGAGGTGTCTGTGCTGTCTCACACAGACAAATCAAAAATTCATGTACTTTGCAAGAGGCAGCCAAATTGTGCATCATGTCTCCAGCAGATAAGCCTTGATGGTTGTGCAATGCAGGTAAAAGGAAAACCACTGACCCCACCGAGCAATGCACAACACTACTTGAACATGAAAATACCAGATGGATTGAAACTGACGGTCCTAATAAGCAACTTCCAGAATCTGCATGAACCTAATTGCAGAAAATCCTTAGTGCAGCTGCTTCCATTTGCTTCCTCAAATCCTTAAGCCAAACAACCTAGAGCAGAAAGCCTCGGCGTGTTCTTGCACTGCCCAAGCCAGCTTTAATGTACTGTCGGATTTATCTGAACCATGGCTCCAATATTTCATAGGGAGGAATGTCAGTTAGGGATATTGGTTGTGTTGGGGTCTAATTGCTTATATATTCAACACTTCTTTCACCCGGATGTCTTAAAAGGAAGGGAAGAAGATTTTCAATTAATGAAATAATAATGATCAAATGTCTTGAATCCTAAAGTAGCTATATGGTTGGGTAAGCCTAGAACATTCTTTCAACTGAGAAATGTGTAGTTTCTCAGCATTAGACACTCAAGAATTAGAGGATCTGTTTAACTATATTTTCTACTGTTTTGCCTTTGTGTTTGATTTCCCTTTCGTAAGTAACTTCAGGTACTGGAAGAATCAGGAGGTGGTTATACTGAGGTGGAAAGGATCGGATATCACTCCATCTTTTTTGAGTAAACTGTTCTATTTCCGTCATGCCTGCTTGTGATAGTCTACTACAGAATAATCCCCAGCCTGCTCCAGAGAATAATCTCTGAGAATCCCCTGCCTTTCTTAGGCAGAGTTCATTTAAGATTGACCACATGTCCTGCCAAGCCACTATTTCAGCTTTGGTGCAATCTTGGGAAAGTGGGACAGTGGCCATTGCAGTCCCATTGCAGAAAATCTCCATGATTCCTTAAAAACAAATTCCTAGAGGACTCAAAGAATTAGGTGTCTTTCTCCATTTCCCCATCAGCATGCACACTGATAAGTTAGGAGATGGAAGGGACACCAGTGACCCTGCATGGATCTTGCCAATGAACTTGATTTGTGCTATTTCTACAGACGAGGTCTAGCATCTGCATAGGCATTTCTACTGACCAAGGGAGGAAGTGGCTTCTGAACCCATCTGCCCTTGCCCCCATGCATTATACTCCTAGATGTTTTTCCCCTTTTCTGGAAGAGTAATTATACTTACCTGAACCATAGTTGCCTTTAATGTTAGTTTATTTACTCTTTCTTGGTTGAGGCTTGACTTAATGATGGTCCCTTTGGATGTATATTTCATCATGATATTTACTTTCTATTCACACACCACTAAGTACTATTATCATGAATGAAACTTAGACATTTTCCCGGATGACAAGTCATCCTTTAATACTTGATTCAGGAAGGCAGTGGCTTCTAGGCCCTCATGCAACTATCCATCTAGGAAAAGGAACTCTTAGCAGTGTTTCTTTTAGGTTGTGTTGTTTAGAAGTGTGGTTCTGAACAACAGGAGAGTGAGGGGAGAGAGAGGAAAATATCAAAATCTTTCTGCATTTACTTTTCCCTTGACAGAAAGTTTATCTTCCCTGAGGCAATATTTCATCCATTTGTTCATTTATTCATTCATTCTTTCATTCGTTTACCAAATACTTATCAGCACTGATAATATGCTGGCTGTGTTCTTGTCACTGGGGTTGCAGAAGTGAACAAAAAGGATGTAATCCCTCCCCCCATGGGGATTATATTCTAATAGCAGTGACAGACAGAAAATAAATACATAAATAATAAATTGTCAGATAATGATAAGTTTCATAAGAAAATACAGCAATGGGGGAGTGGAGAGGGCTAAGCGGTGGGATGACCATTGTAGGTTCTGTCCAGGGAGGTGGTATCTGAGCAGAGATCTGAATAAAATAGGAGGGAGCCATGCACAGAGCTGGGGGGTACAAACCTTCTAGAAAGAGGGAGTGGCACATGCACAAGACTTGAAGAGAGAAGGAGCATGAGACATTCCCAGAATAGAAAGGCCAGCAGCACTTGATGGAAAAGGGGCAGGAGAGGAGAGAGGAGCCCTGAGAGGGGGCAGCAGCAGAACATGGGGACAAACCTAAGCCTGCAGGGGAGTGTGGACCAGATTCTGCCTGAGATGAGAAGCCAAGCAAGGGTTTGAACCAGCGTGTTGAATGATCTGTTTTATGTTTTAAAGAAAATATCACTCTGCTGTTTAGAGAATAGACTGTAAAGGAAAAAGTAAAAACAAGAACAGAGTCTGATAATTACGTAAATAAACTCAGCATTTAAAGCCCCTGTAGCGTAGGGCTTTTTGTCTAGGGAGTGGTACATGGAGTGGCAATCAATACAGATCTGGAGCTTTTCTCCTGCGCTGGGATGCTTGTTCTACCAGGAGACCTTGAATAAGGTACTTCAACCTATCTGCGCCTCAGTTCCCTTATCTATGAAAAATGAATAATAATATCACCTACTTCACAGGTTGTTGTAAGAACCTGTGAGTAAATATAAGTAAACCACTGAGAACAGACTACAGCACACAGAAAGAACCTTAGAAAGCTTGCTGTTATTAACTCTATTTATTGAGGCTAATGCTTTGCACTAATAGTTTCTCTTTTCAGATTGACTGAAAGATTTTGGAAAGCAAGAACCATGTCTTTTCCTCTGACTATTTTTTATAGAGCCAGCAAGAGATTGCAAGGGTTAGGCCTTCAATACGTAGCTATCTGTTGAGTTGAATTACCGGAACCTCAAAACAGAGGGATATCGAAATGGGTATATTCCTGAGGACCATGGGAATCTGGCAAAGTTACCCTCATTTTTCTTTCTGGTTATTCAGTCTTTTATAAACTAACAAGATCCTTGCTCCAGAGTATAAATAAAACAAGCAATTTAGGAAGTTTCTGTATCAAAGAGCACGCCTCCTCTTCATTCTCTATTCCCATGGTAGGAACTTGGTAAATCTTTGCGCTTCTGATGGCAACATCTATAGTGACAGGATTTGGAATGCATGGCTTCAAGTGTCATAGTCCCATACCGGGAAATAGAAAACGATTTCTCTACTGCCGATGTACACCTAACATGAGACCTTGCTTCTTCAGAAAAGCCCAGTGTAGACACCTCTGGGAACTCTTAACAGGATCAATTAAAGACAGTTTGATTTCTGCTGTTTGGCAGTTCCTACCCTCCTGTTAAACCACAGATGTCTCTCTAGTTGCTTTTTGAATTTTCTTTGGCACCAGAAGATGGAAAGTTCAGCTCTTAGTCTTCCTGGGTGGTCAAATCAACACTCTGGCCTCCATCTCAGGTTTAAAAGAAATAATCTTCTGATGGTTTTAGCCTACTCCTTTATATGATGTTGCCTGTTGTCTAAAGTTGAAATCCAAGAGTTCAACGATTGATCTGACACAATAAAAAGGGCGTGAAGGTGGTTGATTTTTGAAGATGCATCAGGTCATCCGCAACATCCACTCTTTCATTTACTATTCTTTCTGTGTATGGCGCAATGATAATAATCAGTGGCCATTAAACGATTCAAGTTAAGCATTCATAATGGACCAAATTCTCTGTTACCTTAACGGTTCACAGGGCACTGGAGAATTTTGTCACTTTTCTTCCTCATGAATTGCAATGACATACCTAAGAAATGATAGCACCCTATCGACCCTAGTAATCCAAAGGCAATGGGTGTCACAGCCAGATCATCCCCACAGCTAGTCCTACTAACCCTGCTCCGTTGAAAGAGCGACATTTCCTTTATCCTGATATGATCAACTTCTTAGGCCCAGAGATTTCCCTCTTCCACTTTCTGTTTCAAAGCTTTTTTAAGAGAAAGATGAAGTCAGTCCATAAGAGCAAATACTTTTGTCTGATTAAGTGAATCCTCCTTTTTCACTTAATATAAAGTAGGAGAGAGAAAAAAAAAAAAAAAAAAGAAACACCAAAAATAAAAGTAACACGGAAACCTCAGTTTATCCTATGGTTTCAAAATGGTTTTAGCAGAGCTACTCACATGTAATATTTAGAAAGTTCAAATTACAGTGAAATAGTCAAGATGATAGTATCAAAAGATGTGTCATAAATCTAAATCATAAAGTATTTACCTTCTTTGAAGATTTTTCATTTTTAAAAATACAAACACTCCGATTGTACTTTGGGACAGACCCTGCCACCTTCTAAATTAACTCCAAACAAGGGGCAAAAGTAACATATGTAAGCAGAACCTAGAATCCTTCCCTAAACAAAGCCTAGATTCTTTCTCTTGCCAGCAGGGCTCCTATTTTCCATCACCTACTCAAACACCCTAAAGCCATCCACTCCTGATGGCTGCCGTCCTGACAGCCTCATTCTTATTCTTTGCCAAGTACACAGAACCCCTGAGGGTTTTAGAAGATGTTATCCCTAGATCCTCCGGGGATGCACACAAATATAAAGTTCTTGATTGCAAGTATTCCGGAATGTGAGATGGTAAAACTCAGTTTGGAAGAGTGGGAAAGGGGACAGTTCCAGAGATAAATGACCCTGGATGGTAGCTGTAGTCTGATCCATCCATGGAATTGGTTTTCAGTCAGTTGGTCAAGGACACAACTGACCTACTGATGGGTGATGAGCAAATGGGTCAAACATGCTTTTTGTTATGAATTAATAGTTGTTGAGGAGCATCTGTACGTACAGCATCACTTAAGTGAGGTAGAGGATACAGAAAAATGACAGATGGGGGTCCCTGCTCCTCCGGAACTTACGTAAAGAACATCAACCCATGAAGAAACAAGCACAGGAAGAGAGGATGGTCAAGTGCTGGAAATTTCATGACCCAGAAAACTTCCTGAGGGCAGTGCCTTGAGCCTCAGCTGAGAGGACAAGCCTAAGATGAGCCCCAGGAGAGAATGGGATGAACTTGTGGATTCACTGCATGGTAAGGAGAGTAGCTGGTGTGGAAGGGAGTCGTTGGGGGGCGGTCAGCAGAGCTGCACTAGCAACAGAGGTGCCTTTTGGGTCCCTTTCCAAAGAGAACAAATAGCCAGAGATGGCTGTATGGCTTAAACAGAAAACTAGCAAATCAAAAACATAAGTGCTAATTCTGAAACTTCCATTGGGTCACCATTTGGTATGATTCAAATTATTGCTCCCCAGTAAATTTTACACTCCACTTCCTCCTCAGCCAAATCAGGATAACCTCTGGATGCCTGGCCAAACACAGCTAGTTAACATTTATTTACAAAGACTTACAGAAGAGGTTATGTGAATGTGTAATAGCAGCAAGGACCAAAATGCTTTGCCTGTGGCATTTTGACTTCAAAGGAGATCTGAAAATACAAAAAATAAAACAAAACCCACCAGGAATAGTAAGAGCTACGGAGGACAGCAGATACTGAACACGTGAAACCCCCTCTGAGCTCTGCTCAGGGATGATGAACTCTACAACAGCGTCAGGTCACCTTTTCTAAACCTTGAGCTGAGGTCTTACAATTCGATTCCATATATGTAAGGAAGCTGACGTACACTATCTGTGCAGACTCATGAAATCACACGTTATGATACATGCTAAAACTAGTCATTTACATACAATGACATCTTGAAAATGCTTCAACTGGAGTCACATAATTTATTGTCTAATTTCTTTGACTAAAGGTCACTCATTTGAGCTGTAATCTCCTACTCCTCTTGTTTTCAAACAATAATCAATAGCAGTTGAACATTTATATTTAATAATTAGGAAAAAATGAACATCATTCAAACTGGGAAAAAAATAGAAATCAAGTGACCTTGGAGGGAGCAAACAGGATCGTTTGAATTCAAAGAATTCTTTTCAGCCCAGTATCCCACTGTGCCTCCCTAATACACTATTATTATCACTGTTCACTTCACCTGAAACAAAGACGGAAAAAAGGGTAGCACAGAGAGAATTCGTGACTACTCAAGGTCACAGTGCTGAACAAGCAAGGCTGGAAAGATTTCTGAAGTCAGAAACCAGAGACTAGAGTTTCCTGGCTTTGCCACTTAGTAGCTATGTGAACTCTGATTGGTCACTTGGCCAGTTTCTCCTCTGAAAAGTGGAGATGTCATATTTTATTGATTCTGAGATAACAGTCTTTTCTCATTGAACATCTCTGAAATGGGGAAACATCTTACCAATCTATGGTCTGGTACAGTTTGGGGGGTAATGCTTTTTCTTACTTAGTGGTAAATGAAATATCCGTGTGCTTTAACATCCCTGGAGCTTAGATTTGATACAAGACAGTCATAATAACCAACTCTGATGAGACTCTGTGAGGGGGCTAGTAATATGGTAAGTGCATGCCTGTGGATTAGTAGACTAGGAAAGTCATGGCAACCAAGGAAACACATTTGGTGACTGGAATTTGCTAGGTGAATGTAAGTTAACTTAAAAAAAAATCCTCACATCTTGGTCTAGTACTAACTTTTGGAACTATTAAATCTGACACCCTTCAGATACCCAGCCACGAGTAAGGAATAGCCATTGCTCCGTCAGTGCAAACAAAACCATCAGAAATTTCATGGAATATTTCTGAATAGTCGATTATTTAAATCTGAATTCCATATTAGCTTGTCATCTTGATATTTTTGACAAGTGCACGTAAGGATTTTGACCCTAAGGAAGTTTCCAATATACTTTTACGATATTAAAAAAAAAGAAATGTAAAATACACAACTGTGTATCTAAATTGCTACTGTTTATTTTAAGAAATAAAACATTCATCATCTTAAAATTCTGTACTTCTGTACACTGATTGCTATGTGGTAAGGGTGAGGGTAGCAGCAAATTATAGTCAATTCGGCAGCACAGACAAACTGCAGCTGTTTTTGGTTCTGTTTCTGCAACATCCATAGTGGAATTCAGCATTTACTGAGAGCTGGCTTTTCTCATTTTACTGGCAAAGGAATTGCTGGCTTAATTACCCTCGGGGGTCCCATGTAAATTATGTCCATAGATCTGGAGAGAGAAGATGGCAGAAAATAAATATTCAGCTGCATAAAAAAGAGAGAGAGAGAGAGAAATTCACCTCTGCTGAGTATGCGCTCTCTCCCCTGAGTCCTCTGAAGTTTGGAAGGAGACAATCCCCTCCCAGTCCCAGATGAATCATTAGTTCTGCCACACCCTACTCATCTCAGAACCATCTCTCTTAGCCTAGAATCTTCATTCACCAAGACCAAGTAAGCCTGGGCTTGGAAGGCAGTGTTTACCTCTCCATTAATCTACCAGGCTGCCAATGTTTCCACCCTTTGATAGAACCCTTGATCTTATACACCACTCTCGCTCATTGTTTAATGCTAAAACTACTGGGAGAAATGCATGGACACATTCATGAATTAATTAAAGTGTGAATTAATTAATGTCTTCCCATGAAACAAAGACCAATAACATAATATCTAACATTTATTGAGAGTTGCCGCTCTGCCCTTGATCTCCTCCAAGTCTCACAATCACTGGGTCACAGGTAGGCGTTATTGGTAGTATTCTTAATTCAGTGACTGAATTTTGGTACAGCTTGAGGAGAATCGCACTTAGATTCAGGCATCCCAGGCTGAGTGGTAAGTAACTAGCCTGGAGGAGTAAGAGACGGAGCCAGTTTTATCCAAACGCAGGCTGACTGATCCTTGAGCCCACGCTTTTAGCCAATTGACTCATTTTTGCATTCCTGGTATAAGAATTCTGGGCATGGAGGAGGGAAGGAGAGTCTCGTAAGAAAAACAGGAAGGCTGTCAAGGCTTCTCCATCCTGACCTCGGTCAGCTCAGCTTGTATACTAAGAAATATGAGATTGTGATATGTGACACTCTCCTGGAGTTCAGGCTGACACTCCGAGTCTGTATGTTACGTCTGAAACGTGGGTCCCTTCCTCAACTGCATTGAAGGCGTCAGCAAGTGCTCATGTCAGCTTGGTCTCATGAAATTAGCCCAGTTCTAGGAAGCAATTTGGATTGGCAGCATTAAAAAGTAAATAGGTGGAAAGAGAAGCGTTGAGGGCGTGGTCTCGCTGGGTGCTGAAACGCTCAACAAGAGCTTTGAGGCTTTTCCAAAAGCGACCCCACTATGGCAATTATGGGGGAGAGGTCTGCACTGTGCCCAGAGCTCGCGATCCTGCTGAGGAATTATGAAGTTAATGTGCTAGAAAATCCTTTATGAAACAGCATTTCCTTTACCAGCTTCCCAGCCGCCCACACCTGGGGTGCGCCCGTTTCTTGTGTAAATGCAACGACCTCCCTGGCACTATTGTATTTCATTTCCACTGAAAAGGTAACAAACCGTATCATAACCACCCACTATCTCCTTGAAACCCACCCGGCAATCCAGACACCCCGTCACATCTAGCATCTCTTTCATGTCACTAATAGACTAGGTAGGCTCTCAGTGACAGCACCCAGACCAGCTGCTGCCTTCTGCCCAAAAATGGTGCTTCACCTTGTTGTAGCTTCTTTATCTTTCTCTCTAATCTAATTGAAACTGTTGTGAGCAGTTGTGAGAATGTGATTCTTTCCCCTAGGCCCAGCTCTATAGCTAGAAATGGTCCTAAAACAAATATTGGGCTTTCTCCAGCCCAGGTTTCACATGGACATGTGTGCATATTATTTGTGTGTGACTGAACTATGATAAAAGGAAAATACAATAGAAAGCAGAATGGTACATTTCCATTTCGGGGGTCTGCCACTGTGTGACCTCAGAGAAGTTACTTAACCTCTCTGGGTTCTGGTCTCCTCCTGATTATTGAGAGAGAATTGTACTGGAGAATGTTTATGGGCTCTTTTGTTATAATGATTCTATAACTCCAAACATTACAAGAGTAGGAATTATCTCTTATTATCTTGAGCTACAAAGTATTAACCGAAACTCAGTAAAACTATTAATTAAATACTAAGTGGTGATGCACAGAATCTAAAAGAAGCTGAATGTTTGCACCTGGTGTTTCCTGGACGTTTATCTGGTGGACCTCAGAGTAGATAGAACACGCCACAAAAAAGTAAGAGACAAACAGTGCTGTACTCAAAAGAGAAGAAGCCACTTTTAAGGACCATCCTATTAGTGACCCAAACTCCAAAGGTGCAGAAGAGGACAGTTTGGCTGAGAGGCTACCATCAAAGAAAATCAATTTCTCCATGTGGGTGGAGAAGCACCTTGCTGGCAGCCGGGCACCAGAGGTAAGCCCATCAGAGCTTTCCAAGTAAACAAAAATTTGTCAGGAGTTCAAACCAAAAAGAGTCAGGAGAGGGATGACTAAGAGCCAAGTTTTAGAAAAAATAAGCAGAATTCCAGGAAACCCATCAAGAAATATAATAACATTAAATAGGGTGATCTGAGGCTCCATATGAGTACCCGTCTGAGGGCAGCCTGGGAGTCAGGACAAGCAGCAAACTAAGAACAGAATTTAGCAAAATGGGATTCGCTAAAGTGTCAGGAACGGAGTTGGGCGAGTTACTTGGCTCTTTTGGGGCAGGTTTTATGTGTTCATGAAGCAGGGCCTCTACTGATATCTGAAGACAATTGCCTTTTAAAGGGTCAGGCTCAGGAAATCCTACTCAAATAGGGACATATGAATACTTTGAATAAATAGTCTATAAAATTAACATAGCCTAGTATTAGGCTAAATTTTTTTTTAAAAAAAGAATTCAGACCATGAATGAATAAGTTGGAATTTTAAAAAAATGAAATGACCCACGCCATTACTTTTGACAGTCTTTGTTCTGGTATGTAAGATATGTCTGATTTATTACCATTTAGGATACCTATAGAAGCTCTGAAACTTCACAAGTCAACACCTAATTTAAGTTCTTAGTCGTAGAAAAAGAAAAGAAAAATAATCCTGACAGACGTATCCCATGAAAGCCAAGTGCTGAAAATTAAAGAATGCCTGCAGTGTTCCTGTCAGGTCCCATTCTCCTCAGGAAAGCCTTTTCATAGGTGAACAATTTCAGGTTTTTCCATTGGTGAAAACCACCTCCCAGATGCTGAGCTAGGCCAGACCACAAGGCCAGTCCCGGCTTCAAAGATAAGTGAGAATGGTGAGTTGGACCCAGTTGGGTTACTTTCACTTCTGCTTACAATTAAACCAGCAAACACTCAGTTCAAGAGATGCACATGAGGTAGGTGAGGGGGTGAGGCTCTCCTGCCCTGGTGACTCCAGAGGATGAGAGGTGGTCTCTACAGAGCAAGGGATATAAGGAGTCCTTCAGTGTAGATAAGCCCAGAACCTCTGGCTCCTTAGTGCAGGTAAGAAGGTAAAGCAGGAGAGGGCCCTTCTTATCACCAGCTGAGGAAATCTGCACCCCAGTTACTGTTTTCCACTTTATAATTGGGTCATCTAAACGGTTTAGTGCACCAGGCCAGGCAATGGGCCACCAAAGTTTTGAGCCCACTTCACATTTTTAAAACAGCATGATAACATTGAACTGTCCCCGACTTGTTAAGCATTTGTTTAAAGACCTAGAGAGAAACCTGAAATTTCTGCCAATTTTCATAGGAGTAGGAAATGGCAAGAAGAACCAGTATCTAAGCCCCTTTCATGCCCGACGCCTGGTCCAACTTTCACTGAAGTCAACCAAGGCTACCACTGACTATCGTAGAATCCCCAGACCATGACGTAACCTCATGGCAAGCTTTCCAGCCTGCTGGGTCGGGGTAGGTCAACTTTCCAGAACATACTGGAATATTTTAGATTTGGTGTTAAGCGCTAGCTACCATAGAGCCAAATATTCCTATTTTCCAGTGCTTAAGAGCTTGTCCTGAAGATTTCACCCAGCCAGTGATTGTATGGAAGGCAAAACCCACGCTGGGTTTTAAGCTGCCAGGATAAAATGACATGCAGGGGAAAATGAAGGCACTCTGCTAAAGGCAAGGGGAAGAGAACAGGGTGTGTTTAATATGGGAACAGCAGCCGGAAAGCCAGAGCATGAGATGAGATGCAACCAGCAAGAGAAACAAAGGGCAGCCAGACAATATTTCACAAATACATTAGGAGCAAGACAAAGGAGAATGTAGACCCGCTAATTAGTGGGGAGGGAAAACAAATAGCAGATGCATCAGAAAGCCTGAGCTTTTAATACCTATTATGCTCTAGGCTTCACAAAAATGGTTAGTTCTCACCAGAAGCTGAATATAAACCACAGTAATGAGCACGTGGCAGGGAAAGGGAAGTTTAAATGGAAACCAAACAGATTAGTAACTACTTAGTCAAGCTGGATGGTTTCAAATCAGGCCCTGACAAGAGCCACAGTGCTAGGGTAACAAAACTAGCTTCTGAAATGCAAGTTCATGTGAAAAAATTCTATCGAAGGAGTGGGGAGATTTCAGGTGGCTGAGTCTGAGGCAAGTGCAGGGTCAGCATTGAGCAAGAAGAAGTAAGAAGTGGCTGGAAAGGAGGAGAGGAACACAGGTATCCCCACTGTGTGACGATCAAGGTGAGTTAAAGAGATAGAGTCATCCTCCCAGACCAAGCGCAGAGGAAAAGGAAACTCAACCAGCAAGGGAGCTTGGGATGAGGCCCTGGAAGTTAATGTTCCAAAACAGACCTTCCATGTCTGCAGAAAATGGCAGGCACTTGATCAAAGAAAGCAAAAGTCGAAGCCTAGGATGGACCTGGGAAGCTGCAGACAGAGAGTATAACATGGAAGACAAAGGCCTGGGAAGCCAAGTTAAGGTTCAGTGCCTTTAATTTTTGAATTCATAATAGGTAAAAGAGTCGGCATCCCTATCCTGTACTATGCACTGTGCTACGTAGTGTGTATGCATTTTTAAAAATCTAATGTTCTCAATAACCTGATAGGATAGGTACTCTAATGATCTGTGTTTTATAAACTCTTAACTTCCCTGGGTCTCAGATCCTTCATGTAAATGACCTAAAGAGGTGGAGCTAGGATGGTGTGAGAAAGGGAAGTGGCCCCATTTATCTGTTTATTTGCTCACCCTAAACTGCATAATCGATACAACCTCTTTGATTCGTTAGCTAAAGCAAAGTACATGAAATTTAGTTTATTAAATGATTTTGTTATCTATATGTAACTCACAGTGTTCTGTCAGGATGTCTATGCTACTTTTTTTTTTTAAGCCATAAACAGATGTATTACTTTAATAAATAAAAAATTTGAGGCTCTCCATACTTACCACATCCTTCTCTAACTAATGAAGAAGAAATGAACAGGGTAACTGGGCAGTGATGGTCACCCTTGGCTGCGGTTAATGGAAGAGAATGGCCACAGCCCAGCCAGGGTCTCACAAGGTGGCAGCATCTTAGTGAGGTTACTTTTATCTGAAACAAGGATGACAAAAATGAGCAAGTCCCTCACAATTGCTGCACCATTGGCAAATATTGCTAAATCATCTCAGCAATCTCTCTTTTCAGGCCCATCTTGGACCCTAAGAATTCTTCTCCACACACAATGCAAGATTCTGTTTGCCAAAATACTTACAAGTACTCTATGGAGTAATTCTTGGTATCATGTGTCTGGGACATCACATTAACTGACAGTAGGATGCTTGGTGAACACGGACCCAGGAAGTAGCACTTCCTGGCTTGTTTTTTTTTCTAATTCATTCATTCATTCATTCATTCAAGAAATATTGGAAATGTTGTACTCAAACAGGAAAAATAGATTTCTTTGCTGTATCACTTCTTAATCTTTGACATGCTGATTTGAATTATAAGCCTATATAAATTGGATATGGTACGCAGCATTTCCCAAACTTGGGAGTCATTGGAACCAGGATTGGAACCATCTTCCCACAAAACATGGAACATCCGATAGGGCACTGCACAGTCCATATTTTTGGAAGGTCAATAGCATATTCCTGTTGGGGAGCCAGAAGTAATATGTTTCTTCCTTGGATGACATTAGCACAATGGACAGAACTACATTAAATTTAGGACAGAGTCAGGCAAACAGAAAAGATGCTCAATATTGAGGTCCAGACTAAAGGGTTGAAATTCTTTCAGTTTCCCCTGCTGAGAATAAGAATGGATTCTAGGCTCATGGAAGGTCAAACAAGTCCACCCCTGGGAGATGAGTCAGGGAGGAGCTGGCAGTCAACAATGACCTGGGAGATAAACCCTGATAGATCCCTACTGTCCAATTCCCCTTTTTATATGTACCATCCAGTTATTTTAGGCCACTGAGTTGTAATGCGGTTTATTAGGTTACAACATTCTTTAGTAACACTCAAGGCTTGACTATACATACATTTTTCAGTGGATATCTGGGAACATTTTTGATACTTTACTGCGTTTAAACTATATCCAAGAGTGGGTTTGTTTGCAGAGGGCCACTTACATCCATGGTACTTCAGCTTTTATTGATTTAATAGTCAGAAGCTGGCTTTCCCCCGGAATTTGGAGGCATATTACTATAGTGCTGTATACAGTTAACTGTATATTGCCGGGGAGCTGGTGAAATATTGTTAACTTAGCATTAAACCAGCACAGGAGACCCCCTCAGCCTCTACCAGCAAAGCTGCCATTTCCCAGAGGCAAAATAAGAAGTTGTTCCTTGTGGTGGGGCTGGGGACATCATGCATCCCCTTGACCTCCATCCAGCACTTATTCACGTCACAAGTATTTCTTGAACACAATTCTTCACTGACACTAGGGATGCAATCAAAGGAGACATAGCACACCCTCCGTCTTCCACTGCTGGTGGTCCAGGTGCAATCCGGATGGTGGAGTGGTGCAGACATGAGGTCAGAGCCTCCAACACAGCAGCTCAGGAATTACCCATAGTTTCCATTTAGCAAGTGAAAGACTTAATATTTCAATCTGGTTGGACACTCAAAACGACAAGAGCGTCTTACACCTATGAATGGCACCATCCAGCATCCAGTGCACGTCCTTCAGCCAGAAAAGTTGCTACAGCCCCAGAATTCTGTAGATAAACTGTATGTGATAATGACTAAGGCAGATTTAGTTTCAATTTTGCACAGACAAATAGAAGTTGTACACAAAGGTAGGTAATCTCTGTGTTCCTATTTAGTCCCAAAAGGCTTTCAAAGAATGAAGTTGTCTACAGACAGCTAGTACTTAAAATAATAAGAAATGTGGAAAGATCAAAGTAAAATAAAATGGAAGGAATAAGAAAGAACTAGAGTGCCAAAAATATGGGGACTCTTGAGAGACATTTTGCTTTTGAGCTAAATAGGTTTTTCAGAGGGCAAAGTTCATCATAGATGTTTGAAAGAGTATGTTCCTTCTGGGTGTCTGTGCATGTATGTGTGCCTCTGTGTGTGTGTGTGTGTGTGTGTGTGTGTGTACATAAATCTAAAAGAAAAATAATCTTCTCCTAGGAGATTCAGAGATCTTGAGGCTGCCATCAGTCCCTGATTAGTATGAGCACAGGGTGGATAGACTCTTGAATAGATGCCCAATTATTATTAACACAGGATTGAGATACGGGGACTGTGGCCATTGCTATACTTTGACCACACAAAACTGCCAAGTGCATTGAAGGCAATCCATGACCTTAATTTTAAGTTGCTTCAAAGAAGATTTTTGCGTTCAGAAATAACGATTTAGGAGACAGTCTTTAGAAGTGATAGAATTTCTCTCCCCGAAAGCTTCAGGAATGGGTAAGAGGCTTTTTAAAGAGATTTCAAACACTCCTTTCTATTTTCTACCACAGCAGTATTCAAATGATGCCTCACACTCTGAGAATGTGAGCATATTCCTTTGAGCTAATAAGTTACTAGGATAGTTTTGAAACTTTGGATGAAACTTTAGAGTTTTTGTTTAGAAGTATAGGCTGCGTATTTCTCAAGGAGAGGGGCAATGCCTACCACTTATTTAGTGCCTAGAGGCCTAGAAAAGTCTCATGGACAAGAAATGTTCAGTCCTTTTGTGTGTATGTATGTTTGTGTGAATATGTGTGTAATGTCTCTGTAATGTCATTGTCCTGACCCTAATAATGATGTGTTATGAAATGGTACTATATTTCTTTGTTGCTCGTCTCTTTAAAAAAAATTTTTTTAAAAAGCTTTTAAAGATTTGCTTAATGGACTTATTAGGTTTTTAATCTTGTTATTAACCAAGTATACACCGCTTTCTCCTCCAACTATCACTGCAAAGACATTATAGACTCAAAAATAATAGGCCGTCACATGCAAAACAATATTCTAATCAAACATCACTGTGATTCAATATATAAAAATTTCCCTAAAGATCTCTTTTCTGGAATTAAAACTTCAGAAAGAGTTATATGGAGAAACATCACAAGCAATGTTACAAAAGAGCAAGTGGGACTGGTCCTCTTACCTTTCTGATGATTTCTTGGTAAGCTCCTCTGTACACCTTTAATTATTGCTGTTTGATAGGCTCCTCTCTGTCATCTTGATTTGTCTCTCCCCCCATAATCTTTTCGGGTGACTTCATACAAAGCAGATACTGATGGCTTCTAAGCCAGCCCTTAGATCCAAACATGTATGTCCAGATGCCTGCTGGACACATCCATTTGGATGACCAACACACCTCTCACACCACAAGTCCATTCGGAGCTCATCATCCAACAACCCTACTCTTTGCCACTTGCTATTTTTCTTTTTACTCAATAAATGTTTGCTGAATAATTGAATGGATGATCTTCATTAATTGCTAAATGAATGTCATATAGAAGACAAGTACTTATTTCTACATATAATGACACAAAGAGGATGGATCCTTTCTAAATAGAGTTGGTTCTTCTACTCTTTCTGGAAATCACAGGCTAGACAAGCACTTGGGAGCCAGAATTCTGGTCCCCCAGGCAAAGAAGCAAGTCCTAAGCTAGGACCAGAGGAGGCTGTGTTAAACTTGCACCACAGTTTACAAATCATCTGTGGCATTTTGTTTTGAACCCTCCAAGCAAAATGTTATGGTTTCATCACAAGCTAAAAGAGATCCAGATGTGTTTCTTTGCACACACACTTACATCAAAGGAAAACAAATTGGTTAATATGTGGCTGATCATCTTCTACCACTGTGATACTCAATGATGTCACAGTCCAATGATGTTTGAGGCTGTGACTCTGGCCTACTCTTAATTAACCAAGCTACAGGGTAGAATAATGTGTTAATGCATGATGCTCCTTTTAAAGAGAATATACACCATAGAGTATGTGGAATTTATTTGATTTTTCCAAGTGAGTCCAGTACCTGAGTTCTTCTAAATGATGCTTGTATTTCTTTTATGAGTCTTGAACTTCTTACATGACTGGGGCCACAGAGGGTATTCTGGTGAACATCCGAGGAATCTCGAACAAGTGATTGAGGGCCCAATTATTGCTTCCAATGCATGACAACAGTTCTTTACAGACAGAAAAATACTGTTGCTTACATAGCTGTCCTTCTCAGGGGTTTAGACACCCTTGGGAGTAAGTACATGGGTGAAACTGTCATGAAGGAGTCACTAGGAAGAGTCCTAAATGGCTGACCCTTCTGTGACTTGTCTCTGTAATCTTCACTCAAGAAAAGCTTGCATATCAGGGAAAGTAGCAAATTGAGTCTATGACAAGTATGCAGAGCTTTTCCACTAAGTTTTGATGGGATTTTTCATGCATTATCTTATTCAGTCTCCAGAGAAGTTAAATGACTTGCCCAAGATCACAGTTAGTTAGTGGATGGTCTCCAATTAGAGCCTAGGCCTTCACATATCTATCTCATCGTGCAACCTCCCTAAACAAACCACCTCATTGGGTTTTGTTTTGTTTTGTTTTCCCCCCACGTACGCTGTTCGCTTTTTTTTTTTTTAACATCTTTATTGGAGTATAATTGCTTTACAATGGTGTGTTAGTTTCTGCTTTATAACAAAGTGAATCAGCTATATGCATACATATATCCCCATATCTTCTCCCTCTTACGTCTCCCTCCTACCCTCCCTATCCCACCCCTCTAGGTGGTCACAAAGCACCGAGCTGATCTCCCTGCGCGGCTGCTTCCCACTAGCCATCTATTTTACATTTGGTAGTGTATATATATCCATGCCACTCTCTCACTTCGTCCCAGCTTACCCTTCCCCCTCCCTGTGTCCTCAAGTCCATTCTCTATGTCTGCTTCTTTATTCCTGTCCTGCCCCTAGGTTCTTCATAACCTTTTTTTTTAGATTCCATATATATGTGTTAGCATACAGTATTTGTTTTTCTCTTTCTGACTTATTTCACTCTGTATGATAGTCTCTAGGTCCATCCACCTCACTACAAATAACTCCATTTCATTTCTTTTTATGGCTGAGTAATATTCCATTGCATATATGTGCCACATCTTCTTTACCCATTCATCTGTCCATGAACACTTAGGTTGCTTCCATGTCCTGGCTATTGTAAATAGAGCTGCAATGAACATTGTGGTACATGACTTTTTGAATTATGGTTTTCTCAGGGTATACACCCAGTAGTGGGATTGCTGGGTTGTATGGTAGTTCTATTTTTAGTTTTTTAAGGAACCTCCATACTGTTCTCCGTAGTGGCTGTATCAATTTACATTCCCACCAACAGTGCAAGAGGATTCCCTTTTCTCCACACCCTCTCCAGCATTTATTGTTTGTAGACTTTTTGACGATGGCCATTCTGACTGGTGTGAGGTGATACCTCATTGTAGTTTTGATTTGCATTTCTCTAATGATTAGTGATGTTGTGCATCCTTTCATGTGTTTGTTGGCAATTTGTATATCTTCTTTGGAGAAATGTCTATTTAGGTCTTCTGCCCATTTTTGGATTGGGTTGTTTGTTTTTTTGATATTGAGCTGCTTGTAAATTTTGGAGATTAATCCTTTGTCAGTTGCTTCATTTGCAAATATTTTCTGCCATTCTGAGCATTGTCTTTTCGTCTGGTTTATGGTTTCCTTTGCTGTGCAAAAGCTTTTAAGTTTCATTAGGTCCCATTTGTTTATTTTTGTTTTTATTTCCATTTCTCTAGGAGGTGGGTCAAAAAGGATCTTGCTGCGATTTATTTCATAGAGTGTTCTGCCTGTGTTTTCCTCTAAGAGTTTTATAGTGTCTGGCCTTACATTTAGGTCTTTAATCCATTTTGAGTTTATTTTTGTGTATGGTGTTAGGGAGTGTTCTAATTTCATTCTTTTACACTTCACTGGGTTTGATTTCAACTCACAGGTGCTTGAATTTTCACAGTTTGAGACATGTCCCCTTTTTTTCATGGTCACAAAGCAAATACACCAGGAAGGGGTACGTAAATTCAGGGTCTCTGGGAGTAGATGATGATAAGATGGAAGATATAAAAATAAAAGACACACATTGTCTGGAGGGCAAAAAGAAGGCAGGAGTGAAGACTTCATAAGGTGCTCCTGGGATAGTAGACACCTTAGCCTTCCTTGCTATTGTGTGGGCAGCTAGTGGACATTGACATCTAATACTAACATGGAAGGTTTCCTGTGAAGCAAACAATATTTACATAACAAGAGCGAAGTCTCAAGCTTAGAGAACTGATTCTTGAGCTGAAGAAATTACTGTGCTAATCTACCGCTCTTAAATAGCAGGAAACCTTGGGGATGAGGAATTCCATAGCGCACACCCCATGCAGGAGTCTTCAGTGCTGGCCTGTGTCAGTGCTGAATTGATGTTCAGGCCACGCTGGTTGTGATCCATTCCCTTTATGTACTGAGTGATGATCATTACTGTGGCATCACACTCCTGAAAAGACTTTTGTGCTGTTGCACTTGGCAGCATTTGTTTAAGATCCTTTAGCAACAAACAAGGGAAACAAGAGCACAGTAGTTCATTTATGACTCATTGGCATGGGGGGTACTTAATGAGAGGAGTATATTTTGATCTTAAAAGGAAGATTTTATCCTCAAAAACTTTATCATGATTATTATTAGTTTTATTTTGATACTAGTATTTACCCAGGAGTATCTGTCATAGTTCAGCCAAGAACGGTAATTGAATGAAGAATTGATTTTTATTGCAGCTAATAAAAAGCAAGTCATTATCATTACAAATTGCCTATAATTACAATTGTCTGGGGACTGTCTTATCAGCCTGAGTGGGATAGAGAGAAGCTAAGATGTACAATAACACATCCTCATCTATGAGTTAAACTTGTGTGCTCGTTAATGGCATGTAAGTTAGCATTATAGCAAATTTAGTTCATTTCACCCTCCTGGACATAGCCTGACACTGGTAATGAGTGATATTTAGTAGACATGTCATTTATTTTTACACTGTAACATTCAGAGGTGAGTATAGAGTATGCCTGGTGTTGTGTTCTTTCTAGTGAGTGGAGATACTGTCAGTCTTTCACATCAGGGCTTGGTTCATAAAATTTTAAGCAGCTGTCATGCTTATTTTGTAGAGCAGTCTTGAAGATTAGTAAACTATTTGCTAGCCATATTTTGGAGACCCTATATTTCTAAGACCCTGTCTTCCAACCACCGTTCTCATCTGGTTCCTTGGTGGACAGCTAATGTGAATGAAATCTACCCCTGTCTCTGCTGGAACACTAAAGAATTCCAATGCAAGGATAATAAAGGCTCTTTATCCCAGAGTTGTCCTCACTGACTCTGAACCAGACACCAAGGCTATGCCAACATCTCCAAGCTGTGGCATAGCTCATATCTCAGGACTAGTTTCCATTCTCAACACAATGTCCAAGGCCTGTAGAAGCTGAACAATTTCTAGAGCTGCTTATCTGCCTTGATGGGAGAAAAGAGGGATGTTTCTTTTCTTTCCCTACTAACCACCCTCCCCTCCATACACACACAAAGGCATATAATCCAGGGCAACTCTGTCTTTGAGTGTCGAGGGGCCCTCTCTGCCAAGCAGGTTGAGAATGCAGGGAAGGTTAAGACAGATGGGGAGGGGACCATTCTTAGTTACTGTACAACCATCACATTTTGATACCTGGTTACTTACAAAGTTGTTTGAAAACAGTGAGTGCTGAGATGGGCTGGGTGTATTGGATGAGGAAAGGTTTCTGAAACAGCAAATACAGCATGCTATTCACTAATTCTTATTAAAAGCTATTTTCAGTGTTGAATTGGTACTGTTCTTTTATCCCAGATGCAGACTAGAATGGTCTCTTTAATGTCATGTCTTCAAATTACATAGGAGTGAACCAGAGGGTGGACCTACACCTGCAGCTGATGACTGCTCTTGGTATTTAAAATGCAAAATAGCTAATTAAGATGATGGTCAAGTGGTAGTTTTCTGCTGATATTAGCACAGAAAATCATGGTTGTGTCTCTGTGTGCTTTTACCCTGTACAGTATCATCAAGCTAAAAACTAATGGTCAGTTTCAACACCAGATCTTTCAAAAATAAGCTAGCCTTATCTTCTAAAAAAAAAAAAATCTATAAATCTACAGGGACAGAAAATAAATTAGTAGTTGCTTTGGGATGGGAGTGGGATTGAGGGTAGGGGAGTGGAGAGAACAATAAGTGACAGCTAATGAATATGGGGTTTCTCTTAGGGGGTGATGGTTAAACTGTGGTGATGGTTCTACAGCACTGCAAATATACTACAAATCATTGAATTGTACACTTTAAGTTAGTAAATTATATGAAATATGAATTATATCTCAATAAAGCTATTAAAAATTTTTTATCAAAAGCAAACAAAAAATACATTTGACTTGACATCACCTACGATCATAAATCATCTCGTAAACTGGTACTCCTTTAAGCCACAGTCTCTCAGAGTAGGACGTCAGGATTATATACATCAAAATCAACTGAGGACACCTTTTTAATATACAGATTCCTTGACATTACTCTGGACCTACTGGGCTTAATTCCAGGAATCTGCATTTTACCAATGATCTTCAGGTGATTTTTGATCAACACTGTGATTAAGAATCACTCTCTAAAACAAAATGGAGCAATTGACCAAAGTCTTTTAATGTTTTTATGATGATGAAATAACCAACACACACAACATTGTAAAGCAACTATACTCCAATAAAAATTAATTAAAAAAAAAGAAAAAAATTTTATCTATATGCGATAATGGCTGTTCACTAAACGCATGGTAACCATTTCATGATGTATGTAAGTCAGATCATTACGCTGTACACCTTAAACATATACAGTGCTGCATCAATTATATCTCAATAAAACTGGAAGAAAAAATCTAAAAAAATAAAATTAAATAAAAAAAAAAAAATAACTGACACAAATAGTCCTATGAAAGGAACATGCTGTTTACCAGGCTCTGATATCTGACCTCAGATCCTGTTCTGAACCACTCTTTCTGGCACCTCTTTAGGCAGCTCTGGACTCTGACATGAGCCACTCCTGAATCTCCCACACTCGGCCAGCTCTGCCCAGTCCATAGGGCACTAGGCAGGGCTGGCTCCTCACGTAGGGTTGAAGTATCGTTATCTGTGAATTCTGCAGGAGTAGGAGGCTAGTGATTATGTTCCTTGAGTTCAATTTCTTTCTCATTTTTTGTAATAAATTTTGAATCAGAGAATTTTAATCACCTATACTGAGGTTTCCTGTTACACATTGTTTAATTGGAAATTAATCATTTTTAGAAAGAAAATAAGGTATCAACTATGATAATAGTTAGCACCCTTTGGTCCCATAGCAAGCCAGAAACAACTGGTGGTCACAGGAGGCCCCCAGCATGTCACGATGCCCCAACCCCTCTCATGGCATTGCAGTTGCATGAATGGCTCCACCTGCCCTTCCTCTGGAGGAAAGCAGGCAAGCAGAGAGTTGACTGAGTGGTTGGAGATCCACGCCTGAAGATGGCTAAGAGTGTAGAGAGGGCACAACATTCTAAGTCTTAAGTATTCTGAATTCACCTAATAGCCAATGCAGTAAAGGGTACTCAAGTTCCTTAAAAGACAGGCAGCATCTTTTCAACCCTCACTGTCACAACCATGATTGAGAAGTACTGGAATGGGTAAGGTCTTCTCAATAAAGTCCAGTTGA
Source organism: Balaenoptera musculus (assembly GCF_009873245.2). NCBI lineage: Eukaryota > Metazoa > Chordata > Mammalia > Artiodactyla > Balaenopteridae > Balaenoptera > Balaenoptera musculus. Next base: position 21,519,153 of record NC_045786.1, on the reverse strand, counting down.
TGCTACTCTATAACTCCCTGGCCATACATTTGGAAAGTTTTTAGAAATCATTGGTTCCAATCATTTAATTAAAATTAAGCCACATATCTGTTTGAAAAAAATATAGGCAGATGTCAGAAAAGTTACTGCCTATCTTTTCTTCTAGGAGTTCTATGGTTTCAGGTCTTACATTTAAGTCTTTAATTCATTTCAAGTTGATTTTGGGGTATGGTATAAGAAAAGGGTCCAGTTTCATTCTTTTGCATGTATCTATTCAGTTTTCCCAAAATCATTTATTGAAGAGACTGTCTTTTCCCCATTGCATAATCTTGCCTCCTTATCATAGATTAATTGACCATATGAGCATGGGTTTATTTCTTGATTCTCTATTCTGTTCCATTGATCCATATATCTGTTTTTGTTCCAGTACCATACTGTTTTGATTACTATAGCTTTATAGTATAGTTTTAAGTATGGGACCATACCTCCAGCTTTGTTCTTCTTTCTCAAGATAGCTTTGGCTATTTGGGATCTTTTGCACTTCCATACAAATTTTAGGATTATTTGTTCTATATCTGTGAAAAATGCCATTAGTATTCTGATAGGGATTGCACTGAACCTGTAGATTGCTCTGGGTAATATGGACATTTTAACAATATTAATTCTTCCAATTCATGAGTATGGTATATCTTTCCATTTATTTGTATCATCTTCAGTTTCTTTCCTCAATGCCTTATAGTTTTCAGAGTACAGATCTTTCACCTCCTTAGTTAAATTTTTTCCTAGGTATTTTATCCTTTTTGATGCAGTTATAAGTGGGATTGTTTTCTTCTTTTCTCTTTATAATAGTTCATTATTAGTGTAGAGAAATGCAACAGGTTTCTGTGTATTAATTTTGTATCCTACAACTTTACTGAATTCATTTATTAGTTCTAATAGCATTTTTGTGGAATTTGGGGGGTTTTCTATATATAGTAGCATGTCATCTGCAAACAGTTTTACTTCTTCCTTTCCAGCTTGGATACCTTTTGTTTCTTTTTCTTGCCTAACTGCTATGGCTAGCACTTCTAATACAATGTTGAATGAAAGTAGCGAGAGTGGGCATCCTTGTCTTGTTTCTGATCTTAGAGGAAAAGCTTTCAGCTTTTCACCATTGAGAATGATGTCAGCTCTGTATTTATCATATATGGCCTTTATTATGTGGAGCTATGTTCCTCCATACCTGAGGGAAAGACCACAAAACCAAAAATAAACAAATGGGACTACAGAAAGCTTTTGCACAGTGAAGGAAAGCACTAACAAAACTAAAATGCAACCTACTGAATGGGAGAAGATATTTGCATTGGTATATTCAGTAAGGAGTTGATATCCAAAATAAAAAGAACTCATACAACTCAATATCAAAAAAAAATGTAATTAAAAAATGAGCAGAGGTCCTGAATAGACATTTTTCCAAAGAAGACACACAGATGGCCAAAAGGCACATGAAAGGGTGCTCAACATCACTAATCATTAAAGAAATGCAAGTCAATACCACAATGAGATATCACCTCACACCTGTCAGACTGGCTGTTATCAAAAAGACAGGAAACAGCAAGAGTTAGCAAGGATGTGAAGTAAAGGGAACCATTGTGCACTCTTGATGGGAATATAAATTGGTGCCACCACTATAGAAAACAGTATGAAAGTTGCTCAAAAAACTAAAAATAGAACTCCACACCCAGAAATTCCACTTTTGGGTATTTAACCAAAGAAAATGAAAGCACTATTCTGGAAAGATATATGTACCCCTGTGTTCATTGCAGCACTATTTACAGTAGCCAAGATATGGAAGCAACTTAAGTGTACATCAATAGATGAATGGATAAAGAAGATGTGGTATATACTTATATATACAATGGACTATTACTCAGCCATAAAAAAGAATGAAATCTTGCCATTTCTGGAACTTGGATCAATATTATACTAAGGGAAACAAGTCATACAGAGAAAAAAATACCATATGATTTCACTTATGTGTGGAATCTAAAAAACAAAACAAACAAACAAAAAACAGAAATAGACTCATAGATTCAGAGAACTAACTGGCAGTTGCCAAAGGGAAGGGAGTGGAGGGAAAGATGAAATAAGTGAACAGGATTAAGAAGTACAAACTTCCAGCTATAAGATAATAAGTCATGAGGATGTAAAGTAGACATAGGAAATATAGTCAATACTATTATAACAACTTTATATGGTGATGGATGGTAGTTGGTCTTATTTCAGTGATCATTTCATAATGTATAAAAGTATCAAATGACTATATTGTACACCTGAAACTAATATAATATTGTATGTTAATTATAACTCAATTAAACAAAAAAGAAAAGTAAACACATCAGCAAAGACAGAGAGCCTTGTTCTTGGGATGGTGATTGACAGGGAGGAACAGATTGATTTGGCATATATGTAGAACTCATTAATCTTCTTCAAGTACATTCTGGGGAAACATGGAGTTCTCTCAACAAGCTGTTACCAAACAGCACTTTTATTTGCACAGTTGGAATCCTAACAGTTTAAGTGGAAATCACAAGTTAAGGGAGAGAGGCATACTCTCCTGTGGTAAAGTTTTCTGTGATTATACAAGTTGATATTATAAGCAGCACAACAGGATTTAAACAGTATAACTCTGTTGTTCCAGTTGCTGCAGTCTTAATATCTAAATAGATACTTAATAACTAAATAAGGTCAGTCTTAACTATCACTTGTTAAATGATGATCCTTTTCTTTTAGTAAATTTCACATCTCCTTTAGGTATCACATGTTTGTATTTCAGAAAGAAATCATTTACTCGCTAGAGATCTGGGAGCTTTCTGAGCTATCTTGGTACATCACTGGGAGATTTAGATGCTGCAATAATACAAAAGGCAAAAAGATAAAATGGAGGTTTCATTTTCTTGAAGAAAGAAAGAATTCAGTCAAAATAAAACATAAATTTAGAGCAGCCACCCTCAAGTAGACACCCTCCAAATATTGTGGGAGCTTCGGGCTGATGGGAATTTTCGTGAACTTAGCATTTCTGGCTTTGTTCTTTCTCTGAATGCTGTCTCTGCAGATTTAAATCCATCTCATTTCAGAATGCTGGATTTGTAACTGAGAAGAAATAGTGCAGATGGCTAAATTATCCTTACTTGTTTGAAACCATGACAACTTACCATAATATAGCTTTAAACACCTGAAATTAATTAGAGAGGTTACATTTGAATGTGTAAAGTATGATTTACAGTATGGGCTTAAATACAGAGACATGTTTTGATTTTAGGTTGTCATTTATTATTTTAGCTATAAATGTTGATCAAACAAACTTTGTTTTATCTTTTGATGAAGACTATTTTAAGGGGCAGTGGAAAGGGCAGACTGTCCAGTATTTAGAGCATATAAATTTTTGAAGAACCAGAAAAATTTTTCTTATAATCATTATATAAACCTTTACTGATTATTATGGGGAGATAGGAAAGTACACTAATAATTTTTAAGTACCTTCTAAGGATCATTATTTTATTTACAATAATACTCTCTGAACTTTATTATAGGTCCTTCAAGAGCTGAGGCTAGGTCTTGTTAACTCTTCACCTCAGAGTAACTTATAAAAAAAAGCACAGTCTTGTGGAGTCAGCTTGAATCCTAAATTCACAGCTGACTAGCTGTGTGATCTTGGGAAAATGGCTTAACCACTCTGATACAGAGGGCAGATCCACAAATGAGGGAGAAATAGAATCAGAAATAATGGGACACGGACTATGCCCAGAGAGGGATAGCTCTTGGAGGAAATAAATAATTGGTTAGGGTTTAGGTGTTTTGAATCTGAGATGCTGGTGGGCCATCCAGTAAAAGATGTATGGCAGGTGGTGGGAAACTGGGGTCCAGGAAAGAACTAGAGTATACAGATATATACTTGGATGTTACTGACATATAATACTTGGATTTTTGAAAGTGAATGAGATCATCAAATTTCATTTCCCTTCTTTCAAGTATAAAGAAAAAGAATAACTCTAAGGATATCATTGGAGAGTTGAAAGATCAGTGACAATGAAAGAAACCAAGAAAAGACAATCTGAAAATAGAAGGAAAATCAAGATACTACCATTTCACAGAGTGTTTGAATAGGAGAAAGTAGACCAGAAGATCAAATGCTTTAGAGTGATCAAAAAAGATCAGGACTGGAAAAATAAAAGGTAAGAGGTTAGGAGTAAACGTAATAAGAAAAAGCAGACACTAAGTATAGACACACTTTTAAGAAGTTTAGGGGAAAAGGAGAGGTAAAAAAATAGCACAGTGATTTGAGGCAATCTAGAGAACTTCTTTTAAAGTTGGGAAACCAGAATATGGTTGTCGATGGGGCAAAGAGCTCAGTGAGAAAAAAGAAATTGATTGAGAGAGTTTCTAACAAACTCAGTAGGAAATAAGGTGAGGGACACAGAGTTAGGTTAACCTTGGAAAGGAGAGAATCTTCATCTGAGCCAGAAGGAGAAAGGATAAAGGGAAATACAGATAAATTTTATGACATTCACTAAATTGAAAATATGGACCTTATGCTTCAACTCAATTTCTCTTTCCTCACATATCTGTTGTTCTGTGCCTGTCTCCCACCCCCACCCCCACCCCCGCCATACACACACACACTTACCAGCTATCAAGTAAAATCCTATCTTTGGAAAAAAAAAAATGTGTTCATTTTTAAAGAAATGGTTAACTTCAGGCCACTGACGTGTCTCTTAGAAAGAATCCAGAGGTTATCCTGATACATAATTACGGTCTGAAAGAGATGATGCACTCAGAAATGGGAGCAACTTTATTCTTCCTGTAGTAGGATTAGGCATCATATAGAATACTTAAAACTTGAAAGGACCTTTAAAGGTCTTCTTTATAAACTGTACAGTGTTAAACAAATCTGTAACTATATATGCACATATTATAAATGAATTAGTTTAATACCACAGAACTCCTTACTAAGAGAAGTTTTAGGAGAAGGAAAAAAAATCTATTTTCTGTAAACCAAATCTGTGATATCAGCCCTAGCGTATGTTTGGAGAGATCCATTTTACCCACTTTTTTTTTTTTTTGGCCACACCTCACAGCTTGCAGGATTTTAGTTCCCCAACTGGGGATTGAACCCAGACCACAGCAGTAAAAGCGCCAAGTCCTAACCACTGGACCGCCAGGGAATTCCCCCATTTTACCCATTTTTTAATGACTTCCTGTTCACTTCATTGGTGAGCTAAGGACTTCTGCCCTAGGGTTACAATGGTGGCTCTGAACACAGGAGGCCTGATACTGGACAGAGGAAATCAACTGCAGTTTGTTAGTCACATATACTCACAGCCTGGAGGAAGACACTGCATGCCACACAGGGCCGCATGGCAGTTACATTTGGGAAGAGAACAATTAGGGGCTGTGGGAGCCAGGCTTTGTAGTATCAAAAGGGTGAGGTGCCCCTGGTTCCCATGGGAGGACCTGACTGGCTTGTTTGAATAATTCCGTGGGCTGGCAGGGAACTGAAATGCACTAGTACTCAAGGATGAGCAGGAATTGCCCCTGGTCCCTTTGATAAGGAGGGTTGTTTGGCTAGGGGACCTCATCCATAGAAGCAGGGGGGTGGGGAACTTGTGTCTAGGCCATTTGAGGCCCTCCTGATTTTACCAAATGTCAAGGGAGCACATAATTTTGAGCCTTACTTTTATGCCTTATGCCACACCTACAACATAAGCAAATCCATGGAATAGTCATGTTATAATGGGATTTTGTTGGAATTTGCGGTAGCTTAATCGTTATGCTGGAGGAGGGAGGTGAGGGGACATCAGGGATGCTTTTGGAGTCTTACTGGAGTGATTCCTATGAATGATATTTCATGTACTTTCGGCATACACGGTTTGAGAGAAACTCCAAAGAGAATTGGCCATATAAATACCTACTAATGCTTTTGGTCTATTTTGAAATGACATCTTCTCTGTAAGCATATCTTTTTTCTCTAAACGAAATCTTCCTTGCTGAGGAGAATTTAATGAATCCCAAGCCACTGATTAGATATCAAGTCGGTTTTGTGGCTGGTAACACTCATTATTTGCTCTAATTGTGACTCCAGAAACAGGATTCCTGGTTTAACTCATGGCTAAGAGTATCGTTCAGGGTCCCAGAAGGTAACACATGCCACAATCCAGCAGGGCCATTGAAAAGGGTTTGATGGTGGATGCCATCAGAGACAGAAACCACGCCAGTTATTTTACAGAAAGAATTTAATATAAGGATGTGTTTACTGGGTAGCTAAAAGAGTAAAAAGGGAACACAAATAATCACAGAGGATAAAACAGCTGCATGAAGCAGCTTGGGCAGAGGGACTATGGGAAGTAATTGAAATTATTAGAACGTAGAAAATTAGAGAAGGGACCTCATGGGGCAGGAACCAGACCTCTGAGGAGGGGGCTTCCCTGGTTGGTGCTGATGGCTCTTGAGGGGGTGTGATGATGCTGGATCTGGAAGTTTTGAAAAACAAACTGGATTCTATTTTTGCTGATACTGAAACGAAATGCCGCTGCCATAGTGAAAAAGTGAAGGTGCCATGATGCTGATAGGAACAAGAGGCAAAAACAAGAGAGAAAATTCCTTCTTCTTCCTCCAGGCTCACTTCTCCCTCAGCACAGAAGAACCTAACAAATAGCTGTGGCTCTCTCAGAGATGCAAATCAAGTCCTGTGTCACAAAGCGGGATATGGGGGTGGGGGTGGGGGTGAGTTTTGACACTGAGAGTCAAGAGACTTACAAGCAGCATGGGAGTATTCAGAAAGGTTGGACAGCATTAAGGGAAGCTAATGCAGTGTTTGAAGAATCTCAGGGATGGCAACAATTGGGGGAGTCATCAGGCCAATCCCAACATTTGAGAGGCTCATGGAGACCCACCTACCATATGTCTATACATATTTCAAAGTTATAGATTAAGTAAACAAACTGTGAAATAAAATATATTCTATCCTCTTACCTTAAAAATATCATTTCATGATAATCTGGAAGCTGGCTTTGAATTTGTAATCTTGGAGTTCTATTGGAAATTTGTGGCATAGGGAGAGCCAGCAATCCTTGCCCCTCAGCCATCAGCCTGTCCCCTCACTTTTCCCACCCCCAGCTCTGTACTGACTCATGAAGGGGTCCCACATGCATGAGTCTGGAGAACCCCACCCACATAACCTAGCTCACTTCACTCCCCCATAAGCAACTGAGCCTTAACCACTCCTCGAACCTATGGGTGAAAACATTGAGTGCATAATCGACCCAGAAATACGGCCAGCAGAACCTGCAACTAGGCTTGGAGCCGTTTGTGCAGAAGTGATTGGAGTCCCTCGTACTCGGATCTTGATTGAGAAGGGAGCAGTGCATGCACTCCAGGTGGCATGGCGCCTTGTCCCCAAGGGACAAGGAGAGGGGATGAGGAGGGTTATGACCAAGAGGGGCAAAGCAACACCCTCTAAACCCTAATGACAATGCCCACAAGCCCTAATGACAGAACAGGAAGCCTTATCATCAGTAGGCAAGAAGGGGCAAGGAAAGAGAGTGGTCACCAGAAAATAAGAGAGTCATCGCAGGAAGGGGTCATCTGACAGAGGCTGTGGCCTTCAGAGAGGACTGCTGCCAGGGCCAACCAACCCTTTGCCTAATAGGGAGGTAAGCAGAATATAAATACCCCCATCTTCACCTCCTCCTTCCCTCTGCTCTCTCACCATCATCTCCTATTGGCTGAACCCAACTGGAAGCCAAAGGGCGAGAGTCCAGACAATGCAGCTCACAGAGCTCAACGTCCTGGGAAAAAAGGGAGTTAGAGAAAGGCAGAGAGTGGATCTGGAGGGGCGAGCGGAGGCGATGCAGTACATCTGGTGCACCAATCTCTCCAATATTAGTTTCTTCCTCTGCCCAGTCCCAACTGTGTATGGTTGAACCCCCTACATCTCCCTCTCTCTCTGCCCTCCTGGCTTTCATCCATCATCTGTCACCAGAGTCTCCTGATGTCAATCTTGTGTGCCCCCCAGAGAGCCCAGCCTAGTCATGATGTAGTCAGGGGTCAAATTTCTAGCCCTGAACATTCTGAAGAAAAGAAGAGAGATGAGTAACCGTTTGGTTTTGAGACCAGATAACCTTGAAAGAATGATGCGTGCTGAGCCCAGGGGAATTACTCAAGGAAATAAAAAATGTCCAGGGAAGGAAGTTGATCATGATGACAATATACCACTGCCCTTTGTCCTACTAACTAGAAAGAAGGACATTTTTCTCTTGGTCTCTTCATCTCCTTATTAGTTCTGATTTCCATTTGTATTTTGTCTTAACCTTTTTGTTTGAGTGACATCCTTTTTTCAAGCTTTCCCAAATCTTTTTAAGACAGAAGTAGCATATAAATGTATATAATAAATAGTAGCAGGACAGTGAATGGTAATTTTGTGCAATGCTTCTCAGAGGTCTCATGGCCACTGATTCATAGCAGAATCATCCTTATAAAAAGACGTGGATTTCTGGTGCAAATTCCAGGTTTCGGGGATTTGGCCCAAAGTTGATTCTCAAGAATCACTGATGACGTGGTTAAGAGTAGAGATCCCAGGGTTATAGAGTAGCTATGAGATCTGGGGAAGGTTTCTTTACCTCTCTGAGCCTTATTTTCTTATTTAGAAAAAGAAAAAATAACAGCAGCTCTTCTGTAGGGTTTCAGTAAATATCAAAAGAGATAGTACATGTAAAGGGCCTTAGTACCATCTTCATCTATCACCATTAGGGACCAGGGTTTAGTCTTTGTCCTGGGTTTCTGTGGAGTTGGCCGCTGTGGAAGGTAGCCCTTTGCTTGACTAAATACAGAGCGAATCTCAATGGCTCTGTCAACTGAAAAAATAAATGCACAACCTAAAAGTTGAGAATTATGTTTTATTTGGCAGACAAAACTGAGGACTTAAGTCCAGGACACAGCATCTCAGATAGCTCTGAGGGACTGCTCCAAAGAGGGAAGGGAGGAGCCAGGATATACAGGAGTTTTTACAACAAAGACCAGGTGTCGGAACATCAAAAGATTACAGTTAAAGAAAACAAGATATCTCAAGTTAAGGACTTTAGCGCTTTTCTATGTGTGGGAAGACACAAGAGTCTGGGTTCACTGAAATCATTCCTTTGATAGGCACCTCAGCTATCCGGGGCCAGTGTCCTGTGCTTTCTCATCCTGAGTCTCCTCAGGGTGAACCGTCGGGGGCGGCTGTAATGTAATGGCTCAATGGCTGCAGCAGCCTTTGTTTACTGATACGGCAGGCAACATTTTTTTCATTGAGAGGTTTCAAAAAGATAGGATCCTCCCATTCTGTGCTAATTTGGGAATTGACTCACCCATTAGGGTTTCACTCGTCATAATTGCAACAAAAGAAGTTGGGACAGGCATTTCAGCCCCACTCTGCAGATGGCAAAGGCAAGGCGTGGAAGGGCACACTGCCTAATCCAGGGCTGTGTGATGCTTGGCTGCTGAAGCTATACAGAAAACTCTGGAACTGCAAGTCTTGAGAGCTTATTTTTATTATTGCATTGTGCCACTGCTTTTACTCAGCTTGCATTGAGAATGCCTCCTAGTTAGAAATTGTACCACCAGGCATTAGAACTCTGTGCAAAGTCCATTACTGAAAAAGGCCAAGGCATAATAGAACACATTTGAAATAGCTCAGCAAATACACATGTTCAGTTACAGAGCATTCAGAGTAAATGACTTGGCTACTTGAAGCAGAAAGTAAGAAAATAAGCCTGGCTAAATAAGGGAATCTTTTCTAGATTTTTCTTTCTTTTCCCTGAGGTACTCAGGGAAGACTGCCAGGTGTAGTTCTAGCAAATTTTAGGAAACAGATTATTTCAAGAGGTAAAGGGAGAACTTGTCTGGCTCCCTTGTGTTTTTTGGGGGGTTTTTTTGGTTTGGTTTGGTTTGGTTTTTAAGTAATATTGATACTCCATCTCTTTCCAAAAAACATTGAAACAGCAATCATTCCTACTGCTCCAGTGTCTCAATTTTGAACAGACTTGGTTTAAGAACCCTGCAACTTCTCTTGCTGAAGGGTGAAGAAAGACTTCGAGGTGAGGTTTTAATTCTGTGTCACAGCCTAAACTGTTTCATTGCAAAGTCTGGGAGCATGCGTGTCAGCACACACAGCATGATACATTGCCCCCCAAACCGAAAACCCAAGGAATGGGTTCAATCTAATGTGAGACAAGGATGGCAGGCTTCTGGCTCTTAACACCCACATTATCCTTATCTCCTGCACGCAGTTCCAGGCTCAAGGCTCAGAAACTGAGATCCTCTCAGGAACTACTTGCTTCAGGGGATGTTCACAATAGCCATCAAGAGAAATCTCACGGCTTGCCTATTTTCCAGCAAAACATCTAAGCCAGGTTTGCCTTTTGACAGAGAAAAAGGGCTTTTTAACATTCCTAAAATCTAGGAGATCTGCCTCCCCGCACAGTGATTCATGACTAAAGAGGAGATTGTGGAACAGCAGGGAAGGAAAGGTTGATCCTCTCCATCCAAATTGGTGAATGTTACAAGTGATAAACTCTTCAGATAACTTCCTGATGAACAGAAAAAGAAAGTCTGCACAGGGAGTGCTGGGTTCCTTCCGGGGAAGGAGGAAAGTGTCCGTCTACTTCCACCCATAATTAAAACAGACGAGTCTACCAGGACTGCGGCCACTGTGAGAATCCTGGCCTCAGTTAAGTGGATGGAAATTCGTGGTACTGATGTCCATTTTCATGAATCCTCCCCCCACAATCACATACACATCCTGAGGAGTTCAGTGTCTTACTGTTCTAGCCCCTTTGTGTTTATCCAGTGCCCGCTGAAGTTCCCTGTTGCCCACTTAATTACCTACCCACTTCACTACCCCAAAAGACCCACACATGTGAGGCCTTTCTCAAGCTTTGCTGATGCCAGATTTATTTCCAAGACTCTTCCTAGGTTCATAAATCTTACATGCTAATTTCAGTTAATTTGTGAATAAATGTCAGTGGTTTCAAGTGCTGCCTCTACAGATCGGATTTACATCTTACTAGGATGTATACCTGCTGATGCAGGTTAAAGGAAGGAGTAATGGGACAATGAACTTCACTGGAACAGGGCTGTTAAAAATAGCCACCACTAGCACTTTGAATAGATAATACTCTGGGTGCTTTAATGTGTATCAAGTCATCAAACTCGCATCTACCCTATGAGGCAAATCCAGTTATCATTCCCATCTTACAGATGAGGAAACTGAAGCAGAGTGTTAAGTGACTTACTAAAAACCACACAGCCAGCAAGTGTTGACACCTGAATGCACTACAAAGCTACAGTCATCAAAACAGTATGGCAGCAGTCCCCAACCTTTTTGGCACCAGGGACCGGTTTTATGGATGACAAGTTTTCCACGGGGGCGGGGGGGGGGGGCATGGTTCGATGGTTTGGGGTGGTAACGCGAGCGATAGGTCAGGTGGTAATGCAAGTGATGGGGAGCGATGGGGAGCTGCAGATGAAGCTTCGCTCGCTCGCCCACCCCTCACCTCCTGCTGTGTGGCCCGGTTCCTAACAGGCCATGGCCCAGGTGTTGGGGACCCCTATGACACAAAAACAGACACAGATATCAATGGAACAGGATAGAAAGCCCAGAAATAAATCCAGGCACTTATGGTCAATTAACCTGTGACAAAGGAGGCAAGAATATACAATGGAGAAAAGACAGTCTCTTCAACAAGTGGTGCTGGGAAAACTGGACAGCTACATGTAGAAGAATGAAATTAGAACACTCCCTAACACCATACACAAAAATAAACTCCAAATGGATTAAAGACCTAAATGTAAGACTGGATACTATCAAATGCCTAGGGGAAAACGTAGGCAGAACACACTTTGATGTAAATAACAGCAATGTTTTTTGGATCCAACTCCTAGAGTAATGGAAATAAAAACTGAAATAACTAAACACAGGTAAGCATGGTTCCAGGGCCCCATGCTTAACTGCTCTGCAACACGATGGAAAAAGAAATTGAGGGGCATATGGCAACAAATGAAGATCAGTCAAATCAGAACAAAGGCTATCTATTCCGAGTTTTCTATAGTAAAAGAGTCAGCCATCATTTCTTATGGTTTTGCTGAAACTCAAGGGCAGGGAGAGGAGTGGAAAAGCTTTACAGAGGAAAAAAAAAGGGCTTCAGGGATGGAGGCTGCTTGGGAGCTGCTGTCAAGGAGAAGCTATAGGTGGGCTAACTAGAAGTCATCCTATGTGATTGTTTAGAGGGTCATACTTGGCTTTCCCTGGTTGGTCCCAAGTTGGAAGCAGAGACAAAAATTAGAAAAGCTGTCAACTGTTGATCAAGTCCTGGTCATTTTAGGCTGATTGTTATCAGGGCTTTTTATTTGTTTGTTTCCTGGACCATTTACTAGAAATAGTCGTCTGACATTTTTTTTAACGAGACTGACATGAATAGCTGGTTACTCAAGAGAGTGAGTTGGATTCCTGGACCGGTTGCTGCAGATAGGGGGTCAGAGTTCTATATTTCACATGGTCTGGCCATTGTCGGTTTATATATTAAGTCTCTCAGGCAGAAGAATCTTCTGGAATCATTCTTTTGTCCCCAGCATGGAAGGAGGCCTCCCTCTGGAAAGGAGCCCTCCGGCTGACAGCAGATTCTTTCACCAAGGCAAGTTTGTGAATTAGGTTGGAGTCTTGATTTCTGGTAACAAGATGTCTGTTGAGTTCCCTGGTGCTGGTCTTCCCTCTACTACTTAGTATTTGCCTGGTGGTGAGGAGCCAAGGGTCAGAGAAACTGTTGGTCTCATCCCTAATAAACTTCAAAGGTTCAAGGTCATAGCTGGTAAAGAAGGAGGGGACAATATTCTCTTTCCATTTTCTCTAAGTTAAGACACAGATCTTAAAATTACCACACAAGGAAACCGGAGGTATACCAACCTGGTCAACTTGCTTGGAGGACTGAGGCCCTCGTCAATCGCTGGTCACCTGCACAGCAGCCTACAGCCTTTCACAATGTTGATAGATGGTTCTGTTTTCAAGAGGACCAGGCATGTCCCAGAGAAACTCAAGTGTAAACAGCACAAGTGTAAATAGCACAGCCAGCCAGTAAATATTTCTTAAGAACCAAGTCTCTGTTCATGGTGATAAAGGAAGTAGAACAGAATGATCCTGCCTTCAGAAGGTCCTCCAGTCTTTTGTGTGAGATGCCATTTTCCACTGACTAGAGCAGATGACAAACAAATTCAACACCAAGCATTCAGTGCGTTTTGCCTTGAGAAATACACAAGCCCCTAATGAGGTATGACTCTAGCTGTGATTTTATTGCCCCTTTCTAACACGAAGTGAATATGAAAGTGCTTGCACTGGGGGACCTGAAATCGATTATGTACCCACACTGGATGAAAGGGCTGCCAGCATTCCACCTGGGAAATTTCCGATGTAACGAATGCCAGTGAGCAGTGTTAAAACTGGAATCTAACACAGAATAAAACAAAGGCTCCTCCTAGCCACCAAGTGAGCACAAACCCAGAAGCACATTGGCCACTAGCAACACAAGTGAAATGCTGATGAAGGCATGGAGTGTTTGGCCAAGACCGTGATCTTACTCACTCCTCCCAGCAGGGAGCAATTTGGGACCAGGGAAAAGGTCACAGGAGAGCGGATGTGAGGACTCTTCTGTTACAGAGGGCACAGCAAGGACAGAGTCAGTTTGATGAACCTGGTTCTAACCTGATTCAGTTACTACTTAGAGGAGTGGCTGGGCAATTACTTCCCTCTCTGGGCTTCAGTGGACCTTAAACCTGACGGAGCTACATCGGTAATACAGCTGTGATATTTTTGTATAGATTTGTGTATAGACATAAAAAGTGTTTTAAAATAAATTTAAAATATTTCATGTAAAAAACTATCAGCATAACATGACTAGCATACACTAAAATGATAGCTTCATAGAAGAAATATGAGCAGATGATTAAACAAATAAGAAAAAATAAAGCCTAAAATTTTGCAAACCCTTCTCACCATTAACTATGGAGATAGAGAAAAAGAGCATTTTCCTTTAGGAAGATGCACATGGAACAGAAAAGGAAGTGTAAGAGATTGCCCACCAACCAGGACTGACCTAATCTGAATATCCCTTCCAATAGCATATGTAAAATAATTCTCTAATTTGAAACTCTATTGGCAAAAAAGTGGCACAATGAACTTAGTAATCTTTCCAGGACCCTTGAATGAGTGTCTAGGCTTCTACATCTCAAGGAAAATATTTTGTTCCAAGTCATCTTTAAGATTCTTAAGCCTGAAGTGCCTGGATTCCTAATCACTGTAATACACGCACTTCTATGGGTTTTCTGTTTCTCTTTGATACACACACGGAACTAAGCAATCAGCCCACGCAATTCCTCAGCTCTCCTCCAATACTTGATGAGGAGAATGAGAGACTGCAATAAAACCTGTAAGATTATGCTGTCTATTTTTAACGTAAGGATGCCCATTTCTACCTTAAACTATTCCTTTGTGATTTATTTTGAAAACCAGACATGATCTCTGGAGATGCGTGTAGGCAAGTCGTGCACGTGTGTGTGTGTGTCTGTGTGTGTGTGTGCGTGTATAAAGAAATGCAATTACACATCCCCACTCAGGTTACAGCAATTATTCTTAGATATAAACATTCCACTTAATCTAGTATGGCTAGTAATCCTATAACTGGATTAAGTGGATTTCTGCCTACAATCCAAAGAAACCCAAACAAGGCCCACTTCAAAGAAATGACACCAAGTGCTCTTCTCTCAACAAGAAAAAAGATGTTTTAATTAATGAAAAAGATGTCCTGTCATACTAAAAATTAGGCGATCACCCCCTGCATTCTTCTCAACAGTGAGCCAGGAAACACATACACACACACACACACACACGCCCACACGCCCACAAATAAAATGATGCTTTTATTACATTTCTTAACTTCTAATTTTCTATCATAATTTTTTATTGGGTTCCTATTATCCTCAGAATAGAAAAAAATATATATGTGTGTGTGTGTGTGTGTGTGTGTGTGTGTATCTTTTTATGTTAAGGAAAAGTAAACCTTGAAATAGAAGACAATGTTTTAAAAAAGAAAAAAAATGAAGTTCAGTACTTTTAGGATGAGAGAAGTAACAAAGCCACTTGAAGAGACGTCTTGCAGTGCAGTGAGAAATACTAGCAGCAGATGCCTGAGTTCTGGCAGAAGCAGCCTTTAAATGAAGTGCATATCAAAATAAGGCCATGTCTGTGGTTAAAAGCATGGAGCCAAGTGGGAATACATCCGAGGAGGAGGTGTGTAATTTTGGCTCGCTTCCTGGAGGAAAGTAACAATCCCGTGAGAGGTTCAGAGAACAGACCTTGGCTGAAAACCCCTCAGGATATAGGACGACACTGATAACAATCAGGGAAAGAAATTTGACAAGCACTTTTAAAAACTTATTCCTGTCTAAGGTACCTGGCACCAATAATCCATTCAAAATAGCTTTAGAAGCGCTGGGGCTTTGTATCCAATGGCGGTTATCTATGAAATTGCCACTAAACACTAAAACTATCCCTACAGATTGTCATGCATGGGTGTTATGCACATTCGTACATTGCAGGATAATGTGGCAGTCATCCCCAAATAATCTCTATACTGCTAATTATACCCACCGAAATTTGACAAAATACAAATAGCCTAAGGGATGCTTTTGTTGGCAGAGTTCAGGTAAATATCTTTTTCGAGAGTTCATTCTGATTTTGGTACATACGGACTGGTTGTTGCAGGTTACAGGGAGGGAGTTTTCATGGTCACTGGTGAGTTTAAGTCTAGGACACTTAGGTAGATGAACCCTGTATTTTTAAAAAAATTTTTAATTGCAGTACAGTTGACTTATAATGTTATATTAGTTTCAGGTGTATAACAAAGTGATTCAGCTATGTATATATTATATATAGTTCTTTGTCACATTCTTTTCCATTGTAAGTTATTACAAGATATTGAATACAGTTCCCTATGCTATATAGTAGGTCCTTGTTGTTTAACTATTTTATATATAGTAGATTGTATCTGTTAATCCCAAACTCCTAAATTATCCCTAATGAACCCTGTATTTTTTAATGGCAAACTGACCACATTATAAATAAACTGGTTATCAGTGTTTGCACGAGTCAGAGTGCCTGCCCCTCTACCCCACCTGGCTCCATTCTACAGGGTAATCAACCAGCTCATTCGGGCAGTTACACACCATGATTACTCTCTAGTCAAAAACACTATACATTAGCATGGATTTATATGTTGTAAGTAGATTATTTTCCTGACTTCTGTCATAAAAGAACACTTGACACAATCCTCCCCAAAAAAGTGAGAAATAAGAAACAAGTACCTGATAGACACTTTTTTTCCTTAATGGTTTCTTGAGACTTGATTTTCAAGGAGGCACTTATGAATAAAAATGATTTTGCGTGTACATGGTTGGTGGGGGGAGAGAATCTTGGAGACACAAGGTTTTTGAATACTGACTCGACTCAAACACTTACCTATCAAGAAGTATCCATTACAAGCTTGTCAGTGTTTTACCAAAGGTGCAGCCCCACCTGAGGCTGTGTGACCAGGCGAGCTGTGCACAGGGCAACCACAGCATACAGTAATTACCTTAATTGGTTAGACAACTGTCAGAAATATGTTTGGGACAGCAGTGGATTTTATTTCTACCGACTTTCCCAGCAGAAGAGTTAACAAGAGATAAATGGTGGCTTTATAGATTTCTCACAAGTAGATTCCACAGGATACACAGAAGCAAAGCACAGAAATAGGAGGTCCTACGCCTTGTATCTCAGTGTCTTTTCATTATGCATTTTATTCTTTAAGTGTATAGAGCAGTTGCCTCTCTTGTCACCAGGAGTCACTTACCCACGTGTGAGTCATATTTCTCTGCGGAAATCTCACCACTGTTGAGATTTCTCCCAGGAAGTATCACTGTCTTTGTTCTTAAAACACCAAAGAGTGCAAGTAAGCTTCTTATGCAATGATTTTTTTTTTAACCCCAGCAGAAAGTTCTTGCCATGTCCATTTTTCTGAACCCCTGATTCAACAAAGTGGTGAAATTATCAGGCCTGTGGTTCTCTAACCTTTATTGTTGAATAAGTTTTGTTCTGTCCTCTGTCAAGCATCTGTCATCCCGCCCCCCAAGAGATAATATTATATTATGTGGCATAGAATACAAGCATAGTGCTTAGATTAATCCCATTTACAACATATGGTGATGAAAATCATTCACAAAAGGTGTGGCTCTATTTTAAATATTACTTTTGGATTTCATTTAACTTGATTACATTTGTATTTGAAGTTCAGCTTCTGTAGAAAGAAAGGCAGCAAGTCACAGGGCAAAGAACCCCTGACCAGTAGCTGGGGGCCATTGGTTCCAGGCCTGGCTCCAGCAATAATGGGCCTATGACTGTGGACACATCATTTAATCTTTCTGGCCCCAGTTCCCTCATCTATTAAACGGACTGCAGCATCTCTAAGATCCCTCCCAGCCTAACATACAACCCCAAATCATTCACTGTCCACCTCCTTGTTTACAATTCCAAATGCAAACGTGCATTTGCTGTTGTTTCTTCCTGAAGAGGATTTGTCATAACTTCATCTTTATATTTCAACTTTCCTCTTCCTAAACCCCAAGATAACCATTCAGTTTTTCCCAGTACAGAGAGTAATGCTAGTTGGAGAGATGAACTTTTCAGCCATTCTAATAAGGTTTTATTTTTAATTATGAATATATAGTTTAATAAAATCCTGATAGTAGAAATAATTTGGTATGTTTGACATGTTAAACTTTAAAGACTCAAACTGCAGTTATTATTATTTTATGGTTATGGGAATCACAATACTTTGCAAAATTAAATATAAATAGTTTTTACCTTCCAGGGTAGATCAATAAATTTTCCCTTAGCTAAAATTAGGTTATGTTTTCTCACTTCTTAGAAAAGTCATAGAAGTTTAGAAACCTAGAAAGTTTTCTTAATCTCACTTTTGAGATTGGTTTGAAGTTAGTATAGTTTTCGTAAGTAAATTATATATTCCATAAGTATTGCTCATGCCGTATATTGCCTTGAATTTTGTAAGTATGTTTGGGGTGGGAGGGAACATGCTATTTGTGATGATTGGTAAAGTAAATAAACAAATTTGTAGCTTGTACCTCTTGATCAACCGCATTAGAAGGTGCTATCATTCTGGAAAGGGGTGAAATGCCATTGTATATTAATTTTTAGTATTTGTAGTAAGGGTTAATAGTGTTTACAAAGGGATAAGCAGGTAGCAGTAGGAAGCTTAGATTTCATCTCATGTAGTAGAAAGACATGGACTGCATGAGGACCCCTGCTTTCTGGCTCTGTGACTTTAGGCTAATTCTATAACCTCTCTGACCCTCAGGTTCTCATTTCTAAAATGGAGAGCTAGAGACAGAGAAGATGTCTTTTTTTGTTGTTTTCTATTTGTTTGTTTTTCACATGCCTGTGGGTCCTCTCTTGTTTTTTTGTTGTGTAATTTTTATTGGAGTATAGTTTATTTACAGTGTTGTGTTAGTTTCAGATGTAAAGCAAAGTGAATCAGTTATACATATACATATATCCACTCTTTTTAGACTCTTTTCCCACATAGGCCATTACAGAGAATTGAGTAGAGTTCCCTGTGCTATACAGTAGGTCCTTATTCGTTATCTGTTTTATATATAGTAGTGCGTATATGTAGAGAAGATGTCTTAGGTTGTATATTGATTGGCTAGGGCTGCCATAACAAAATACCACAGACTGGGTGGCTTAAACAACAGAGATTTATTTTCTCAAGGTTCTGGAGGCTGGAAGTCCAAGATCAAGGTGTGGGCAGAGTTGATTTTCTCTGAGGCCTCTCTCCTTGGCTTGCAGAAGGCTGCCTTCTCTCTGTGTCTTCATGGTCATCCCTCTGTGTGCACATATGTGTCTGGTATCTCTAAAGACACAGTTCATATTGGGTTAGGGTCCACCCCAAAGACCTCATTTTAACTTCATCATCTCTTATCTCCAAATATAGTCACATTTTGGGGGTGAGGACTTCAACATATGAATTTTGGGGGAACACAACTCATAACAGGTAGGAAACAGATTCTGAGATGGCTCTCTGCATGCAGCACATTTACAGGGGGGAAAGGGAAGGTCTCAGGGACAAACCCATAAAGAAGTGAGGAAGCAGGATTGGGGGATGGGAGAAACTAAACCATGACAGAGTCATAACAGAGACCTCTACTGACCCACAGAGAGCCCTGGAGTTAGGGTGCCCTTCACAGGTGCCCCAAATTGAGGCAAGGGGGCTGGTTCTTTGTACTCTGATACTGACCAGGTACCCCAGGGAAGGGAAGAAGGTGTTTCTTGAACCGGGAGACTCCCTAGAGTTGAAGGTCATTCATGTGAGCCTTGAGCTTGGCAGCTGGGGGTTGAATGCCTTGGTCCTGAAAGGCAGGTAGGTAGCTAGGGTGCTGCCCCCAGCTCCCAATGGAGAAGTAAGTGCCAATTTCACCACCTTACAGGATTTTGGTAAGGACTGACTGGGATGAGATACGCACTAATACTTAGTCCCTGGAATGTCGGAGGGGCTCTGTTGGTTTTCATTCCCTCCCATGGCCTCAGTCTATGCATGTCCACATGCCCTTCCTTAACAACTAGATCCTGAAGCAGTGGGGGGGATCCTGGCCTCCCACACAACTCTACTGAGTTTTTTTTTTTTCTTTATTATTTTTAAATACCCTGCATTTAAAGTTTCCTATCTGCAGAGCCACAGAGAAGAGCGTGGAGGACATAACGCACAGTGAGCACTGGAGGAAAACAAAGGAAGAGTGGGTGGTTTCAGACAAAGAGGTTGCCTTGTACCTCTGACAGCAGGCTTTTCTTATTGGTTGATCAGTGCAGATGAAAGGCCACTGGGGAGAGCCATGTGCCTCTCCGCACTGTAAAATAATACTTCATGGCGGTGAGTCCTTGGCTTGAGGACCAGTTAGGCTTAGGGAGAGAAACTAAATGGCAGCCCATTGTTACAGAAAATGTAACCTAGCAATGAATGAATGGGAAGAAATAAAGAATTTTAAGTAAAGAAAGGCCACGTGTGGAAGCAAAAGAAATACACAGTATCCTTCTGGTCTGCAGCTTTTCCTAATGGAGACCAGGAGAAAATAAACGGGGGTTTGCCCAAATATAGTTTTTCTCCCAAGGACAAAACCTACATGGCCTGTCCTTCCATAGCGTCCAGAGGTGGATACTATTTCCAGGTGTAAACTCACACCCATCATGGAAGGAAGGATAGAGTCACAAAATGCTTCAGGCCATGAAATGCAACAGTTCCTTCTGACCTGAAATGAGTGTGGTGGGTGCAAAACAGAGTCACACCCTACATAATGGCTGGAGAGGATAAAAGGTCACCTTAAGCGGGACCAGAAACGGATCCCAACGGGAGCATTTGGCTTATTGAGCTGCCGTTTCCTGTCTGACAGTCTTCATTCATTCATTCTTCATTTACTCGGTACCTCCCGTTTTAGTCAGCTCAGGCTGCCATAACAAAATACCACAGACTGGATGGCTTAAGAAACAGTTTCAGAGGCTGGGGGTTCAAGATCAAGGTGCCAGCAGATTCGAGTCCCTGGTGCAGCTTCTATTCCTGGCTGACAGACGGCCACCTTCTCCTCACATGGTAGAGAGAGAGAGAAAGCAAGGTCCCCTGTGTCTCTTCTTCTAAGGGCATTGATCCCATCCTGAGGGCTCCATCCTCATGACCTCATCTAAACCTCATTACTTCCGAAAGGCCCCACCTCCTAATACCATCACAGTGGGGCTGAGGGCTTCAACATATGAATTTTGAGGGAACATAATCCAGTTCATAGCATCGCACCCCTTGCCCTCCAAAATTCAAGTTCTTCTCACTTGCAAAATACATCCATTCTGCTCAGACAACCCCAAAAGTCTTAAGTCATTCTAGCATCAACTCTAAAGCCCCAAGTGTCATCTAGATATCACCTAAAATCAGATATGGGTGAGACTTGAGGTACAACTCATCCTGAGGCAAAATTCCTCTCAAGCTAAGACCTTGTGAAACTCAACAAGTTATGTGCTTCCCAAACGTATTGGTGGGGCAGGCATAGCATAGACATCCCCTTTCCAAACGGGAGAAATAGGAAAGAAAGAAGGGGTGATGGGTCCCAAATAAGTCAAAACCCAGCAAGGCAAATTCCATCATACCTTAAGGCTCCAGAAAAATCCTCTTTGGTTCAATATCCCACCTTCCAGATCCACTGGAGTGGCAGCATCACCACCACAGCTATGAGGGGAGACCCTGCCCCTTCAGCACCACCATTGAAGCTCTCTGTGAGGGCAGCCCCATCCTGAAGTCCTGGGCAGGGGCATCTTGACCCACCCAAACCAGAAAGGCAGCCTTACCCTTTGAAATTGAGGAGGAACTAGCGCTGCTCCCACGGGCTGTGGTGGGAGTAGTAATTCTGATGATCTCTGAATCCTTCTTACCTTTTCCTGAAGAATACAACATGTGCTATACTTTACAGTCCCATCTTACAGAATCCAAGAAGTTCCACAGCTCTCCTTCATGACATCCTGCTTTCTTTGCCCTTTAAGTTCACACTGGCAGTGTATTTGCTGGTATAATCTCATCTTCTCTTTATTGAGTGATGGTCTGGGTCTCTTCTGAACATGCTTTCTCATCTTTTGCAGTATGGACAGAAGGAGAATATTCCAAATCTTCAAGTTCTGATTCTTCTTTGCTTAACAATCCCTTCTTCAATTCATCTCTTTCCTTTCACTTTTTACTATAAGGACAGGAGGAACCAAGCCACTCCATCAATACTTTCCTTAAGAAATCTCTTCAACTAAATATCCAGTTTCATCAGTCACAGGTTCTACCTTCCACAAAACACTGAGAACCCAGCCAAGTTCTTTGTCATGTTATAATAAGGATCTCCTTTCCCCCAGTTCCTGATAACATGTTTCTCATTTCCATCTGAGGTTACTCCATAATCAGCCTCAATGTCCATATTTGTAGCAAGCACCTCAAAACTTTCCCAGTCTCTACCCAGTTCCCAGTTTCAAAGAACCTTCCATGTGTTGTCATTTATTACAACACCACCCTACTTCTTGGTACCAAAATCTGTCTTAGTCAGCTCAGGCTGCTATAACAAAATACCAGACACTAGGGGGCTTAAGCAGACATTTATTTCTCATAGTTCTGGAGGCTGGGAAGTCCAAAATCAAGCTGTCAGAAGATTCATTTCCACGTTTCAGCCATTCTTCCTGGCTCTCAGATGGCCACCTCCTCATTGTGTCCTTTCATGATGGAGAGAAGTAGAAGAAGCAAGGTCTTTGCTGTCTCTTCTTCTAAGGGCACAAATCACATCATGAGGGCACCATCCTCATGACCTCATCTAGACCTAATCACTGCCCCCCCCCCAGCTCCAAATACCATCACATGGGATGGGGAATGGTTACAGCTTCAGTGTATGAATTTGGTGGGGGACACACTTTATCCATAGTACCTTCTATGCCATAGAAAGAAACAGTGGGGGAGATATGATCTCTGATTTCAAAAATCAGAATGGCTGAGAGATAACCTATTTAGGGAAGTCAAAGAGGACTTCCCCAAAGAAATGACGACTGAGCCAGGATCTGAGAGATGAACAGAGGTCAACTAAAAAGAGCATTTGAGGCAGTCGGGCAGTGTCCGCAGATGCCCTACAGCAGGAGGCAAACATGACAAGTTCAAAGCCTGAAGAAGGCCATTGTAGCTGGAGGAGAAAGAGCTCAGGGAAACATAATGAGCAGGGTGAGTTTGAAGAAACTGGTGGGGGCCAGACCAGTCCCAGCTTTGCCAATCCTGTTAAGAAGCTGTCCTTACACCCAACACAAAGTGAAACCTCTGAAGGAATTTACACAGGGTGGCAACATGATCGTATTTACAGTTTGAGAAGATTGTCCTGCCTCCTGTGTAAAGAATAGACACGACAGTGGCCTGAATCTGAACAGATGCTGGTAGGTGGGTGGGAGTAATGCGAGTAATCAAAGCAGGGGATGGCGAAAGCTTGGGCTAGAATGGTAATGGTGGGAAGAGAATGTGTGAACTGACTCAGCAAATATCGAGGAGGTAAAGGCAACAGGATTTGGCAATAGATTAGCTCCTGGGCACAAAGGCGAGGAAATTCATGAATCTCATTATCCTTGACAGCTGACAGAAGACTGTGGCCCAGATGTGTGTGCCCAGCTCATTTCAGATCTCATGCCCCTCAGTCTTCACCTGGAGCACCCAGGGTCTGTCGCCAATCTTCACAGAGCACACACTTCCCATGAACTTGGCTGGTCCTCAGCCTGTTTGCTCTCCGACCTCCTCCTTGCCTTCTCCTGCGCTGCTCTAATTACACAGAGGTTAATCCCTGCAGTGTTTTCCAGGCCTGCTTCCCTCTGTTTGGCCATCGGGAGGCACTGCTGAAGAGTGAGGGCAGGCAGGAAGAAGAGGGAAGCCAGGATGCTTCTCTTCATCTCCGACAGTGTCCTCTGGGGTTCCAGTTTCTTCAGAACACATCTGCCTTGCTTCCAGCTGCCCTCTGATGGCCCCAACCCTTGGCTCCAAGAAAATTACTTCTCTCTACTGTCCTTCCAGACTAAGTGTGGTAGTGGTTATCTAACAGCTCCCAATCTCTGGGTTATCTCACCATCCCCTATTTGGCTTCTTATCCCTTCCATTGTCTGTATAAGTATTGCCCTGAATTAAGTTCCCTCTGATTACCTGGTTTGACCTTGACTCATGGCATCCTCAAAGTCACTGAGTCCAGAAATGCATCCCTGCCAACCACATGTCAATGTCTGAAACTCATTTGTTACCCCCCAACATGAAATAGAAGGCTTAAATGCAAGTCATCCAAGGAGACCTTACAAATTAAATTATACATATGACATGCCCCCCAGCTCCGCCAGAGAACAGAATGTAGGTATTTGGTACAAGAAAAAAACAAGATGCAGTGGAGTGGGGGCAGAGGAGCACTGAAAAGAATCACAAGGAAAAGGTCAAGGAATGAAGGGGTTAGAAAAAGAAAGTGAGACATACTAAAGATTGACTTGCTTCAAAATGTGTCAAGGGCAAACTGTAGGGTGACACCACTGTTGTACAGATGTATGAAGCAATGTGGCCCAAAGGTTAGGTAAGCTATATCAAAGGGTTGTAACAATTAGACAACTAAAAGTAGAATCTCAAGAGGAACAATTATAAATCTGCATTAGCAAAGAGAAGCCTGGGAGACCAAATAGTCTGCCCTGCTTTTTGCTTTATCTATGGGGAAATTAAAATATTTTCCACCTGAAGTCTGCAGCAAGCTATGATAACCATCCCGTCTCCATTCTGTATTGAATGCCATTTACAAAAAAGAAAAAAAAATTGCATTTTATAGCCTACATATCACTGCTAAGGACATGCCTAATGTACTGGGGCAGGAAGCAAAAGCATGAAGTTTTTAAACTCATGAGGGTAATTCTAATGTAATACAAAATTGGATTTGCTCGGTTGTAAATATAACCTACATATTAGCAATCTGTGCTGTGAATGACCCAGATTGTGGCTTTTATAAATAGCCCTCACTGTTTAATGTAGAGTATACCCTGCACCGTTTAGTACATTGAACAAGTTGAATTCTGCAACCTTTCCACCTCCCCATGTGGGTACACACATGTGCGCGCACGCACACACACACACGTTCTTACATCCATCTTGAAATGCTCTTAAATGAAGATTTGCAAGTAAAGTTCAGGAAACTACAACAGTATCTTACACACTGAAATGAGAGCCTCACCTAGCTCTCCATGGTTGCTCAGACCCTAGTTTTTCCATTTCCAGACCTTCCGAGATTTACGTGATTGTGTACAGTTTCTTCTGTCTCAGTAGAGATAGAGCGATAGAAGTTAGCAGACAGCTGGAGGTAGAGCCATGGGGATATACATATAAGCATATAAGCATTTTACTACATATGTATATTTTTTACTACATGTATATAATACATATAAGCATTTTACTACATATATATACATGTTGTAAATGTGTGTATATATGTATATATATATACACATACATATATAGTAGTTGACTACAGTTCAGTAGTAGTCTGTACTTAAATGTGCCAAGTAAAAGACCTGAATAAATAATCTTCAAACTATGCAGATTTTTCATGGGTCATGTCATTAATAATGTAAATTTCCATATGTTCATTTTGTGTCAATTTTTATTTTCATTTATTTATTCATTCATTCATGAAGTATTCACATGCCCAGTATGGATTTGGATACCGACTGGATGGCTGCACTTGGTGCTGGTCCTCACCTTTGTGGCATTTACAGTCCGTATCTGTGCTGTCAGGTGGTATCACAGGCCACATGTGGTTACTGAGCACTTTAAATATGAACAGTCCAAATTGAGATGTGCTGTATGTGTAAAATACACCCTGGATTTCCAAAACTTGGTACAAAAGTAATATAAAATATCTCATTAATAATTTTTGTGTTGAATTGATGTTGAAGCAATAATATTTTAGATAAATTAAATTACATAGACTTCTAAAATTAATCTTAACTGTTTCCTTTTACTCTTTTAATGTGGCAACTAGGAAAGTTAAAAATACACGTGGTGCTGAAGTTTAAATAATCACCCATCTAATGGCAAATTGTAATAAGTACCATGAAATTCAAATCCCCTTCCACCGCCCTCATTAAGCACGTCCAACCCCTGTCACTGGTGATTTGGGGAAGTCAGTGTCTCCTCCAGGAGATATGAAGTGTAGCAAAATAAAATGAGATTGCTAGCCAGAGAAATCTGGCTTTAAATCTAGTACTCACTTGTCATGTGGACAAATTTTTAAACTCTCTGAGTCTTGATTTCCTCATCAGTTACACACCCCCCAGGATGTTAGAAGGATTAAAGATAACGAATGAATGAGTACCTAGCTCAGAATTTGATATATACTAACTGCTCGAAAATAATCCCAATTATTTCGTGTGTGTGTGTTTCATCAAGTATGCTTGGGAACAGGTGGGTAGCACAGGACTGACTTGTATCAGTATCACCACTGTCAACTCAGGCGGCATCGGTGGTGATCATAAGCAGTGGAAATAGTACACTGATGCAGATTAAAGGAAGGCTCTCACCAGCAAAGTTTTTTTTGCTAAGGGCTCTCTTTACCCTTCCTTGATTACACACCGTATAAATCTCCAACCCATTTAAATGGTCTACCTGGGAATTCCAAGGTAGCAGGTATGCCAATGGCATAAGAGAGATGAGAAAGGCATGAGTCCCTTTGCTGTCTACTGCCTGCCACATTCTCCCCATGTGACCAAGGCTTCCACAACCTTAGCCGTGATCTTTGGTAAGCAGTTCTAGGAGTATAAAAATGTGCACTGAAATAGTTATTGAATGCAGATTTGCCATTTGATGGAGCATTAGAAGTCTCTGATAGAGCTCTGTACTTGTAAAAAGTATACTACAAAGCCAATTTCACACTGCTTAAGGTTGACTTACCAACTAATCAAGTAAAAGAGGAAATCGTGAATGAAGGCTCAATGTCATGAAATCCTCAATGTGATTTATATCTCTAATGACCCTGGACAGGCTTCCCAAAATTCAGGTTAACTTACCAAGAATAGCTTCCCCTTCATAGCAGCCTACAGCCTATCCAAAAGGGAATTTTATTCTGAATCCATTCTTTCTAAGGTGTGAGACTCTCCTCTTCCTCCCTACCTTCCTCCCCTCCAAAAAGAATGATAGGTAGGCATGAATCAAATATAGGCATAAAAATATACATGCATATTATTATTTGAAACACAGAATTATTGTCCACAATATTTCCACAATGTTGTACGTGCCTCTGAAACACACTAAACTATTAATAGCAGAGAGACTAACCACCTAATGTTCTCATGGGAAAATGAGTCCAGAGCTGAAATATCCTCCAGTGTAGACTTCTTTCTGCCCTCATGGAATTGGGGATAATGTTCTCTCAGTCATCAGGCCGGCCCTTCTTTGATTCTCTCAATTGTTCCCTCCGCTTGTGAAGAAACGGTCAGCCTCCTCTGTCTCCCACAGCCCCACATCTCCTTGTTCTCTCCCCTTCCTGCTACCCTGGGACCCACTCCTGTGGCAGACCTGCAGATCCTGTTGGTGAGCGTCCCAGGACATGCACCAAGCGAGGGTTTACTGGTTGCATGGGCTACCATCTGTTAAGAGGTACACGGGACACGTTGGCGTTCCTTCTTCCCTTTTATTCATTCAACAAATACGTGTTGAATGCCTTCTTCAACCCAAGCACTGTTTCCGTTGCTGAGATAAAGCAGACCCAAATCCCTTTCTTCATGGAATTTACATTTTCCCTGGGAGTGATCCTCGTCCACACGGTAAATAATGAAAACACTGAGAATCTCAGATGATAAGCACTAAAGAGAAAAATAGAGCAGGAAATGGGGGCGTTGTAGGTGTTGCATTTTAAGACAGGACAGATAAGGTCAGTGTCACTGAGAGGTGGCATGAAGACCTGGACCTGGATGCAAAGGCAACCATCTTGCTCCCTCCTTCTTGATTTTATTCCTTCATGAGACTGGCTAGAGAGTGATACAATCTCAAGATTAAATCCTGCCGAGAACATCTAAGCTGCATGCTCCAGTTCCAGCATTTACCAGAGGGCTCCAAACCTACCAACATGACAAATTCAGTTCTGCTACTCATTGCCTAGAATTCCCTTGGGAATTTCCCCAATGTAGAGGTTATTAGCAGGGCAGGATTTGAAAATTGCTGGATTTCCAGCTCTAATAGTTCTAAAATAGCACGAAAACAACACTCTCACCCTCAGGCATCACTTTTCTCTCCATGTCCCCTAAACCCCTTTTGAGGTAGGGAGGGAGAGCAGATTCCTAATATAAAACTGTGAATTGTGACTTATGCAGCCGGGCCTGGGTTTCTAATTCAGTAAAGCATAAAAAGGAGCAGTTCTGTGCAATTAGAGATGAATAATAATAATAATCACTTACTTTTATTGATCTCTAATTTTTTACTGAAACTGCTATGCTTTAGCGCTTTTCTAAAAATCTACATAGATCATCTTATTTAATCTTTACAATAATTTTGTTGGGTCTGTGCATAATTGTCCACTTCTTACTTTTGAGGAAGCAAGCATAAAGAAGTGAAGTAACTTGCAGCTGGTCATGGCAGATCTAAGACCCACACCAGGCAGTATTTTGCCTGGAATACTGGAAAGTGGTGACTTAAAAGGAAAGGTTCTCATTGGTTAAGTTACCCACACAAGCTTTGATCCCTCAAAGTTCCCATGGCATTGTTCCTTTCCCTTCTTTCTCTTTCCTTCCCATTTATCTCTTTTCCCTTCATTTCTGGGTCAGATGTTGACTTCACATCCTTGCCCTCCGCTGCCATGTTCCTTCCAGCCCAGGACCCTCTCCTTCTCAGACCCTCCAGAGAACAATAGCTACTTCTCTAAGCAGCATGGAACCTTTGGGAAGTCTTTCTCATGCTTTTTCTAAACACTAGTAACAAAGATAAAGAGACAGAACATAGAGACCTCTTCCTAGGGCCCTTCCTCCTCATCACCTTCTCTTTTCTCTCTTAAATCCTGTTGAGAAAAAGTTACCCCTATAGATAGGTATAGGGGAGGGATGGAAAATTATTTGTCCTTCTACCTTCCTAGGTTCTCCAGGTGAGGCCCTGGAAATTGGACTGACAACAGACAGGTTAACAAGAGAAAAACAACCAGAGAAATTTTAACACGTGCATCCTGCATTCACGCGGTATCCGGTGATCAGTCACTCAAAGGGAGGGTTAGCTTGGGGTCTCTCCACCCAACTTAGTCAAGGCGGTGAGGGTGGTAAGGGGGAGAAAGGGCATTTATGGAAAAGCAGGTGACTTTCTGGAAAATAAATGGGCCCTTAGGAGAGAAGATGGGAGATATGATCATCTGTGACGGGGTCTGGGTGGGGAGCCAGAAGAGGAGGTTATAGAGTTGCCCCAGGAGGGGATTTAGGAGAGTTGCGTTCTTTGGGGGTGTCGGGGGGTGGCGCTCTGCTTTTAGGCAGATAAGGGATTTCAGGAACTCAAATGCCTTCAGCTCAAAAATCGTTTTTATGCCAAATGGCATATTTTGGGGTGACAGGTCCTGATCCCCTTCACCATGTAAATGTTCATGAAGAAGCTTCTATCCAATAACCCAGGTGTGTGCCGCAGTGTCTCTGGATGAGGGAGAGTGCTGGTGGGGAGTCCCTCGGCCACTGGGAGAGAGAAAGGCTTACCTACTGGCCTTTTATCTCTCATTTTTTGTCTCCTCAGAGGCTACTACCTACCAGTCCTGCCTGGAGGGCACCCAGCCTGAAAAGGTCTTGGTTGAGACATGAGGTGTCAGGATTTGTGAAAAAGAAAGAGAAGAGAGATGCTAGTAAATTGCTGATGGCCGGGTGCACTCCCTCAGTTACTGGTCATTCCTAGATCTGTAGGTACCTTCTATAAAGGTACATTCTCAGCCCTCCCCTTCAAGGATCTCACAATCCAGATAAACCTAATCATTAATTGCCTTGAAAATATTTAACCTTCTCACTTATTGAGGTTTGTGGGAGGTGAACTGAAATTGTTGATTTCAGTGGAAACGTATCACAATTACACTTTGTTCTCTAGACAAGAGTTGCTCAAGGCTCGGGCTCGATGCCATACATCTTTGGTGTTTTTACATTAAAAAGTGCTAGTAGAGGGCTTCCCTGGTGGCTCAGTGGTTAAGAATCCACCTGCCAGTGCAGGGGACACGGGTTCGAGCCCTGGTCCAGGAAGATCCCACATGCCGTGGAGCAACTAAGCCCATGTGCCACAGCTACTGAGCCTGCACTCTAGAGCCCGCGCGCCACATCTACTGAAACCAACGCACCTAGAGCCAGTGCTCCGCAACAAGAGAAGCCACCGCCATGAGAAGCCCGCGCACCGCAAAGAAGACTAGCACCTCCTCGCCGCAACTAGGGAAAGCCCACCCACAGTAACGAAGACCCAATGCAGCCAAAAATAAATAGATTTACAAAAAAAAGTGACAGTAGAAGTGTAATGTGATATTAGGCCAGTTTATCTGAATTTTTGTTTTAAAAAAGAAACTTTCTCTCTGCCATCCTTTGTCCCCTACATTTTGCCTCCAGTATCTCTGTGTGAGATATGAACAACTTCCAAACAAGTTAAACTTGAAGGCCTACTTAGTTTCTCAGGCTCATTACCAAGGATTTAAAACCTCTCTATTCATTTGACAACAATGGTTTCCATGGCAATTACTGCAACACATGACATTCCCTGCAGCTCTGCTTAAAATGCACCAGCAGAAATGGCTACACATCAACACAGTCCTCAGGAAAAGCTAGACTAGGCGGATTTTCTTCTCACCAATGCTGGCCTTAAGAAATTAATAATAATAATAAAGGCAATCGATCATTTTGATTTCTTTGTGCAATACTGATCTTCTCCTCCTTTTATTTCAACCCATCACACCTGTGAAGACATAATTTCTTGTAGCAAATCACTTGAAGTGCGTTTATTTGAAAGTGGCCAGGGGTGAAGACAAAGTATTGACCATAATTTCCATCACCCCATTACCCTTTTCATCTGTTTCTGACTCTTTCGTCATTTCCCCTAGCCCTTTCCCCTTCTAAGGGAGACATAAATTCTGAAAGAATAAGTAGAGTGCCAAAGTAGAAACCCTGACGGAGCAGAGAATCACCCTCTACACAATCTGCCCTTCCTACCTTCCACCAAGGAAGCAAGCAGAAAGTGCACTTAAAATACACTCAAGAAATCAGTGAGGGTCCCTTTTGTTGAGCACAGGTGATGTGCAGGTACCATGGTAAGAGCTTTGCATTAATCATTCCATCACGATCCTATGAGATCAGTATTTTCACCTCTGTACAAATTCAGAAATGCATGCTCAGAGAGAGAAAGAAATTTGCTTGAGATTATGCAGCCAGATGAGTCAGAATTGGGATTTTTAATCCAAATTGGCCTGGCTCCAGAGCCCATGATCTCAAATTAATTGATAAAGAGACTTATTTTCTCAGGTTTGAGAGAAGATGGAGTGGGGAGAGGAGGACAATCAAGAGGTCCAGGCTATTATCTGAGTTCTTGCACAGGTCCCTGAACACTGGCTGGGACAATTCTAAGCTGGTCTCTGCAGCCTTATTCCCTCCTTTTCTTGGGAAATGTTAATAGCAATGTTGACCTACCTCCCTGGGTTATGTAACAAGAGGCTGTGAAATAAACAATAAGTGAGAGTTTTGAAATGCTAAGTGGTAGTGATGGTGATCGTAAACCCACAGGGAGAGACATATGCAAGGGGAAGACAGAGGGGAAACATACATAACAAGAATGCTTTAAAATAAATGAGAAATGCAGCTCCTGAGTCTAGCTTCTGCAAGACCTGGCTCTAGAGGAGACTATGTGGGTCATTCCTGGCTGTTTCTAGTCCGGGAATATATAAGACCCTGGAAGATTTTATGCATGTGTGTTCATTTCACCGCAAGGAAGAACTGCAGACGTTGAGGTTTCCTTTTAACAAGGCTGGTAGTGATGCAAATATCAGTATCTTCAGCTTGGGAGCCCATTTGTGTAATCATTAAATAAGGAGGCACATTAGCTTCATATTAAGGTAATAGATATGCTTATCTAATTTTGCTTTTACTTTACTTAGGCTAAGTCCTTAATGATGGATGATACCTTTAATTAAGGGTCGGCAATTAATGAGGCAGTTGAGGTTACCATGCTTGACTTTATGTTTAGTTAGCAGAAATTAAACATGGTTGTACCTTTGCATCGTCTTCTTTTCCTACACTTTAGAAGCTATCTAAAAGAGAACTTTGGAAATAATACAGAACTGTGTCCCAGCACGTACTCACCCATGTATTTATCTGAAAAGCATTTATTCAGTACTAAGGATATAAAACAGAACCCTGCATGGTTGCTACCCTCAAGGATCTCAGAGTCTAGGCATAACCATGTAAGACTGCAGCAGACATGATCTACAAGAAGGGCCCCGGGAGAATGTGAACTGTAATCTACAGAGATGTGATCAAGCCGAGACCCAAGGACTGGGGGATTTTTCAGGGCTTCCCATTCATTTATACAGAAAATAGGTAGGAAAAATGTTTCTCAATTTCCAATGACTGTGCCAAACTCTTCTAAGGACCTTCTGTGACAGTATAAAATACAGGCACTTGGGAATTTTAGCCTTCAGCAAAAAAGAAGATTAAGCAACCACATTTGTAAATGTTCAGGTTGATCATTTTTGTCCCTAACTTACATAAATGGATTATAGCTGAACTCTATGTTGTCTCCAAAAGACTTTAGATTTTCCAGGGCTATTATTTTGGGATATTTTTTAAAATGCTCCTGAAAATTGATTTAGCTTCTTGGAAATATATAACTCTTCTAGAGTGTATCTCTTCCACATATCCCTACTTCAATCTTTAGTTTTTCTCAGATTATACAAGCTATAACTGAAGAACATATATGGTATTTTGGCTTTCAGAGACATATCTATTTAAATACACATATTTAAATACTGGTCACATCTACTACTAAAGTAAGGAGGATCATTACAAAGAGAAGGGCAGTGATCATTTAAGAGAAGATAATCTGAATGATATACGGAGGAGTACAATCTCTAGATAGATTTATTCTAAACTAAATAATAGATGCAAATAGATTTGATGAGTAAAATAAACATTCCCTCTACTGCTCTAAGGCAGTTTTAATGGAAAAGACAACTCAAGAAAATAAAAGGGGGGGAAGGGAGTTTATTTTAAAACTAGAGAATCATGTAATACTTCCAACAAACAGATGAAGAAAAGTGCATTGACTTTAAAATTCGATAAAATTGTTTGAATCCCGAGTTGCCATTTACAGATCAATTAAACTTTGGCAAATGTCGCTGTCTGGGTTCCCTAGGGGCGCCGACTCTAAAATAGAGATTGGCATACAGATTTATCTGGGGATGCACTTGGGATGTACACCCACGGAAAGGAAGGGAAGGGAAGAGACAGAAGCAGGACTGGGCAGAGAGAGAAGTTGAGATTTTCTGCAATCTCAGCAGGGGCTTCAGCTGGATCTCCAAGGAGCGCTGAATCTGGGATGACCGTTCAGAATGGTCCTGAGTTTAGGTGAGGGGACCAGGCCCTTGTCATTCCCACATTGATTATCATTGATTATTCATTGGATGGGGCCTCCCCAGGAGGGGGCCATGACTTTGGGCAGTGGGATTCCTTTCAGCAGAGGCACTAGCAGTGATCCACCTGGCAGAAGCACTTTCAGCACCTGGGGAAGTAAATTCTGGGAAAGGGGACCTGGACAGCACGTCACAGTGTCTGAAACAATACACTGTGTCCATTCATTCGTTTATCCAACAGATAGCTATGGACCTTCTACAATCTGCAATTAGGGTGCCCAGTGATTCAGTGACAGACAAACCAGACCAGGTTCCTACCCTCATGGAACTTTCACTGTGGAGGATGCGGAAAGGCTTTTACAAAAAGAAAACAAACCAATGAAATAATTACAGAGTGTTAGTACTGTAAAGAAAAGAGTGATAAGTTAGGGATTAATGAGAGATGAGACCACTTTAAATAGAGCCCCTTCAAAAAGAAAAGATTGAAGAATACATAGAAGATAAGGGAGTAGAGAGAATGAAAGCAAGCAATTCATTTGAAACTACTGACCATGAGGTAAAGGAGAGAAATGGAACCATAGCTGCAGGACATGGTGTCAAAAAAAGTCACTGGTATTTCCTTGAGATGTTTGAAAGGCAAATGAGTAGAGAGGAAGGAAAAAATGGGTCAGGAGAGAAAAGATAACTGAAGAAGCAAGGTCCCAGAGCAGGAATTAGTGAACTAGGGCCTGAAATCCAAACCAACATCTGTTTCTGTAAATAAAGTTTTACAAGCCATACCCACTTGGCTACTTACCGTTTACCACTGCTTTCATGCTACATCAACCTTGAGAAGTTGTGACAAGGAACTCATGGCCCACACAGTCTAGAATTTTTGCTCTCTGGATCTTTACCAAAAAAGTCTGCTGACTTCTGGTTTAGAGGAAGCAAGACAGAAGGGGATCCAGTGCAGATCTGAAGAGGCTCGCCTTTGGCTAGAGCAGGTGCCTTTCTTGGGATGTGTTGGGAGGAAAGACAAAGAAAATCCACACACAGGAAGTTAGGTTGTGGGTTCAGTGATGGAGAAGAGAAAGGAGTTGCATTTTGATGGCCCCTGTTTTCTCAGTGACAAATAAGAATCTGAGAAGTTGGGAGTATTTGTAAAGAAGAGAGAGGTTTTGAAGTTCTTGATTTGGTGAATGAAAAAGCTAATTTACTACAGAAGTGTAGTAGAATTAAAAGAGATAGTGTTGATTGCCCTCTGGATCTTCTGGCCATAAATTTTATTTTATTTATTTTTTAAATAAATTTAATTAATTAATTAGTTTATTTATTTATTTATCTTTGGCTGCGTTGGGTCTTCGTTGCTGCCTGCAGACTTTCTCTAGTTGCAGCAAGCGGGGGCTACTCTTCATTGCGGTGCACGGGCTTCTCATTGCAGTGGCTTCTCTTATTGCGGATCATGGGCTCTAGGCACACGGGCTTCAGTAGTTGCGACACTCAGGCTCAGTAGTTGTGGCTCGCGGGCTCCAGAGGGCAGGCTCAGTAGTTATGGCGCACGGGCTTAGTTGCTCCGTGGCATGTGGGATCTTCCCGGGCCAGGGCTCGAACCTGTGTCCCCTGCAGTGGCAGGTGGATTCTTAACCACTGCACCACCAGGGAAGCCCCTGGCCATAAATTTTAAGTAAACCCAATTTAAAGAAGGGACAACCAGGTAAGATGTTATAATAAGTTTATGCTTTGACATCACTTCCTCTCTTCCAACCCATAGCAGTGATAAATAAAATATAAAACGAAAAAAGACTTGGGTGAGCTTAGAAAGAAAATAATCCTCTCCATGTACTCAAAACAGAGCAGAAATCTAAGACAATAAGTGCAGTTGAAGCTATGAGGCTACTGGTAACTGGTCTAGAATCAGGCATTGATGGTTATGAATGTGTATTTCTCAGGTTAGGGGATAAAATATGTTTCATTTCAGGCTCTCTTAAAGCTGAGGTCTGGGTGTGTGCATCAGTCAGGTTTAGCAGAAGAAACAAAAAGCACTCTAGAAATTTGAAGCATAGAGGAATTTAATACAAAGAAAATACAAAATCATTGGGAAGGTTGAAGAAACAAGGTTCTTAGGCTGGATATCTTGGAATGACTTCCAGAACACCATGGAACCAGCCACTAGAGGGCTACAACTTCAGCAGTTTTGGGAGATGTCCTAGGTCAGCAGCTGCACCAAACCCTGGACATCAGGAGAACGTTAACCAGAAACTGCTTCAGGAAAACACTGCCCTTGCTACCCAGCAGAGACAAACAGAAGCTTCAGGAAGATTGCTTCTACCTCACTTGCACTTTCCAAATCTAGCATGGATGTACTTAATTGGCAGAATCTAAATCACATCTGAAAAAGAGTTTATAGCTTTCCAACCTCTCCAGATAAAAAGAAAAAGGAATGGCAGGTGAGAAACCAATCTAGTAGTAACCACAGTGAGGTATCATAACGTGAAGGGTTGCTGACCTGAGGCCTGGGGTCTTGCATTATAGAGAATTATGAATCTGTTGAGGTAACCAGGGGGAGGACAAAGTCCTCAGGGCCAGAAACTGAGTCAGATCACTTTCTGGGACCGTGAATGACCTGGTGAGACCTGAAACACCATTGTAAGACTTGGTTCTAAATTTTGCATCCAGGGAGCAGGGTAGAGGCAATTGTTAGCTTGGAACTAGTGAAGAAAAAGTGAAAAAGAAGAAAAAGAGAAAACAGAAAACCTCAACTCAAAATGAACTTAACCTAAATTTCTTCTAAGAAAGTTAGCAACAAAATTATCAATTAGAATGCAAATTCACTCCAGGTAAATTAATTTTTTATAAGTGTTTAAAATATTCAAAGAGATGAATGAAAGAATGATATCAATTTTAAAAGAATAATAACTTGTGAAAGAAAAACTGGCCAAAAATAGGTAGATGTGAAAGAGATCCACTTAAAATCTAGAATATAAAAATATGGTAACTAATTTTTTAATTAATGCCCTTAAATTCAAAGTTAGCACTAGTTAAGGAGAGAATTGGTAGATTGGAAGATAGTACTGAGAAATTCACCTGGAACACTGATAGAGATTTTTAAAATGTAAACAAGAAATTAGGAAATGTAGAGGATAGCTTGAGATGCTTGGATATACATATATCCAAAGGGAGTTCCAGAAAAAGAGAAGGCAAGAAATAATGGAAAATTAATATTTGGAGACTTCTGAGATTTTTGCAAGAGGAGAAAAGATAAGTAGTTTTTCACAGATTGGAAGTGCACTGTGAGTATTAAGTAGCTCAAATAAAAAATAAACTCACACTGAGATGAGTAGTAATTAAACTAAAGCACATCAAGGATAATGTTAAAATCTTAAGAGGTTCTAGAGAGAAAAGAAAGATGACTTAAAAGAAACGGACAAGTACACTACCATCAGAATTCTCAATAGCAATAATATAATGTAGCAATAATATAATGTTTTCAGAAGTAAATGTCATGCTAGTTTCAGAGGATTGGAAAAAATAAATGACATCAAGAATTACATGCCTAGATTGACTAGAGTTTTTTAAAAGTAACAGCAAAACAAAATATTCAGACACATACACATAGAGTGTTTACCACCCAACAGACCTATACCAAAACTATTATTAAAGGATGTACTTCAGCAAGAATAAAAAGTGAAGATATTCAGTTGGCATGGGACAAAAAAAAATCCAAGTAACACATTGATGAAAATCTTGGTAAATATCATTTAGTGTTGACAGTAATAAAATAATAATAAATTAAATCCAATCACCCAAATAATGTCTTTTTTCTCCAAAACCTCGGCATATTAAGCAGCTCAAGTGTTGGCATAAAAAATGCAAGTAGGTGGGCTTTTACCACATGAATTCAAGAGCAGGCAAGAGAGGCAAGGTTGGTAAGAGCATATACCAAGGAGTAATAATAATAATAGATCATGTGTGGAGTTATAAAGAGTTAGTTTTAAAAATGAAGACATCTGAGCAATGGTAAATAGTGTAAAAATGGTGGGATCATTAGGAGGTCTCAACTAGGTCAAGGAAATGTTGTGGTCAGGATGCTGGTATGGTAGGATATCAGGTTGTGTCAAAGAGTGGGTCCTTGCAATACATATCAGAGGCATTATTCTGATGGGGTGATCATGGGTATGAGTCATGAGGTGAGGCCGAGGAAAATAAATTAGAAGCAAGATATAGGAAGTGAGAGAATTCTACCATTCCTCAGAATGAGATGGGAGCGAGAACGCAGGAAAACCCAGAGGGTCAGGAATCCATCTTCAGTGAATGAAGAGAGTGACAATGTGATCTGTAAATGAGAGGAATAAGGGGGAGAAGGAGGTGGAGTAGCCTGATGGATGGGGTGTCTTGAAAGAACTTGGGTGTGGCCATGAGGAACAGCTCCTAAAAATAGTATGTTCTATTTTACACCTAAATAGTGACAACATGTACAGTGTGTTCCTGAGAAAGCGTCTGAGCCAATGAACCACACTGCTGAATGAGTCTTTTAAGAGTTCCTACTTGTACGGCTTAAATTATATATAAAGGGAATCCAGAAATTTATTTTTTATTATTAAGGGCAGTTTAGTGTTTATTGAGGTCCCTTGGTTTGTTTGTTTTTTTGTTTTTCTGGATGTCACTAGATTAAATCTTATGACTAAATTTTGGGATTCTTGGAAGGGATTTTATGCCTTATCTGCATTGCCTTACAATTCCATGAGTGTCCAAGAGTTTTATGCAACTATATATTATTCTTTAAGGAAGTAATCTGTACCAAAGAGATTTGGGATTCTCTTTATTAAGGAATCTACAATCCAATGAAATAATAGCAGGAAATAGATCATTATGAGTACATACACTTGCATTTTTCATTGCTTATATTGATTATATATTGATTGTAAATAAAATATGCAAACATCCTGCAGTATACAGATAAAATCTATCTGTAATATAAATTTAAATCTCTAAATAAGGCTCAGATTAAACAAGGAATAGAATATTCTGATTAATAAAGTATTTTAGGTTTCACATGCTTAAAAAGTAAAGCCCTGTCTCATTCCTATAGGGAGATAGAGACCAAATCAGGGGCTTCAAGCTGTAAGAGAAGTTAAAGGACTTGGAAGGGTCAGATGACTACATATAGCTAACTGAAAATTTCCTACCCATCGCCCCTTTCTTTAAAGTTTGTGGTTAACATGGTGGGAGAGACTACCCAGATTGATTTTTAGGTTCTTTTCTTTAGCAAGATGCGTGATAAACACAAGTATTTGCTTTTTCAGGCCGTTTTTTGACATTGTATACACTCGTGAAAGAAGAAATCAACCCCAGAAAAGGCTTCGATGCTCTTAATTAACTAGTCAATGTCTTATTAACTATGAATTCATGTGGATAGGCAAGGGAGGCTGTGCATCTTCAAAACCAGCACGTGGTCTCCCCTGAGTCAAACTATCTGAGTTTGCATTCTGGGTCTGCTACTTACGAACGTGTGACCTTGAGCAAATTGTTTCAACACCATAGGTCTGGGTTCCTCATCTGTACAATGTAAATAAGAAAAGGGCCTACTCCTCAGGGTTCTGAAAGTGAAATGAGCTAATACATACAAAGCATTTAGCCCAGTGGTTCTCTCCTACTTGGTGCTCCATAACTGTTGGGATGTGGTTGCTTGGTGAGCCTACTTTGACTCACAATGAAAACTTGATAGCACCACAGTAATACTCTCCTTTTGTTAAACTGCCTGATTTTCCTGGGATGCCTTGTATATTACACCATTGTGCCCTTACCACACTATTTCCCTTATCTGGATTAACCGTTGGCGCTCCCTCCACTGAACTATAAAACTTGACACAAAATTCAGGACGCTTTCTCTGTCTCACCCAATTCTATCCACTCTGATCCTTTCTCTCATTCCTCTTCCTCCTAACAGTTTCTTATGCGACATGTACTACATTATCCTGAATAACCTACATAAAGTAAATAAACCAACACTGGAGTTACTCTTGCTGGTGGAATGTTTGTGTTGTACAGAAAATATAGTGCTGCTTAAGCATATCTGGATGAGAGATATGTTTTCATTTTAGAAACCAAACCGGAAGAGGCTGTTCTATCCCCAAAGGGGTTTACAAACCCACTCCCATTACCGTAGCAACAAGGAAAACACTAATCACACCAGGAGAAGGCAACCATCAAAGCAAAGGTCTCCAATCACAGCAGAGAGAAACTCAGAGGCAGAATACTGTACTTGGAGCAAGTACATAAGCAAAGACTAAAACAGGGGCCCTGAAGCAAGAAGAAAACTGCCTTGGGCCAAAAGTGAATGATGACAATATCGTAGGACACACAGAAGAACATCTAGACTGAACTACATCTATTCACTGAGCCTCCATGGCTGTGGGTTATTTTTTTCTTAGTCGAGAGGAACTGAAGGTGGAAAAATCACGTGGTCAACTCTTCAGGTGTTTCCAGTAGGAATAAAAATCTGTATGTTGTTCTTATCATGAAATTTGTGTTCAACTGTTCTCAACAAATCAATTTATCAACTTTCATGAGGTCTTCGATTTTCATACATGAGAGAAATAATCCAATGTGAGCGTGTATCTGGGGTTTGCCCTACAAGACTATTTCCAGTGGAATATTGATTTACAAAGTGGGCAAAGTACCATCGAGCATACTCTAACCACAAAATACAATTGTCTTTTTTTTTTTTTTTTTTATTCACACACACACACACTGTATTTTATTTTTACAAGACATAAATAGACTGACACCAAGCATTGTACATGGATGACCACAACAAAAGCAACAATGATTGCAATTACCAAACATGAAACACACTCATACTATGTCATAATATTGACATTCAGTCCAGTAATCCTCCACTGTAACAGCTCCTTTACTTTGCAGTGAAAATTGATTTGTATATTCTTTGCCTCTGAGTCCTTGTGGGATTTTTTTTTTTTTAAATTCAGACAGAAAGTCACAAAAATTATACTCATCCTCATCAGTTCACTCAGTCCCATGTAATTAATTTTTTTTTCATCTTGATCTTTTGTTAGCACTTTTATGAGTTCATCAGTTTTTCATTAGAGTTCTGAAAATGCTTATTCATTCAGTTCAGCAGTACAGTCAGTTACCAGAAACCTGTACTTGTCAGAGTCTTTTCCATGAATTTCTTGAAGATGAAACCCTTTTATAGGAACATATTTGCAAAATCATCAGAGTACACCCAGGACTGTCTGTAAATGACAAAAGACTTAAAAATGACCACGGTTAAAGATTTGATGAAAGTTCATAATAATGCAGTTGACAAGAAAATTAGTTATTTCTGAGATATACATTTTAAAGTAATAACTAGGATTATTACTTATAACATTATACCAGAACATATAAGATTTTTAGAAATTTCATGTAATGTCTGAAACATTTATATTAACATATTTCCATACATATTTCCATACAAATACAAATATAAGATTTTTAGAAATTTCATGTAATGTCTGAAACATTTATATTAACATACTTCCATACATATTTCCATACAAATACAAATATAAGATTTTTAGAAATTTCATGTAATGTCTGAAACATTTATATTAACATATTTCCATACAAACAGAATCCAACAACACATTAAAAGGATCATACACCACGATCAAGTGGGATTTATCCCAGGGATGCAAGGATTCTTCAATATACGCAAATCAATCAATGTGATACACCATATTAACAAATTGAAGAATAAAAACCATATGATCATCTCAATAGATGCAGAAAAAGCTTTTGACAAAATTCAACACCCATTTCTGATAAAAACTCTCCAGAAAGTGGGCATAGAGGGAACCTACCTCAACATAATAAAGGCCATATATGACAAACCCACAGCAAACATCATTCTCAATGGTGAAAAACTGAAAGCATTTCCTCTAAGATCAGGAACGAGACAAGGATGTCCACTCTCACCACTATTATTCAACATAGTTCTGGAAGTCCTAGCTACGGCAATCAGAGAAGAAAAAGAAATAAAAGGAATACAAATTGGAAAAGAAGAAGTAAAACTGTCACTGTTTGCGGATGACATGATACTATACATAGAGAATCCTAAAACTGCCACCAGAAAACTGCTAGAGCTGATTAATGAATATGGTAAAGTTGCAGGATACAAAATTAATGCACAGAAATCTCTTGCATTCCTATACACTAATGATGAAAAATCTGAAAGAGAAATTATGGAAACACTCCCATTTACCATTGCAACAAAAAGAATAAAATACCTAGGAATAAACCTACCTAGGGAGACGAAAGACCTGTATGCAGAAAACTATAAGACACTGATGAAAGAAATTAAAGATGATACCAACAGATGGAGAGATATACCATGTTCTTGGATTGGAAGAATCAACATTGTGAAAATGAGTATACTACCCAAAGCAATCTACAGATTCAATGCAATCCCTATCAAATTACCAATGGCATTTTTTACGGAGCTAGAACAAATCATCTTAAAATTTGTATGGAGACACAAAAGACCCCGAATAGCCAAAGCAGTCTTGAGGGAAAAAAATGGAGCTGGAGGAATCAGACTCCCAGACTTCAGACTATACTACAAAGCTACAGTAATCAAGACAGTATGGTACTGGCACAAAAACAGAAACATAGATAAATGGAACAAGATAGAAAGCCCAGAGATTAACCCACGCACCTATGGTCAACTAATCTATGACAAAGGAGGCAAAGATATACAATGGAGAAAAGACAGTCTCTTCAATAAGTGGTGCTGGGAAAACTGGACAGCTACATGTAAAAGAATGAAATTAGAATACTCCCTAACACCATACACAAAAATAAACTCAAAATGGATTAGAGACCTAAATATAAGACTGGACACTATAAAACTCTTAGAGGAAAACATAGGAAGAACACTCTTTGACATAAATCACAGCAAGATCTTTTTTGATCCACCTCCTAGAGTAATGGAAATAAAAACAAAAATAAACAAATGGGACCTAATGAAACTTCAAAGCTTTTGCACAGCAAAGGAAACCATAAACAAGACGAAAAGACAACCCTCAGAATGGGAGAAAATATTTGCAAATGAATCAACGGACAAAGGATTAATCTCCAAAATATATAAACAGCTCATTCAGCTCAATATCAAAGAAACAAACACCCCAATCCAAAAATGGGCAGAAGACCTAAATAGACATTTCTCCAAAGAAGACATACAGAAGGCCACGAAGCACATGAAAAGATGCTCAACATCACTAATTATTAGAGAAATGCAAATCAAAACTACAATGAGGTATCACCTCACTCCTGTTAGAATGGGCATCATCAGAAAATCTACAAACAACAAATGCTGGAGAGGGTGTGGAGAAAAGGGAACCCTCTTGCACTGTTGGTGGGAATGTAAATTGATACAGCCACTATGGAGAGCAGTATGGAGGTTCCTTAAAAAACTAAAAATAGAATTACCATATGACCCAGCAATCCCACTACTGGGCATATACCCAGAGAAAACCGTAATTCAAAAAGACACATGCACCCGAATGTTCATTGCAGCACTATTTACAATAGCCAGGTCATGGAAGCAACCTAAATGCCCATCAACAGACGAATGGATAAAGAAGTTGTGGTACATATATACAATGGAATATTACTCAGCCATAAAAAGGAACGAAATTGAGTCATTTGTTGAGACATGGATGGATCTAGAGACTGTCATACAGAGTGAAGTAAGTCAGAAAGAGAAAAACAAATATCGTATATTAATGCATGTATGCGGAACCTAGAAAAATGGTACAGATGAGCCAGTTTGCAGGGCAGAAGTTGAGACACAAATGTAGAGAATGGTCATATGGACACCAAGGGGGGAAAACTGCGGTGAGGTGGGGATGGTGGTGTGCTGGATTGGGCAATTGGGATTGACATGTATACACTGATGTGTATGAAACTGATGCCTAATAAGAACCTGCAGTATAAAAAAACAAACAAAACAACTAATACTAAACTTTCATTGGGTTATTTGTATGGAAATATGTTAATACAATTGTCTTAACCAGATATTTCTCTCTGGATGTTCTTTCATTGCCTTTGCGCTTTTCACTAGAATAACTTAGGTGGCTCATGATTTGTGCATATATTTGGTCCTTCCAT
This sequence comes from Balaenoptera musculus, assembly GCF_009873245.2. Lineage (NCBI taxonomy): Eukaryota > Metazoa > Chordata > Mammalia > Artiodactyla > Balaenopteridae > Balaenoptera > Balaenoptera musculus. Next base: position 21,475,740 of record NC_045786.1, on the reverse strand, counting down.
GTGTCCAGACACTCTTTAGGCATTCAAATCTTTTTTTTTTTTTTTTTTTATTTATTTATTTATTTATTTATGGCTGTGTTGGGTCTTCGTTTCTGTGCGAGGCCTTTCTCCAGTTGCAGCAAGCGGGGGCCACTCTTCATCGCGGTGCGCGGGCCTCTCACTGTCGCGGCCTCTCTTGTTGCGGAGCACAGGCTCCAGACACGCAGGCTCAGTAATTGTGGCTCACGGGCTTAGTTGCTCCGCGGCATGTGGGATCTTCCCAGACCAGGGCTCGAACCCATGTCCCCTGCATTGGCAGGCAGATTCTCAACCACTGCGCCACCAGGGAAGCCCTCAAATCTTTATATTAATTCTTCCTATCAAAACTGAGAATAATTTCATTCTACACTGATCATTCCAATACTCGGTATTTTATATGTTGTTAAGGTTAATAAATTTTATATTCATTAGCTATTTATCTTATATATGTCTTGCTTCTTCAGCTACTTTATAATCTCCAGGTCTAGGACATAGGAATTATTTTTCCTCCTTTTGAAAACTTCAAAATGCCTGCTGGCTCTCTGTACATCATAGGATATACATTTTAGTTTACTAATGACTGAAGAAACAAATATATGAAAGAACAAATGAGTGTTGTAAGGGGATAACAAGTTTCCTCTAGGTTCTTGGAATTTCAAACTGGGCAACTGGGAGAATTCAAATCCCAACAAAATGCTTCAGGAGAGTGTCATGGATTTTGGGTTTGGGGTTCAAGAAGGCTGAAAATATGTAATCTGAATTTGTGAAGAAACATACATGTAAGAGCTGTTTTACTTACTGTCTTTCAATGCTCTTCACATCATTGCTTTTCTCCATGGGATGGAGGCTCTGTGGTAAAGAGGGAACGGAAGCCTCATTTTGGCTTGGTCTGCATAGATGCTCAAAGATCAATATAGGTTGTTAAATGGTTACTTAAAATAAATGTTTCATTGTGTCACATTTGTTATTGGCCTTAGAACCTCTGGCTCTTGCATAGCTTTGGGATTAGGATAAAAAGAAAACCTATAACCTAGAATAATCTTTTCCCCCCACCTTGAAGAGGCAGCATCTTTAAGAGAGGGTAAACATAAGTAGTCTCTTAACAGAGGCAGTGCTACCCCAGAATAATAAGAATATTCATCTTTTGGTGCCATATTGTTCCCTTCAGTACTATTTTTTATCTCCTCTGGGAAACATTAACTAGCTGATACTACAGAATACTTAAAAGTTCCAAATATCTGAGGGAGAAACAAAATTGTTTTTGAGTGGGAGCTGCAGAGTAAAAAAGATATGCCCAAAACACAATGAGGTATTGATAGAAAGGCTTATAAATAGAATGCTGGTGGAAGAAAAAAAACAGAGATTTGAATTACAGGAACAGATAACAAAGAATGTGAGATACGGATTGACATCTGGGGATTCAAGAATGTGTTGGAAAAGGTTACCATAAATTATGTTCTCCTGCTACACAGCAATAATAGTTGCCACACAAGAAAAGTGTATTTAAATTAAAATTTTCCCTTAAAACACTGCATCACAAAATATGTTTTCATATGAACTTTAAAATGGGAGAATGAGTTGGCAAGTTTGAGCCATTTGAGAAGCTTATAATCATTCTCGGATTCATCAATATGCGGACAACCTTATGTGGAGGAAAAGAGAGAGGAGGGGTCTATTCCTTTCCCAGATTCATCCTTGTACTTTGCAAAGGTTGGTTTATTTAGTTTTACTGTTAATCTCTTAATCATGTTGGTATCTGGAGCTACTCATTGAAAAGAAGACTCCAGGTCCTATTCGTTCCATGGATTCACTCAGGAAAGACTCTAGGAAATCCTTTTTCTAATCTTCAGAGCTCATAACCTGTTCTCCAGTGAAAACAATTTGCATTTTGTCCACTTTACCGAGAAGACCACTAGGCTGAGCATTCTGGCCCCATCACTAACAAACTGTGTGACCTTGGGCAAGCTTCTTAACTTCTCTGGGCTTCAGTTTCTAAATATTTAAAATAGAGTGATTGAACCTAACAATTTTCAAAGTCCCTAGCCATTCTGCAATTCTGATGTTAATGGATTAATATGTGGCACAGATCATAATACACGCAAGAAAATAGAATCTAGACCCTTGTATTTCCCAGTTTCAAGCTTTCTCCTCTTCACAATTCTGTCTCCTGAGAGTCAGAGACAAGGCATTGGAGATGGCTTAACAGACTGTATTCCATTTACTGTAAATATTTACTGTATGGTTGAATCAATGGTGAATTGATCTCATAGTGACTACATAAATGCTATAGAAGTCAATAGAATTATCTGAAAATATATTGCAATTAGTAGGGAATGATTTCCATTTATCAATTTCTCTTCCTTGTGCTAACATTCATGGAAAGGTTTTAATTCTAGAGAAATGGATTTTTTTCAGGTTGCAATTACACTTCCACAGTTACAGCTCTGTGTTGGGCCTCTCAGCTTGGTGTGGTCATTCCTGCCTCTATGTCAGAAATAATGTGTCTTTATTGTTTAAATGTTGGTGAATTACACATATTTTGAATTTCCTGACAAAGATGTCAGTACTTGCACATAATGATTGCCGTGGAAGATAGGTGATATTTACAAGCTAACAAATGGGTAATATTCACAAACAGAACCAAGGATGTGGATGTATTCATTCAATTTGCTAATCCTTGCTCCCCAGATATTAGTTTAAGTATAATCTTTAGCTGTAATTTGTATATTTAAAATAGTTTTAGAAGTAGCCAATTATTTGAGTCGAGAAGCAATCTGTGAAAGCTAAGTTGGAGAGAGTGCCAATTTTGATCCATTTACTGTCAAGAGGGTACCTTGAAGGAAAAGCCCGAAGCACTAGAACTTGGATTGACCGTTGTAAATAGGAGATGACAGTCAAGATGAGAGGTGATGAGAAGACTTTGGCAGGGGTGAAAATTGCATCAGTAGTACTCAGAAAAGCTGACACACTGACACAAAGAACAGAAGGAGACCACTCTGTCTCCCTCCCACATTTAGGCAAACCAGTCTTTTAGTCACGCAAGGCTTCAACAAGAACCTAGGGGCAGGACAGGAATAGAGACGCAGACCTAGAGAATGGTCTTGAGGACACAGGGAGGGGGAAGGGTAAGCTGGGATGAAGTGAGAGAGTGGCATGGACATATATACACTACCAAATGTAAAATAGATAGCTAGTGGGAAGCAGCTACGTAGCACAGGGAGATCAGCTCGGTGCTTTGTGACCACCTGGAGGGGTGGGATAGGGAGGGTGGGAGGGAGGGACACGCAAGAGGGAAGAGATATGGGGATATATGCATATGTATAGCTGATTCACTTTGTTATAAAGCAGAAACTAACCCACCATTGTAAAGTAATTATACTCCAATAAAGATGTTAAAAAAAAAAAAAAGAAGCACTGCAATGGAGACAGAAAGTTGGCAGTATCAGCCATGAGCATTTCAGAGACTAACGCTGCAAAGCCATCTCCAAATTCTTTTGAAAATCAAGAAACTCTCTAGCCTGAAGATTTGGTAATTATTAAGATACCCTCACATCCTTTCATGAAGGAGGAAAGAGTCATGTATTCCAATCAGCAGAGATCCACTCATCCCTGTGAACATTTCCCTGATTCTCTATAGAACCCCATGAAGGTCCTTTACCAATCAAATTTCATTTCTACTTGACCCAGTTTTTTTTGCACACTACCCTGTGCTTGTGAATCCCAGCTCAGGTACTAAAGATATTTTAACTAGTTGGGGTAACTGTTTCTACATCAAATTCCTGGTAAGACTTTAAATGTTTTATCAAAATGTAAATATATGGATGAAATCCATTGTTAGATACCATTTGGTTATGTGTCTTTAGTGAGGCTCTTAGTCATTCTTAGATAACCTGGGTATTAGAAAAGCTGGGGGTATTTTTGCTAATGCCTTTGAGATTTTCTTGGGCTTCAAATTTTTTTTAAAAGAAATACATAAACTGACAATAGACAGGAAACTTAGTGATTATGGAGTTCAGGCTTCTCATTTTATAGATGATTAAACTTCATTACCTAGAATTTTTTTCCCAATCAGCTCTCCTAATCCTTTCCAGTTTCAAGTAACAACCATGTTATTGTATTTATTTTGTAATTTCATCAGTATGCATATTTTCTCTTAGACTTTCAAGCAAACAATAAGCATTTTGTTGAGTACTCCTCATCCTCTCTGAGCTATACTAGCTGATCTAGGAGATGGAGTAGAACTATTTATATCATGGTATTTCCTAAAAATCATTAAAATCAGAAAACAAGGTAAAATAAATGAAAGAACGGGGACCAGCGGATCCTGAGCTGTATTCAGCCAGTCTTTGCCTTCAACATAGAAGTATAGGATTTGGAAAGAAGAAAAGTGATGGTTTCTTTCTGTTTAAGGGTGATCAAACCACATCTGGAATAAAAGGTTCCCTCCTGGACTCTTCAGTTTAAGAGGAGTTAGACAAGCTATGTGCTCAGAGGATAATGAAAACATCCAAGACCTTGTAACATAAAGACAGACTGAAGAATAATATAGACGTTAAAGAAGAAGAGATATAGGGGGATAGTGAAAGCTGTCTTCAAATATTGGAAGGTCTTGCAGTGCAATTGTGTGAAAGAGGATCATACTCCTATAGAAATATATAAAACCTCAGTGTCTCTAAAAGCAGCAACCTGAGGGTATAAAGGAGGTCCCATCAATGCCTGGATTTTATTTCACTGCCCCTCCCTACTTGGATAACTTCAGGGTTTGGTTCCACCCTGTTTATGTCTGTGTGTCCTCAGAGTATTTTCTTAGTACTCCCCTCCTTTTTGTTTCCGCTGTTACCTCCATTGCCCACAAGCCCCATGAGGGAAGGACTTCACGTCTACCAATGCTGCTGGTGGAAACCCTATTTCTCTGCGAAGCTTGTGGTCTCTCCGTGCCCCAAAGCTTCAAAACCATTGAAATGCAAACATCTATGTGTCCTTTAGGCTTAACTGATGTTGGTTCTGTGTTGTTCTCAGTGATGAGACCATCTCCTCTCCCAATAAAGCCCAAGACCTGGTTACTGGGGTAAAACTGGAGACCCGATTCCTTTCTATCACACCCAAGGCAGCTCACCCCAAATTTCTCTTTTCCAAAAGCCCTTTCCATCCATAAAACATATATTCCTAGAGCCTAACACCTGGATCAGAGGGGCTGAGGCCGACATCAGTTTCACACACTCCAAGTCAGGATTGAACTCTGACCAGAGCAAGCTGGGACAGATGAAGGAAGCTTCTGGAGATGCTTCAATATAAGGGAAGACTAGTTAATAATTAGGGCTTTCATCAGCTCAAATGTGCTACCTGGAGAATTGTTCCCCTGTCACTGTTCCTGTTCAAGTGTGTATTTTGTGAGCATTTGTTGGAAAGAGGCCTGGAGAAGATACAAGCAGCAAATGAGTGTTTGGACTAGATAACCTTAAAGATTCCTTCCAAGTCCAAGCTGTAGGAGTCTAACCTTATCTACTCACCTTGGACAGTGAACTGGGATGTTGGTGATGGAGACTGAGCAGCAGGGCAGTAATAACACAGGCATTACAACAAATACCATATGATATCACTTATATGTGGAATCTAAAATATGACATGAATGAACCTATCTATGAAACAGAAACAGACTCACAGACATAGACAATAGATTTGTGGTTGCCAAAGGCAGGCGAGAGGGGTTGGATTGTGAGTTTGGGATTAGCGGATGCAAACTATTGTATATAGAATGGATAAACAACAAGGTCCTACTGTATAGCACAGGGAACTATATTCAATATACTGTAATAAACCATAATGGAAAAGAATATGAAAAAGAATATATGTATATATAACTGAGTCTCTTTGCTGTACAGCAGAAATTAGCACAACACTGTAAATCAAGTATATGTCAATAAAATAAATTTTAAAAAAAGTAACAGGGGCTTCCCTGGCGGTGCAGTGGTTAAGAATCCTTCTGCCAATGCAGGGGACACGGGTTCGAGCCCTGGTCTGGGAAGATTCCACCTGCCGCAGAGCAACTAAGCCCGTGAGCCACAATTACTGAGACTACGTGCTGCAACTACTGAAGCCCGCATGCCTAGAGCCCGTGCTCCACAGCAAAAGAAGCCACCTCAATGAGAAGCCCGCGCACTGCAACGAAGAGTAGCTCCCACTCGCCGCAACTAGAGAAAGCCCACGAGCAGCAACAAAGAACCAAAAGCAGCCAAAAATAAATAAATAAATAAATTTATTTTTAAAAAAAAGTAACACAGGCATTACCCTTTAAAAAAAGTAGAAAACAAGGGGTCAGGATGTCTGTAGGTCCTCTTCTTAGTGCTGTTTCTCCAAGTGCGATGTGTGGACACTCTGCATTAGAATCACCTGGGGAGCATATTAAAATTTTAGATTTGGGGGATGAGAGCTTAGAAACCACTCTTTCTTTTGGAAAGCAATGCTCTCCAATAGAACTTTCTGCAGTGTTGGCAATGTTCCGTTATCCGTGCTGTCCGGCACAGTGACCACAAGCTACACGAGCCTGCGGAGTATTTCAAACGTGGCTGGTGTGACTAAGGAACTGAAATTTTAAGTTTAGTTAATTTTAATCAATTTAAATAGCCATGCGTGGCTGGAGGCTGTCCTGTGGAACAGCACAGTTCTGAAGCCTTAGAAGAAGGAAGCTTAGAGAAAAGTAAGTTTGAGTTGCATAGGAGTAAACGGTGGGCAATTGAAGCAAAAACGTGAGATCAGAGCCAGGATGTAGCAAAAGTTAAAGAGAATTATAACAGGAAGCGACCTAAAAGATCCTCTAGTACAATAGCTCATAACCTTTCTGAGGTTCGGGAACCCTTTGAGAATTGCTGAAACCAATGGATATTCAGAGTCAGTAATATACACACACTAATTCATAGATAAATTTATATGAGTTTTCAGGGCAAGAGAGTTAGTAATCCCTAAAGCTCATCCATTGTCCCCTTTCCAAACCACAAATCCCTGTTTGGGAATTCCTGATATAGTAAAACACCCCTCCATCTATAGACAAGAAAACTAAAACACAGAGCCTCAGGACTGGCTCAAAGCCATTCATTTATCATCAAACTTGGCTTCTATTGTCTCCCTGTCTGGTCCTCTGTACATCTTTCTTTACCCGGAGTCACGTAAACTTGTGTTTTATATGGGTAGTAGAACTAGCTAAGATTTATACACAAAACTCAGGAGTTGGAGTAAGCCCACTTGGATTTATTTGGAAGTGCAGTGTTTTTTGCAGCACTTAACCTTGTTCTCCTGTTTTTGGAAATGAAGGAACCATTAGTTCGATATTCGAAATGCAGGAAGAACAAGGTGCATTTGATTATTTTTCCTTTCTCTTATAAGAATAAAGTGTGGTTAAAATGCATCAATAAAGAGATGTCTTGCTCCTCGGTGTTTGATTAGGAGAGCATTTTTGCAATTGATTTTCCAAGCTCTTAGTTGTATAGCAGAAAGGTCCCCATACATTTCAGGAGTATTAACTGTTAAAAATAGTTTTTGGTTACTGGGTAAATACCAATTTGCCGCAATTGGAACGAAAAATTTCGCAAGACTGTTTACATACATTGTGGAGAGAATATTAACATCATCTTGAGCTGTCTGTTGTTTGCTTGTATGTGCAAGGGGAGAAAAGCCAATGCTTAATACAGCACTTAGAACTCACATCTGCTATTGTATGTTCATAAATATTAATCTAGAGAGATAATTCGCTCCATAAATTTTACAATTAGCCTTCCATAAAAGAAGTGGATGCTAATAAAAGTAAGGCATGCTTTTAAGCGTCTCCACTGCAAGTGTTTTCACTCTAACAGCTCTGAGTCAGGTCAGTCTTTGTTTAATCTTTTCCTGAAATAGACATGCTTTACACTTATTCCATCTTCCCCCTTGGGACCATAGCCTTGCAACAGGGAAAATAGGTTTCTATTCTTAAAGTCTAGTTACCACCTACTTTAAAAACTTTGTTTTTCTTTTTTTCTCTAAAATACCCCGGGATGACAAAAAAGCCATGCTTCACCCCCTTGGGAATGGCTCCAATTCAGGCCAACGGAAATCTACCTAAGCATGTTGCCCAGGTGAAACCAACATGTTTATGTTTGCGTGCTCTTCTGCATGTATTGATTTGAAGCAATGCTCTAGTCCTTAAATCTAAGAGTTAAACCACTACCATTTAATGTCAGTCGCAAATTAGGGAGACATTGGTCCCAAAGACTTGGACAATGCCCTCTTCTAGGAACTATGCAGTGTTGCAGGGAAACTATTCTATTGGAAGTCAGCAGTTCTAAGTCCTAGTCCAATTGATATTAACTAGCTGTGTAAACTTGGTCAAGTCACATAATTTCTTTTTCTTTGAAATTAAGAGTTCAGCTGGATCAGTGGTTTCCTCATCTGTCTATATGTTATAGTCTGTTAAAATGCAGATTCCTGGGCCTCTCTCCAGCACTATTAAGTCAGAATTTCCAAGGAGTAGGGCCCATGCATCTATTTTTTTTAAACAAGCTCCTCTAGTGATTCTCATATACCCAAAGGAACCAAGTGGGTTTTCTATGGCAGCTGGTGAATTCAGTGGTCTTTACTATTCCTTCATTTTCTCAATGTCTGTGATTGAAATGTTCCCATGGATTCATGCAGGAGACAGGAAGGAGATCTCTGGAAGAAAGGGGTTGCTCGTCTGGATCATGCAAATAAAATACAAAAATGTGAGCAGAACCAGAGGTGGGCTGTGACCTTTCCTATTTACTCAAGGCTAATTCTTCACTGTGCAATGAAAATGGTTGTAAGACCAGTCAAAATTTTCTCTTGAGGCAGCCTGGAATATTCTCAGGATAGGAAATAATTTCCCTCTCTCATGCCAGCCATAATTGATTGGTGGTGGAGCCTGGATCCCTCTGTTGTGAAGGACAGCAAGGTCAAGTCCAGGGCCAGCTAAGAAAGAGTGCCAGGATGAATGGTTGATGCATAATCAACCCCTGCTCTGCCCTTAGACCCTGTAAGAAGTCTGACACCTGCCAACTTCAGAGACCTGGATTCACAGCCATGTCACCCTGAGGTGGCCTCCTCCTCTGTCTCCACATTCATTCAAAAATAGGGATAATAAAACTTATCTCCTAAAGGAGTCCGAAGACTAAATCAATGATGTTTGAAAAGCTCATAACTTAAAAGGTAAAAAATATTAGTTCTTTATTCCCCTACTTCCCTGGAGCAAAGGATTCATATCTGATCTATCGACAGAGCTTCCAGTTAAGCCAGTGCCATACCTGGAAGATGAGAGGTGCTGAATAGTTACAAATGGATAATGAGTGAATAATAAAAGAAAACACACACATAATGCTTTGTGTGTCCCTGGCACTGATCTAAGCCCTTGAAAAACTCATTTATTCAGATTTGCCCTTTTATAGATGAATCAACCTAGGGCACAAAGAGGTGAAATACCTGACCCAGAGTGACACGGTTAATAATTGGTGTTCGAGCGTCCATGCTCTTAAACACTTTGCCAAAAAGCTACTGTTGGAATGGAGTGGGGGAGGGAAAGAGGAAGGAAAGGGAGTTCACATCAGCATCAGCGAGTAGAATGAGAAGGCCACAGACCCCACCGTGGGCAAAATGCACATTTTATGTGGCCTGCGTGGGATTTAGTAAAAATTCACGGTGACAGCTGTAGGTAGGACATGCACACACCAGTTGCGTTAATCTCCCCACTCTATTGTTCTGTAACCAACCAGCTTTACTCATTTCATTCATACGTGTCCCTCCCTGATCCCAAAAGTGTCTGAGCTCGAGACCACTCTTAATGCAAGTAGGCAGGGCCCATGGAACCCTTGCCTAACAAGTGCCCGTGGACGGTGGGGGTGAGTCCCTGTTACTCAGCCCAAGGGTTCAAAAACCTTCCAAATTATTTTGACTCCTGTGACTTGTGATCCTCTTCTTAAGATTTCAAGATAATATAAAAACAAACAAAGAAAGCAAATGCTAGGGCTTTATTTCCTCGTCTTGTTTCAGGTTAAGTTTCTAGGAGCTCGAAATACCCATGTAACATTTGAGTCCCAGTGTTGCATCCTGAGATTTCCAGCTCAATTCTTTTCTTGTTCTTTTTGTTGGTGGTAGTGGTTTTCCCCTTCATTATTTTCCTGCTGAAGAGCCTGACTTAGCTAAATTCAAGAGGAGAAATGAGGGCTCGGCTGATAAGGAAAAGTAGCTTCTGCCTCTCTGTGCTTTGTAGGAAAGATCCCAGGGCATGTTAGGAAGAGACATTCTCAGCCCGGAGAAAGTTTACAAGACATTGCAGCCCAAGCTCACGTTAACTGGCCCCCACTCACCCTGAGGAGGAGGAACTGGCAGGAAAGATACAGATTTCATTTTTTGTTTTGACCGAACATAAAATTTTAACTGTTGAAGATAAAGCTGTGACCCCCTTCTAACAGATTACATGTTAAAGAAGCACAAAGTATTTCCACCAACTGAACCATCAGGTCTGCAACTGTACATGTTTTGCAGCTGGCAGTCTCTTCATGGGCTGGTGGCCCTGCGACCCATTCATCCCCCCAAATCTCAGGGAGGCTTGAAACCCACCCCTTCACCCTGGGTCCTCTGAGTATTGCTACTGGAACTTGGAGCCACAGGAGGAAATTTGCTTCAACCTTGAAAGCTTTTCACTAAAAGGAAAAGGCCCGTCAATGAGACAAATGACCTTGGTCTGATCTTGTATTGTACCTGACTGCTGTGGCAGGCATAGGGACTCCAGCCCTGTCATTCACTCCCCCAAACCTCAGAGGAACCTCGCAGCTCTGCAGTTCTGTGATTGCGAGGTTGGTCCAGAGGCACCACTGCTCCGTCCTGGGATACCCAAAAGCATCTGGGGGAACCGGGGCTGTCATCTTAGGATTTCCCCCAGAGCAGTGATGGCCAGTACAGTGGTGGGGTGAGGGGGACAAGCAAGGGGAAGCTCTTTGAGGGGTTGTAGATGACTTAAGTTTGGTCTTGATAATTAATTTTGACATTTCAAACAGCATTAAAGAAGTACATCAGACACATTTTTATCAAAAGAAGTCATGGATTATACAGGCAGAGCAGTATCACCTGTAAACCATTAATGGAACCAGGAACCCTCTGGCTGTTCTCAGGGTACTCCAGGCTTTATCACATGATTCCAAAACAGACCGCCCACCCCATTCTGGTGTGGATGCACTCCTCCTTACCTTGAAATGCCAGTTTAAACTCTCCCTGATGCTTTCAAGTTCATCAATTTACACTGCCCCTAGTGCTTTCATCCACAGGACCTTACTAGATCCCTACACCATTCCACCACTCATGTTAGGTAGCTGTGGCTGGTGCCTTTCACCCCCACTTGATAGGACATGAAACTAAGGCTCATGAATGCTTAGTGAGGACTCCAGGGCCTGGCCCAGCTGGGGAAGGGAAAGTGTCCTTTCCACCACACCAGAGGACATGAGTCACTGTCTTCACTGTTCACATAAGAAGAGTTAAGACCCAGAGAAATTAGGTGAGTTATCAAGAGTCATTTAGCCTCTCGGTGGCAGAAAGCAGCAGGACTGCAATCCAGGTTTCCTGACTCAGAGTTTTATATTGTTTTCTCCACATCTTACTGCTTCTATAACATTGGCTAAAGTCTTAGACCTCCCTCAGACACTAGGGAAAATGTCCTTAAGACCCTAAGAGTAGTGGGTTTGAGATGCCCCGCCTCTGGCTAGGCAGCTTTTCAATGTGGCAGGAAATTAGAGGCAGCTGAGTGCAAGCCTTCGTGGGCAGTTCAGGAACCCTTCCACACCCCCATGGAGGTGAGCTTGTGTGAGGCCACTGTACCGGGTGTTTGGTCACCTCCAGGGCTATAAAAATGCTCTTGGACCCAAAGTGTGACACACAAGGGAGACATGCACACACACACACACACACACACACACACACACACACACACACCACATACACACATACCCTTCTAGAAACTCTATCTGCGGTGAAGGAATAGGGAGAAAAAGCTTCTGAAGGTTAATTTGCTTTGTGTGTGTGTATGTGTGTGTGTGGCAACAAGGGTCAAGAAAGATTGGCTATTTGGAATCCACAGATAATCCCCAACCCTCCCTTTTAGCCATTATTTGTTAACATTTCACAGAGGGGCTTAGGAGCGAGGCAGTGTCTAAAACCCACCCAGGAGCAAGAAAAACCAGGAACCAGAACAATTTACAAGCTGGATTAGCAACCCCAACTGGAGAGTAAGTTACGTAATAAAAGGCAGAATTATCAGCCCCAAATGGAGCTGATGAGTGGTATAATGCAAGGCAGAGTTTTGCTGAGCTATTTCATCTCTGATTCTGTCTTGATAACTTCCTTGCACTGTTACCACCACCAGCCCTGCAGGACCCCAATGCCTTCATGCTGCTGCACCTTCACCCTTTCTTGGAATCCCAGCGTAGCAGCCTAGACTCTTCCTGCAAAGATCCAGCCCACCCCTAATTCCACTGTGTGCGCACAGCTTTTAGAAAACACCAAGGCATGGCCTCTCCGTAATCAGTTCATTCAAAATCTTCATAAATTCCTCAGGTGGTTCTTTCATGCAGCTATATCTAAGCTCTGCACATTTCTTTTTTTTCTTGCCTTTTTCCATCGAAACATTCGTCTGCAACCCATTCTTTCATACCCCACTCCCTTCTAGGGCAAAGTGCCTAAGTTAAATTGTTATCGTAGACAAATAAAATTGTTTAGCTCTACTAGGAGCAAAAGAAGTGCAAATTAAAACAATGAGGTAGATAAACCTTTTCATTTATCACAGGGACGATATCTTAGAATATTTTAATTCCTACCGTTCACAAGTATATGGTAAAACAAGTAGTATCATATACCTTTAAGTGGGTATAAACTGGTGCAACGTTTCTAAAAAATCAGTTTCATCATCTGTATTAAGACCTACAAGAGCTCAAACCTCTTGACCCATAAATTTTATTTCTTTGAATTTACCCAAAGGGACTAGTGAAAACTGTGCAGAATGATTAGTTATGAGAATGTTCAATATTGTGTTATTTATAATATCAGAAATGATAAATAAATGAAATGAGACATGAAATAATAATAACGGGATGGTTCTAAAGATACCACAATCTGCCCACACTATGGAATAATAGCTAATCATTAAAAGTTATATTCATTACTTTAAAGGTGCATAACATGGGGATATGCTTTCGCTATATTAACAGGAATAAAGAAACAAGATAGAGTTGTGCATATGAGCATATATATATATATATATATATATATATATACATACATTAATACACATATATGGAGATTTTTTTAAATATATGAAATGTTTAGTGGTTATTTCTGGGTGGTGGAATTATAGATAATTTTTATGATTCTTCTCCTTTGCATTCTTCATTTTCTAAATGTTCTGACCAAAAAAAAAAAATTTCATTACTATGATAACCAGAAAAACAAAAAATGCATATTTTATGAAATATTGCTGTAGAATTGGCAGTTTGATCTCTTGCCTTTCCCAGATAACATATTTGCACTTTCTCAGGAAGCTGACTTTCATTAGGACAGAGGGTTTCCATGAGTAGAAATCTCTCTGTTCAGAGGGAAAATTTCCCAGCCTCTGGACTCCCACGGCCAGGAGTGGCTGCTTTCGCCAGCAGCTCCAACACGCCTAACCCAGCATCACAACAAAAGTCTCTTCTGCACTCACTGTTAGGCATAGGATTCTGGCTTATTGTATGTTTGCTACCTGTGGTCCTGTGTGTGCCCTCACGTGCACGCGCACACAGACACACACACACACACACACACTCTCTTGTAATTGAACATGTATTTGTTTCAGTAAATCCACTCCGTCAGCAGTTTCTGCTCTAAACAGTCCCTGAGGCCAAGAGAAAAAAAAGAAAGTCAGTAATCAACAGACTACTTTGAAGTATAGAGTACAGACCTATTTATAAAAGGAAATTAAGTAAAACCGGTAATTATAACTAGCGTACAACCTTTCAACATAGTCAATGAGAAATTCAATTTGCTTAAAATAATGAGATACTCTGGCAGGAACAATCTGTTCGCGTGCTGTTCCCAAGAGCCTGGGGATGGAAACAAACCCTGCCTGACATTTGATACTATCTGTCAGTTTATCAACTCGTCTGGGGTGAGTTTTACCATGGCACTAGGAGGTTTGGCATGGAGAAAGGAAAGAAAAAAGCTCTTTTCTCTTTTCTACCCAGTGATAGGAAACCTGTTAGAAAATGGATTCAGATTTCTATTTTGAACCCTTGAACAGGTTAAATAATCTACCTCAGACCTACTTTCAGTGGGTTTAATTTAGCTACTTTCCACCCTTCTGTACCATCACCCAAACCAAATGATTGAAGTTTCTGAAGTCTCTGCTCTACTGGCTACTCACATGTTCTTTGTCTAAAGTTTATCTCTTTGTTTTGTTTTGTTTTTGTTTTTCTGCTAAGTTCCTGTCTTATTGAGGTAAGACAAAATATATAAAAGTTGAATTAAACAGTGTCAACACAAACCAGTATCTACTGATTTGGGGGCCTTTCCCCAGCTAGCTTAGGGCTGCCTTCTGAATTTCCCACCCTCCTTCATTCCTTCATTGGCTCCACAAGTTTTATTGACTACTACTAAGTGTCAGCCCCTCTGCTAGATGTTGGCAGGAAAAAAGAAAGAATAAAACACAGACTGTGTCTTCATAAATCCCAACAGCTAGCAGGGAAGTAGACTCATAAGCAGGCCATTGTAAAAGCATTTGGAAGCGTAGTGATAGGGATTTTTGAGGAAGTTTAGAAGAGGTGCCTACCTAACCTAGCCTGAAGGGCCATAGGAAATTAGGATAGAAGTGTCAAGGAAGGAATAAGAAGATAAAATCCAAACTAAGTAGGAAAGAGTGAGTCAAAGTTAACCAGGCTGAGAAGAAGCACATTTCCAGCAGAAGGCTGAGCACAAGTGAAGGCAGAGAGGCAAGAATCCCAGGCCAGCAAGCAGAATGCTGTTGTTAGCCAATGCATGGCAGGCAAGGAATGGTGAGAGATGAAGGTGGGAGAGGAGGCAGGTGTATCAGTTGGCTTTTGCTGTGTAACAAACCACCCGAAAACTTGATGGCTTAAAATAACCACCATTATATTTACTCATGACTCTGTGGATCACCTGGGCAGTTCTTAGGGTCTGGGTCAGCTCAGCTAGGGATGGATGGTCTAGGATGACCTGACTCTCACATCTGAGGTGTCCGCTAGGATGCTTGGGATGTTGTCTCTCATCCTGAAGGGAGTTCACTTTGTATTCTTCATGTAATGCCAAGGTGTTCCCAGAGGGCCACAAGATTGCAAGCCCCAGTGTGCAAGCATTTTTCAAGCCTTCACTTAGAATGCACTTGCTAAAATCCAACTGGCCAAGCCCACAGTCAATGTGGGAGAGGACCATCAAGGGCATGAGAGGTGTGATATATTGCAGGCTGATATGTTAACAATCTCCCACAAAAAGAAGGACGATAATGGGTCTTGAGTGATATGACATGCTAAAGAAATGGAAGAACATTTAAGACTTTGAAACAGAGAAAATTTATATATATATATATATAAGCTTATAAAATTTATATTAATTATTTATATTTATTGAGGTATAATTGAGATATGAGATTATATTTGTGAGATTATATTTGTTTCAAGAGTACTACATAATGATTTGATATTTGTGAATATTGTGAAATGATCACCACAATAAGTCTAGTTAACATTTGTCACCAAATATAGTTACAGTTTTTTTCCTGTGATGAGAGCTTTTAAGAACTCTTCTCTTAGAAACTTTCAAGTATACTATACAGTATTATTAACTATAGTCACCATGCCATACATTTCATCCTCATGACTTACTTATCTTATATCTGAAAGTTTGTACCTTTTGAATCTCTTCACCCATTTTGCCCATCCCCCACTGCCCTACCTCTGGCAAATTCTCTGTTATCTATGAGCTCAGTTTATTATTTATTAATTTTTTTAGGTTCCACGCATAAGTGAGATCACACGGTATCTGTCTTTCTCTGTCTGACTTATTTCGCTTAGCATAATGCCCTCACGTTCCATCCATGTTGTCACAAATGGCAAGATTTCTTTCTTTTTTATGGCTGAATAATATTCCATTGTGTAGATATACCACATTTTCTTTATTCATTCATCCTTCAATGAACAATGAGGTTGTTTCCATATCTTGACCTTTGCAGTAAATAATGCTGCAACGATCATAGGGGTGCATAAATATTTCTAAGTTAATATTTTCATCCTTTTTTGGATAAATACCCAGAAGTGGAATTGCTGGATCCACTTGGTACTTGGTAGTTCCATTTTTAACTTTTTGAGGAAACTCCATACTGTTTTCCATAGTGGCTGCATCAATCTATATTTCCACCAACAGTGCACAAGGGTTCCCTTTTCTCCATATCCTCACCAATATTGCTATTTCTTGTTTTTTTGATAATAGCCATTCTGACAGGTGTGAGTTGGAATTTCATTGTGGTTTTGATTTGCATTTCCCTGATGATTAGAGATGTTGAGTATCTTTTCATGTTCCTGTTGGCCATCTGTATGTCTTCTTTGAAAAAGTGTCTATTCAGATCCTCTGCTTATTTTTTAATTTCATTGTTTGTTTTTGTTTTTGTTTTCTGAGGTTGAGTTAAATGAGTTCTTTATATATTTTGGATATTGACTCCTTATCAGATATATGAGTTACAAATATTTTCTCCCACTCTGTAGGTTGCTTTTTCATTTTGTTGATGTTTTCCTTCACTGTGCAGAGCTTTTTTGTTTGACATAATCCCACTTGTTGATTTTTGCTTTTATTGCCTTTGCTTTTGGTGTCAAATCCAAAAATCATCACCAAGACCAATGTCAAGGAGTTTACTGCCTATGTTTTTTCTTCTAGGAGTTTTACAGTTTCAGGCCTTATGTTGAAGTATTTAATCCATTTTGAGTTAATTTTTGTGTATGGTGTGAGATAGTGGTCCAGCTTCACTATTTTGCATGTGGCTGTCCAGTTTTCCCAACACCATTTATTGAAAATACTGTCTTTTCTCCCATTGTTTAGCCTTGCCTCCTTTATTATAAATTAATTGACAATATATACTTGGGTTTATTTCTGGATTCTCTATTCTGTTCCATTGATCTAGATGTCAGTTTTTATTGTAATACCAGACTGTTTTGATTACTATAGCTTTGTCATATAGCTTGAAATCAGGGAGAACCATGCCTCTAGCTTTGTTCTTTCTCAAGATTGCTTTGGCAATTCAGGGTCTTTCATGGTTCTTAGGATTCTTTGTTCAATTTCTGTGAAAAATGCCATTGGTATCTTGATAGGACTGCATTGAATCTGTATATTGCTTTGGATAGTATGGACATTTTAACAATATTGATTCTTGGAATCCATGAGCAGAGAATATCTTTCCATTTATTTGCGTCTTCTACAGTTTCTTTCATCAATGTCTTATAGTTTTCAGTGTATAGGCATTTCACCTCCTTGGTTAAATTTTTCCTAGATATTTTATTATTTTTAATGTAATTGTAATGGGATTCTGATAGTTCACTATTAGTATAGAAATGCAACAGATTTTTGCATATTGATTTTGTATCCTGCAACTTAACTTAATTCATTTATTAGTTCTAACAGTCTTTAGGGTTTTCTATAAATAATATCATGTCATCTGAATATAGTGACAGTTTTACTTACTCCTTTCTGATTTGGATGCCTTTTATTTCTTTTTCTTGTCTGATTGCTCTGGCTAGGACTTCCAGTACTATGTTGAATGAGAGTGTCAAGAGTAGGCATCCTCCTCTTGTTCCTGATCTTAGAGGAAAAGCTTTCAGCTTTTCACCATTGAATACAATATTAGCTATGGACTTGTCATATTTATATTTTGATTTTATTGTAAATGGGCCAACTAGGAAACTGTGATTTCAGGGAAATCATAGACTCTATCATAAAAGCTCATTCTCTGAAGACAGAAAGACCTGGATATGCATCTTTTCTCCACCACATTCTAAATATATGACTTTGAGAAAGTTCCTTGACCTTTGCAAGCCCCAGTTTTCCCATCTTTCAAAGTGGAGATAAAAATACCAAATGCCTACCCCATAGGGTTACAGTGAGGATTATATGAGAAAAGGCATACAAAGCACATCAACAAAGTCTAAACTTGTGACAAGAACCCATTAAGCATTAGCCATCACTACTTTATTATTATCATTATTATAGATTTTAAGGAGGCTCAGTTGAGAGATGATCACCTAAAAGCCTGAAATGGGCAATAGTAGATAAGACGGAGAGGAGAGGACTGCCTTTAGAGATATTTGGGACTTAACAATGGAAGAAGAAGGAAATTGATTGTATGTGGAACTCTAAGAAGAAGAAAGACTCAAGAGAAATCTCCAGATTTTTTCTAGCTTAGGTTACTGAGTAGACTGCTTCTAACTGGTACAGCTAATATAGGAGGAAAAGCTCATTTAGAAGGAAAAATAATGAATTGTATGTGAGGCGAATTTGAGACACCTGTGGGAGTTAGGCTGATGGGCACCCATTGGACAGATATGGTGAGTTTAGTTTCAAGCCTATTTATGGCCAGCCTTGAGATTTCATAATGTGAAAAGAAACTACCTATATACTCTAATTATGTTTGCAGGCAAAGGGTCTTATTTTAGAAGTGAATAGAGCCTTATTCCTCCATAAAATCCAAGCCCAAACAAGCAAATGTAAGTGGCTGGAATTCCTTGTCTTGTTCACTGTTGTTCACTGTTATGAGTGCAGCTTCCCTGAAAGGTAATGCAGTGCTTACTTTGTCATCCCATCAGGAGTCTCCATTGGGAGGGAGGGACTAAGCTAGGGAAAATGCCCAGAAGCAGAGAAGACCAAAACAAGGGAAGGGGGACTTCCCTGATGGCGCAGTGGTTAAGAATCTGCCTGCCAATGCAGGGGACACGGGTTCGATCCCTGGTCCAGGAAGATCCCACATGCCACAGAGCAACTAAGTCTGTGAGCCACAACTACTGAGCCTGTGCTCTAGAGCCTGTGAGCCACAGCTACTGAGCCCACGTGCCCCAACTGCTGAAGCCCGCATGCCTAGAGCCCATGCTACACAAAAAGAGAAGCCACTGCAATGAGAAGTCCCCGCACCGCAACGAAGAGTAGCCCCTGCTCACCGCAACTAGAGGAAGCCTGCACACAGCAATGAAGACCCAATGCAGCCAAAAAAAATTTTTTTAATTTAAAAAAAAAAGGAAAACAAGGGAAGGGAAGCAGGAATCTGGGGAGAAAGGGAGAGAATTTTCCTCCTCTAAGAGGAAAGAGCAGTTCAAGACTGATCCAAACAAGGGCACTGCAAATTCCCAATTAAATTATGAACATCAAGTGTCACTAGGTGGGAAGAAAAGAAAGATGCAGCTTCATTTAAGAACCATAGAACTTTTACTGGAAGAGTGCTGGGTACCAAGACAATTCTCTTAGGAATTCTCTCAACCCTTAATCCTTAGAAGTCTGGTACAACTAGAAAAACTCTATCTCTTCCCCTGAAGGAGGCTATAAAGGCTTCCAGGTGGAAGAGATTTCAGAGGGTGAACTGGTTGTCCTACTTTGATATCTGGAGGACTGCCCCCAGACAGCATGTACTTCTTCCATTGGACTTAGAACAGAGAGAAACCAGTTTCTAAACATGCTAGTGTACAGGGCAAAGGGTCTGGAAATATTGACCTACTAGGTCATTAGCTCTTAAACTGATGAAAACCATGGACATCTTACCATAAAAATTCACATTCACACACAGTTATTCATAGGATTTGAGGACTTGTTCAAGCCTCTCAAAGGTTATCCATGGAAAAGTGAAGATCTGAGGACCCAAAGCTAACAACCTGACTCTTTTGGAAGAGTTGTTCAGGGACTGCATCAGGGCAAGGACGGGCAAGGAATGCACAGTTTCACCAAGATGTTAGCGGGAATGGCTGAGAGATTTGATAATGACATGTTGAAAGTAGTTCCTGAAAACCATCATTCCTGCTCCATTCTGGTGTCCTGGTGCTGAGGCTGAAAGGACTGAGCTTGGTGATAAAGCAGGGAGTTTTGGAACTTGAGAAAGGATCAGAACTTCTACCTATAAAAAAAGAAAAAGAAAACAAAACACAAACAAAAAAAACTAGCAATGCCAAATTCACATATTCATTATAATGTTTGCTTTGAAACAGGCAATTAAGAAACTTAATTTTCACTTTTTTGGGGGGGAGGGTAGATTATTGTTCCAAGGCCATCCGCCCACTCTGCCTTTGTCTCAGATTTGCACACATGGCTGGGTGTCCTTTCAGGGAACACAGCGTGCCTGGGGCTTGGGTCTGCTTTGCTGTGGTGGGTGGACTGCAATCTGTGCGTGAGGAGCCCCAGTTGCTACTGCAAAAAGCGTTGGTGTCCCAGAATATCAGACGGTTCTGTGTTACAAAACAAATAGGAGCGGAGAGGACGGAGCTTATGTCCTCTCCAGCCACGTCACCACTTCCGGTTTGAAAGAGCTTGAAGTTCTCTGGTGTGGGCTCCTGGTCAGCCTCTCCATGTATGTACATTTGTCAGCTTATCATTTACCCAGTACTCAGGGGAGAGGAAAGCCCTAGTCGTACAAGAAGTTGTGTGACTTCTTCCTCTTGTGCATTTCCCATCTTTTCTCTCTTCTGGTTGAAGTAGAGCATTAAAAGGTGTGGTGATGTCGGTCAGGATGGCCATCATCAAAAAATCTAGAAACAATAAATGCTGGAGAGGGTGTGGAGAAAAGGGAACCCTCTTGCACTGTTGGTGGGAATGTAAATTGATACAGCCACTCTGGAGAACAGTATGGAGGTTCCTTAAAAAACTAAAAATAGAACTACCATACGACCCAGCAATCCCACTACTGGGCATATACCCTGAGAAAACCATAATTCAAAAAGAGTCATGTACCAAAATGTTCATTGCAGCTCTATTTACAATAGCCAGGACATGGAAGCAACCTAAGTGTCCATCATCGGATGAATGGATAAAGAAGATGTGGCACATATATACAATGGAATACTACTTAGCCATAAAAAGAAACAAAATGGAGGTATTTGTAGTGAGGTGGATGGAGTTAGAGTCTGTCATACAGAGTGAAGTAAGTCAGAAAGAGAAAAACAAATACCGTATGCTAACACATATATATGGAATCTAAGGAAAAAAAAAAAAAAAAGGTCATGAAGAACCTAGTGGCAAGACGGGAATAAAGACACAGACCTACTAGAGAATGGACTTGAGGATATGGGGAGGGGGAAGGGTAAGATGTGACAGGGTGAGAGAGTGGCATGGACATATATACACTACCAAATGTAAAATCAATAGCTAGTGGGAAGCAGGTGCATAGCACAGGGAGATCAGCTCGGTGCTTTGTGACCACCTAGGGGGGTGGGATAGGGAGGGTGGGAGGGAGGGAGACGCAAGAGGGAAGAGATATGGGAACATATGTATATGTATAACTGATCCACTTTGTTATAAAGCAGAAACTAACACACCATTGTAAAGCAATTATACTCCAATAAAGATGTTTAAAAAAAAAAAAAAGGTGTGGTGATGGCAAAGGATTCAGGGATGAGGGTTTCAGCCTCTCTTGTGAGTGTAGATTTCCTCTTCCTGTGCTTCCTAACTTCTCTCACATCCCTTCCACTAGTATTTCTTCCTCCTCAGCCCACTGAAACACGGTGGTTCCTTGATGTTCATGCAAGAGACCAACTCTTTTCAAACATCAACTATTACTAAACACCAAAGCTGTGCCCCAACCCTTCCCGTGTTGCAGTCACCTGTTTCATTACCCCAAAACATCTTCTATTCAGATTAGGAGAGTATAAAGCTTAATCTCCCTCAAATCATATCTGAGTGTCTTGAATGTGTTAATCAAGTATAGAAAGATACATGTCTCCAGTATCTTAAATGCTGGAGATAGATGATTTCATCTACGGGAATGAGGGGCCCAGTGACAGAGAATTTGCATGCAGAAATTCAGTGAACTGTAATCATTCACACTGAACTCTGAATGATGGTATGTTTGGCAATTCCATTCTGAACAATGGGAATATGTTTAAATAAGCCGTGAGAATAGAATTTCTTTTTGTCTTAAATACCAAAAGCTCCTAGAAAGTAAACTCAAACATCACACTTCAGCATACTATGACAAGAGTACTCAGAACTTTGGGTTTATTGAGTAATAATGATAAAGTACGCTTCCAAATCCTTTCCAGGCAGGCATAAATGTGACAGAGACAAAATCAACACTAAGAGCCAAGCGAACATTTTGTCTAATAAGCTTTTGATATTACCTGGTAATTATAATTAACTTCAAAGGACTAGTGTGTGATACACAGTCCTCTAAAGAATCCTCGTAGTTGATTCCAAGTTAATGGTAAGATTGGACAAATGGATGCAGTGAGGTGCAGCAACATTAACAGAAATGACATTTCAAGTGGCCTGATCCCTGGGCCTCTTCTACCACAATGCTCAGTGTTTTCCAATCTTTCTCAAGTGCCTGTTCTAATGACCCTGACACTTGACTGTAGATAAAGCAACGAGTTTTGCCCAATTAAATATTTTCTCTTAAATATTCCCCAGTGTACTCAAAAGAAAATGGTGTCCAGGATTAACACAACTATTTTTTCAATAAAACCCAGGGATAAGTTTTTTATTTTAATGAATCTAGTCTAAGGAGACTACCTTTTTGTGCAAGGTGGATATCATTTACCAATACAGTGCTTTCTAGTTAAAAAGGAACCCCTGTGTGCATGGGCAGAAAAGCATTTCAAATAATACTTTCTCCTAAACTGATGAAAACTTTGTGTCCAGAGAGAGTAGGGGTCTGAACGAATGGAGCTCTTCTAGAGCATTTCACTTCAAATCTTATATTTAGTATGAGACACTGATATGGCCAAAGATTGTGTTCTGGAACCTCAGATAGACATGAATGAAATATGAACATATTTATTACATGGGGTCTCAGTTCCTTCTTAGGAAAGGTCCTTTACAGATTTATGTCAGTCATCATTCTTTCAGAGGAGATTTTTGTATTTTTGCCACAGTTCTTCAGGGACGTGGCAATGGGTTCTGTACGATGGCCATGACTCATGTTGGAAAGTTGTAATAATCAATATTGAAACACGAAACTGCGACACAGCAGCTAATGCCTTGCCGCATGCCGTTGGGGTGTGGTGAGTGGCCCAAGTCCCTGACCTGACAGCACATTGGTCAGGGGCCACCTGGTTCCAGTTACAGAGTCATAATGCATATGGTTATGAGGGTATCCATATCTGTGTAAATGATCATGAATGTCTATCGATATTCAGAGCACACTATTTAGATGAACTCAACTGAAACTAAAGAATTTAGGCATGCTGAATAATTTGTGGGATTTTGTCAAATTTTTGACAACTTTTGAAAATCAAGGGCTGATTTTCTAAACTGTGCGTCATTCAGCATTTTGCTTCTCTTCCTTCCCTGTGCCCACTTTTGGCATGGATTTTAAAGCTGTTGGATGTGTTGATGAAAATCATTAACTAATATAATTTGGAAGAACAGTTGCTGTGATCTGAATATTTGTGTCCCCACCCCTCCCCCCTCCCCAGAGTTCATATGTTGAAATCCTAACCACGAAGGTGATGGTTTTTGGAGATGTGGGGCCTTTGGGAGATTACGTCATTAGGTCATGAAGGTGGAGACTTCATGAATGGGGATTCGTGCCCTTATAAAGGAGACCCCAGAGAGCTCCCTCACCCCTTCCACCCCTTCCATTGTAAATTGAGGTTGCAATGAGAAGTTGACAGTCTGCAGTCCAGAAGAGAGTTCTCACCAGGGTCCGATCATGTTGATATCCTAATCTGACTTCCAGCCTCCCGAAATGTGAGCAATAAATTCCTTCTGTTTATGAGACACCCAGTCTCTGTGGTATTTTGTCATAGTGGCCCCAATGACTAAGACAACAGCACAGGGAAGTCATTAAGAACAATGGCTTTTGATGAGATTTGAATTGAAATCTTGGCTTCACCCCTTGTTCACTGTAACAGGAGCCTGTCATAGGCTCTTAACTTCTCTGAGATTCAAGTTCCTTACCTGTAAAATGGAGATAAGAGTAGTATACCCCTCTAGAGTTATTGAGAAGACTAAATGAAATAAAGTGAAAGCCCTTAGCTCAGAATATGAACTCAGTACAGATTAGCAGTCTTTATGTTTACTAGCAGTAGACAATGTCATATCACAAAGAATTTATTCTGTTTCTAAATTCCAGTTGACATCCTTAAGTGTGTCCATCAAGAATGTAAAACCATGGGAAGGAGTCAGTAGGAGAAACATGAGCTTTGAAGCTGGTAGGCATGCAAAGGAGGAAATAAAAGCCATGCCTTAAAAGGGTGAAAAGGTTGTCACTATCCTCTTGGCTGCCAAGCCACCTGTGACATGTCTTATTATTTTTTTCTGTTGTCTTTATTGTATAGTCTCTGCCCCTTTTCTTTGTATGCCTTAATGCTGACCTCCTGCATAAAATGTACTATTAAATCCTTAACAGTTATGACCGGCTAATGTGATGTGGGCTAGTGGACACTGGCAACTTTGTCATAAGGAAAATGTAGAGTAATTCATGCCTACCAGGAGGGGGATGTGAGGAAAGAGGAAGGTGTTTCATGGTTTGAAGATATAGGATTTTGAATAGTAAGTGTTCATTTAAAAGTTATTTTCTCAATCGGCATTCACAGAGAGTCAGTTACCAAAATCTATTTTTAAAACTTCTTCGTAGGCACCTGGTCTATCTCCAAAGTCATTTTGAAGACCACGGTGTTGTTCACAATGTATACAGTTGCCATTCTGCTTTGTATTATTTTAATTGGGAGCATTAAAAGGATTTTTGCTTATAGTATTTTTAAAAGAAATATTTGGATAAAAGCAGAATTGTGGAAGTTGCCTGCATGGTGATGATATTTGTAGCCATGGAAACAAATAAAATCCCAAAGTGGAAGAGGAAGCATGAAATCTGGGTGCAGACCTTTGGGAAAAGCCTTCGTTCAGATGATGGATAGAGAAAGAGGAGACAAAACAAATAGTCTGAGAGGGAGAAGAACCAGTATATTTATTTGACACATTATGCAAGGGAGGGGGCAAAACTTAAGCAGGGGTTTTCAAACTTTTTTTAGACCCAGGTCCTTATTCTCAAAGGATTTTACTTCAAGTTCAATAAATAAACTAACAAGAGCAAACTGGAAGGACTTACTTTGTGGCATTTGTAAGCACTCAAAGTCACTCATTTAAATCTTATACAAGCCTGGAAAATAGGTACTATGATTACTCCCTTATATTTGCTTATTTTACAGATAAGCAAACTGAAGCACAGAGAGGTTAAGCAACCTGCCCAAGGTCACACAGCCAGTAAGGGGTAGAGCCAGCATTTGGATCCAGAAAGTATGACTCCAGGGTTAGAAAGTTCTCGTGAAGGAGGAGGAATGGGCCTTAAAGGGGACAGAGTAGCAGCTAGACTAAGAGAAATGAGAAAGGAACAGTACAGAAAGTGATCTCCCAGCTCCAAAAAGTTCAGCCAACATCCTAGCTTTTAGAACTCCCTTTCCTCTTCATTCTTCACAACTAAATGGAATTTTAATTTCCCTGCTGAAATCCTGTGAAAAATAATCCCACCCTTTTTATAGTGCTTCAACCCAAATTTCAAAAAAAAAAAGAAGTTCCAAGGGGGAACAGAGGGAAATGAAGAGGAAGTCATTTCAAGTTATTGCTGCCTTGGCAGAGGGTGTAGGGATGGGGAGTGACAGCAAAGGAGATGAGAGGAAGACTTTAATGATGCTGTAAACATTGTAGTGCATCTCCAGTCGGGGTGATAGGATTTAATTAGGAAGCATAAAGAACTTTTGATAGCCCAAGACTCTGCTGCACAAAATTTATATATTTAAGTGGAAAACAGACACCACTCCTTAAACTTTGGGCCAGGAAAGCCCACACTGAAATGAGGCACATTTAAACTGCAGTTGATTCCTCTTCAAACCATTTTGTCTACAAGCTTTTCAATGTCTAATTTATTGCATTGTAAATCTAAGGAATGGCTCATCTATGCTGTTTTCCCTCTTACAAACAAAAAACAAACTGAGCTCCTATATTTGCTTTCTCTTAATAGCAATTTGGCTTAAGCCTTGGGTTTCTTGATTCTTGAGAGGGGCGGCTCCACCCACTGTGAGGGGCTGTGGACATGGATTTTCTCTGAACTTCTCAAGGCATGGCTGACCTTGTACAATTTCACAAAGTCCCTGGCCCCTGGCTTCAAGTCTGGACTCCTTAAATACAGGCACTCACTCTTACTCAGGTCTGTTTACCCCCAACCCCCTCCAAAAAAGATAATACATTTATGCACCCAGGTGGTTTTCAATCATTCTAAAAATAGAATAGGACTGAATTGCTTTGAGGAGTATTATGACACGAGTTAACCAAAAGCAGCAGGTACTATGACTTGAAAATCCTTTATATTTAGGTCAATTTATTTCCATTTCACAAATATTTACTGAGTGTCTGCTGTGTACCAAATTTGAGATTTGGTGATGAGATTTCAAAAATTAATAAAGATATTATAATTTGGGCAATGAGTCCCCTACCAAAGCTGGAGGGAGATAAGAGAACTTTATTTCCTAACCTGATTTTCAGCTATTTTTTGATGGATTGACACTTGGTGAACACATCCATTTAAGAAAAAAATAGGCAGGCATCACAAAAGTATCCATGATGGCAATAAGAAGCTGGTCTTCTGTTTTCAACAACTTGTCACAAATGTGCCACAAAATAGATAACCCATAGACAGATAATTCACAGATAAGTTTTCCTTTCTTTTTGTGATGAATATTGTTTGGGGGATTTGGAGTTGTCTCTAAACCGCCAGACTGTACATATGAAAGAGGTTCACAAAGAAGGCATGTACATTTATATTTGAAAATATTTTGGATCTCATTTGTATCTTTGCCAAGTAGTCATCATGCTGCTCTTAGACCAGTAGTTTCATCAAATCACACTGTAACCATGAATCTTCAATTTCATTTTCTATTATTTCTAACCAAAAGGATTATGAGATAAATGTGTACATATTGAAACACCTGGTATATCTTTAATAGTGCACTGCTCTTTGGATGGAGAGTTGGAGGTTGTCTTGTAGGGGGACTTAAATCTGCTTTAAAGCAATGTTAAGTGTACTGGGAAGGCCCAAAATAGTTCCATGCATCTTCTAAATGAGAAAAATAGCCAAGAGGACAATGAACGGGAGATAGAATTATTTTCCATATATTTTGCAAATCTAGGTAATGCATTCTTCATTCGAGCCACAAAATGACTGAACAGCTAAAGGAGTAAGACTCAGATGAAGGTGCAAATTGCTTTTCCCTTGGGGCCACTGTCATCTGTCTCTTGGGATGCATTTCAATCTAAACTCTTCGTATTTTGGGAGAAAGGGGAGGAAAGAAGGCCAATTATCACAAAAGTAGACTTCATCGCTAATCTTATTACCAGGAATGAACCACTAACTTCAAAAAAAACTTGGAATATGTTACTGTAAAAAAAAAAAAAATCCATTCTCTGAATAAAATAAGCGTAAATGGCTTTTTTCTAATAGTCTGCTAATAAATCTCCAAGTCTTTAGTGTTACTACAGAAAGTGGTCAGATCTCTTATTGCCTAAAGATACACAAAGTAAGAAAGCCATGTCTGGGGTATTTTCACACCCCTCCTCCCCAAAAAACATCCTGAAAAAAACTTTAACTTATAAAATTAATTTTTTTTTTAAGTTTAATTTTTATTTATTTATTTATTTATTTATGGCTGTGTTGGGTCTTCGTTTTTGTGCGAGGGCTTTCTCTAGTTGTGGCAAGTGGGGGCCACTCTTCATCGCGGTGCGCGGGCCTCTCATTATCGTGGCCTCTTTTGTTGCGGAGCACAGGCTCCAGACGCGCAGGCTCAGTAATTGTGGCTCACGGGCCTAGTTGCTCCGCGGCATGTGGGATCTTCCCAGACCAGGACTCAAACCCGTGTCCCCTGCATTGGCAGGCAGATTCTCAAC